>NC_133102.1:23427063-23757035 GCF_022965805.1 Primulina eburnea | reverse complement strand
GAATTGTTATGATTTTCGGAGTAGTTTTGGAGTCGAGTTGATATCAGAATTGAGTTGTTATTGAGTAGGAGATATTAGAATTAATATCTGATTGATATGGTATGGTTGGATATATTGATATTATACCGTTGTACCATCGATATTGAAGTAAGTTAAGTATTGAGCAGAACAGATTTGATTCCACAGGTGTATTGATATTATACTCCTCGATATTTTTCTTGTCAGATTGAGTATTGACAGGCTTGGGATTCGAGATTTCGATAGAGCCAGAGTATCAGAAAGAAAGGTATAAATTAATGTTGAGTTGGGATTGCACAACTCGAGTGATGTTTGACTCGAGTTTCCCTAAATCACATACTTTTACTTATTGCATTGATATTTGCACTTAATCAGACTTTTGATTGTAGTTTATTGATTTATAGCTACTGTGTGATAAGATTGATATTTGTAGCTTATTGATTTATAGCTACTGCATGTAATGACTGCTGATTCGCTAGTCATTGACTGATTTGCTTAGATACTGACTGTATGTATGGATTACTGAGTCGTTGAGTCATAGGCTGATTCGCCTAGTCACCGGCTGATTCGTCGGGTTATTGACTGATTCGTTCATTATAGGCTGATTCGCCTAGTCACCGGCTGATTCGTCTGGTGATTGACTGATTCGTCTAAACTTAAGCTGATTCGCTTAATTACAGGCTGATTCGTCTGGTTATTGGCTGATTCGCCTAATTACTGGCTGATTCGTCAGGTTATTGACTGAGTCGTCAATTCTGCGGCTGATTCGCCCAGACACTGGAGATATTAACTATATCGATGCCGTTTAGGGATTGATACATTCCTATCGACTGAGATTCGATATAATTACCTATATCCAGACATCGGGATCCCTAGGATAGAGTTGAGTCGAGTCTGAGACGACGCGTCAGTGGAGTCGAGTCTGAGACGACGCGTCGGATGAGTTGAGTCCGATACGACATGTTGAGTTACAGTGTTATATCATTCATGATTATTGAATGCCTGAGATTGATTTATGTTTCTGATTTGATACATGTTATGAATATTTCTTATATGCTTTCGTATATGTTTTTATATGATTGCATTTATACATTGTTTATACTGGGATATTTATATCTCACCGGAGTTATCCGGCTGTTGTCTTGTTTTGTATGTGTTCATGACAACAGGTGGGGCTGGATCAGGGTCAAGAAGAGGATGAGAGAAGACGAGTTTAGCGTGGTGATTCCGGACTTGGTTTAGAGATAGGGTTAGACACTTGATATTAGTTGTTAAACCCTAGTTGAATAAATGTATCTTGTACAGGACTTGTACTTTTATACTGAGATGTATGTTCATGTTTAATATGTAATTTGAGTAAATTACATTACCTTTCCGCTTTGTATTTGGAAAAAATTTAGACCCTGTTTTATAATTGATTAATTAGTCCCAAACATGATTAAGTACTTGATTAGCGTCCGGGTCCCCACAACAGGTGGTATCAGAGCTGTAGGTACTAGAACTGTAGATTCTTGAGATTGAGATAGAAAAGGCTAGTGAGCGGGGTAGATTGAGTTTTCTTTCCTTGCTTGTGATTGCTAGCATGACTTGCTGCGTTATATGATACATATTACTTGATTTATCTGATTTGATTTTGTAATATGTATTATGGGGAACGAATCTGAATTGATTCTCGATCAGCAGTAAGATGATCGGGAGGATAGACTGAATTGAAACATGTGTGTTGGATTGGATTACTAATCCTTTTGAGTTTCAGATATGCCTCCTAGACGAATCCCAGAACTGGGTAGTACATCGAATCCTCCAATGGATGTAACACCAACTCCAATGGAAACCTTGCTGAAGAGGTTTCAGTCATTCAAACCACCCACTCTGAAAGGTACTGAAACATCAGTCGAGTGTGAGAGTTGGTTAGGTAGCATTGAGTTGCTGTTTGATTCACTGGAGTACAGTGATGAGCGCCGGATTAAATTGATTGGGCACCAGTTGCTGGATGTTGCACAAAGCTGGTGGGTTACAATGAAGAGGGCCTTGGAGCAACGAGGTACGATTATTACTTGGGATGTATTTAAAACTGAGTTTTATCAGAGATTTTTCCCAATATCGTACAGAAAAGACAAGGGGGCGGAGTTTGCCAATTTGAGACAGGGTCAGCTGAACATTGAAGAATATGTGACCAAGTTCTCTACCTTGTTGAAGTTTGCTCCTCATGTGTCTGAAAATGACGAAGCCGTTGCCGATCAGTTCATCAATGGTTTGAACCCCGATATTTTTACATTGGTGAACACAGGGCGACCCAATAACTTTGCTGATGCCATGAATAGAGCAAAGGGCGCTGAAGCGGGCCTGATAAGGCAGAGAGGAGCTGAATTTGTTCCTTCAGTGTCGAGACAACAGCAACCACTTCCCCGATTCGAGAGGGGTAGTAGCAGTGGTGGAACGAAAGATTTTCTGAAAGCTAGAGGAAAACAATTTAAGAAGTCTGGCGGCAGTTCTTCTAGCTCTAGTGGTTCTCAGCAGAGTTATACTGGAGTGTACTGCGGAAATTGTGGAGGGAGACATTCCACTGAGCAATGCCAAGGAGTACTTGGTAGCTGCCACTTCTGCAAGCAACAGGGACATTTTGCCAGAGTATGTCCACAGAGGAGTTCCCAAAGATCCCAGGGAACTGAACCATCTGGATCAGCGGCACAGTGGAGTAGACGATCAGCTGCCGTTCCTTCATTTCAGCCAGCACCATCTCAGTCACAGCTGAGGCCAGGAGGAAGCCAGACAGTTAGCCAGCCTCCTAGACAGCAGGCCAGAGTATTTGCTTTGACCGAGGAGCAGGCTCAGGAAGCACCAGATGATGATGTTGCAGGTAACTGATTTGTTTGATTATCCTGCATATGTATTGAGGGATACCGGTGCTTCACATATTTTATTTCTGAAAAAAAATTTGCATTGATGTATGCATTATCTGTTGAGTCCATATTTACTGTAGTATTTGTTTCCTTTCCTTTGGGAAAAGATCTTGTATCAGTGATTTCTGTTAGATCTTGTATACTACAGTAGGATGAGAATGAGATTGAGTTAGATCGTGTGGTAGATGGTATTGTACTGGTGTTCTATGGTTTTAGAACTGCATTACTGATATTGATATGCTGATCAAGTACGAAGCTACCATAGATTGATTCCAGAAGATGGTAAGAATCAGACCTGAGATGATCAAGAGATGAATATAGTACGATAAGAATTCTAGACTGAGAATTTCTTTGACATTCGTACTAGCTATGACTCGATTATTACAGAAAGGAGCAGAATGACTCCTTATGTATTCAGTTGATTTACTGAAGTTGAGTCTATCATTGGCTGATTTACCAATGATAAGAAAGTTCTCGATGTTTTCTCTGATAAGACTTCAGATCTGATTTCAATCAGAGAGATTGAATTTAGTCTTGAACTGATCTTAGAAATTGTTGAAATTGTGAATCCTGATTGAGAAAGATAGTAGACAATCAAGATTAGATGGTACAGTCCGAACCAGAGTTGATTTCGAATTGATAGCAGTTTAAAAAGCTGATTAGAATATTTAGAACTCAATATCGATAGTTAGAACAGAGTGTCGATCAGAGTAACAGATACGTGATTTTGTATTTTGTATGAGATTGATTATTCTGTGATGTCAGATGTGTCAGAATTGTACAGCAAAGCTTGATATTGATAGTCAGAGCCGAATACCAGGTAGGTATTTCCTCTTTAATTTATGTTATTAACTGATTTGTGTATATCAAATAGTTCGAATCAGAAATGACAGATATTGTCAGAAACTTACAGTCGTGGATTTAGTGTTCAGTCTGATGATTGCGACTGTATTGTATTCGAACAGATAGTGGTGATATAGACAGATAAGATCAGTTATAACAGAAATGTATTGAAATGTTGGCAGAAATTGTACTGATATGTCTAAATTGCTAACAGAAAAGATAGAAAGATAGAAATCAGAAGATTATTACAGATTTTGTATAGTTCTGAACAGAAATGGGAGTACATTTCTATGGCTTTCGTAATGAAATTACCGCCATTTTCTTTAGATTATGATATGATATGATTATGATTGACAGATTATTCAATCTATATCTATCAGTTTGTACCAGATTACGTACAAACAGAACCAGATGGCATAGATCAATGTCAAAGAAATAGTCATATTGACGAGAATGCAAGAATTAGATGATATCAGATTGTGATTTTGACGGAGTTGTACTTGTGATAGAGTATATCATAAGCTCTCTTGTGCAGATTTATTACAGATTGACAGATAGTCAGAGTAGATTACCAGATATTGATAGATAACTGTAGAGCTTTGGTACTGGATGTTAGTACTAGTTGATATAGATTATTGTCATGACATGATTGATTGTATGACAGTAGCTATCAAGATAGTTCAGAATGGACAGATTTAAGAAACCAACGTTGGATAATAACGATTGGTAATTGAAGATGAAGATTGATTATGTTCTAGATTGGGATAAACAGATAGGATAACAACTACAGATGGTATTGTTTTGTTATAGATTGCAGATTGGCATATATGGATGTTGTATAGCCAGTAATGCGGGATTGATTCGGCTAGAACGAGTTGAAGAAGGATTATGATATTATAATTCTTGACTTCTGATTCCAGGCCAGAATCAGAGCTTGATCAAAGAAAAATACCTCAGAATGATGTTAGTAAAACGAGTTTGGATGTTAAACTCTGTTATTCATTTCTTCTAATAGATTTGGATTGCTTGTGGAGAGTTCGAGGACGAACTCAGATCTAAGAGGGGGAGAAATGTAATGCCCAAGAATTAATCACTGCAATTAACGATGATTGATTTATCATTTCATGTGATTATGACGGGATTAATCGGGACACCGAGAAATGTATTCAGAAATAAAATTATGAAAGATATGAGCATGCCAGACCGCACCCGCGGTAAGGGGAGGACCGCACCCGCGATGGTGCTACGGGAATTTGAAAGAATCAATACCGAAGGGTGACCGCACCCGCGGTGTTAACATTACCGCACCCGCGGTGCAGTACCGCACCCGCGGTCTCGACATGTACCGCACCCGCGGTCGTGCAATTGCAAGATGGATAAGATTGTCGACGCATGAGCGCACCCGCGGTCTTACACCTACCGCACCAGCGGTACGACGTGCCTTGCAAAGAATGCGCCACCTCTTGACATGCATGCAATGATATATATAGGTGGTAATCCATTCGAAATTCATTCAGAAAAGTGAAGAAAAGGGTCTGAAGAAGAAAGTAGAAAATCCTTACGCCTTTTTCGAGAAATCCGTCCGTCTGATTTTGAATCCGACTTCAGTATCGAGTTCCTAGCAACGTAGGCTACAACTGGATGTAAGTTTTACTACGTTTTGACATGCTTTGAAATTATGATATTGTCAGAATTGAATGGAACTCATATATGTTGTGCTTGACATAGTAGACATCATAGAATTGAAGTCAGATTAAGAAACGGACTGATTATGGAATTGTTATGATTTTCGGAGTAGTTTTGGAGTCGAGTTGATATCAGAATTGAGTTGTTATTGAGTAGGAGATATTAGAATTAATATCTGATTGATATGGTATGGTTGGATATATTGATATTATACCGTTGTACCATCGATATTGAAGTAAGTTAAGTATTGAGCAGAACAGATTTGATTCCACAGGTGTATTGATATTATACTCCTCGATATTGTTCTTGTCAGATTGAGTATTGACAGGCTTGGGATTCGAGATTTCGACAGAGCCAGAGTATCAGAAAGAAAGGTATAAATTAATGTTGAGTTGGGATTGCACAACTCGAGTGATGTTTGACTCGAGTTTCCCTAAATCACATACTTTTACTTATTGCATTGATATTTGCACTTAATCAGACTTATGATTGTAGTTTATTGATTTATAGCTACTGTGTGATAAGATTGATATTTGTAGCTTATTGATTTATAGCTACTGCATGTAATTGAAAGCGGACCGGTTACGGTGGCCGGAAGCGCAACGGAAGTCAAAAATTTATTTTATACACTATAATTTTCGGCCACCCTTGTTTTTGCATAATATTTACAAAACAACATCAAACATAGGATGTTTAGAGATTACCTATCAACTTTAAAAGTTGATGTTGGCTCCAACTTAGTTGACTAGCAACTAAGCTCTTCTTATGGAAGACAAGTCTACAAGCACCTCCTCCTTGCTCCTAAATCAAGCCCACCACAAGCTATGCAAGCCCCCTCAAGTTTTGCATTAGAAAAACTTGAGGATTTTTCAAAGAGAAGATTTTATTCTCCAAGAAATGAAGAACAAAGAAAAGAAAAAAAACTTGAGAGAAAAACCTCCAAGATTTCGGCCAAAGTGAGAGAGTGGAGGAGTGGGAGACTAGCCTAGGTTGTTGTGTAAAGTTGTCTCTCAAAAGTTGCATGCTTTTGAATTTTTTAATAAAAAGTATTCACAACCTTTTCACCTCCCAAGCATGCAAACCCTAGCATGTCTCACATATATAATATGGTTTTTAACACATTAAAAACCTTAGACTAAATTTTAATTATCTCAAACATTTTGAGATTAATTAAATATTACTTGAATTTATTCAAGTCCCACTAGTTAAATAATTATTTTAATTGAGCTCTACAAGACTCAATATTATTAATTCAACATTTGAATTATTTTTAATTATTTGCACTCTACTAGGTCCACTAGTGTTTAATTAATTCAACACTTGAATTAATTTAATTTAGTTTCCAATAATGTTTATGAAAATCACAATTTTCAACTAAATTATTTACTTGGCCAAATTTTAATCTTAGGAACACTTCCATAAATTAAAATTTATATTTCTCTCTTAGAAGTCATACTTCTATTTTTCTTAACGCTTATAAACACATTTATAAGCTGTTCAACACATTGAACTATTTTACTTCTCATCGGGATTTACAAAGCAAGTACTTGTGTGGCCCTCAATGGTTCATTGATACAACCAGCCGTGGGTTCACATCTCTATGTGATTCGGACTAAACATGTCCTTATTCGAGCATACCCCAATTGCTCCATTCTTACTTATCAACTCCTTGATAGTAAGAACGTCAGAACTCAAGTCTGATAATACCCAACCAATCACGTTAAACGCCTAGCAGCATCGCTTACGTGATTCCCTAGGTATCACATGATAGTGCCTGCAAGAACCATTCAATTATGGTTAGCGTACAGTACGGTCCCTTCAACTCATATATCCCGACCGATTCGACAACTATTGGTTTATCGAGAGTTGTCAATGAATCGATACTATGTGTCATGTTGTGGTTGCATCGATGGTATAATCTATGAAACCCCTTTCATAATTACCACCATACTCTGATCAGAGATTTCAACCCACACATACATGAAAAACACATAGGATATCCATACCCGTAGGTAAGCGGTGAATCCCCGACTACAATGCATCGACTCCTATATGTTTCGCCGTAACACCCAACCTTGCCACCTAATGACCTCATAAGAGTCGGTAAACAAGTCAAAGTGAAACGCTAGCACATAGAGTCTCAATGTTGTCCCGGGTCATAAGGACTAATTCTGTACAACCATAAACCAGGACTTTTCCACTCGATAAGTGAGAACCACTTGGAAAGTCCTTTTATGGAGGGTTGTTCAGTGCAATCTACCAGGAGCACCTATCTGCATGCTCGGACATCACAATGTCCCCTACCAATGAAACATGGTACTCACATCGCAGATACTAGTCTCTAACTCGAGCGACCTTTATCCTTCTTAGTGGCGGCTGAATCGACTAGGAACGGTTCAGAATATACAGTATTTCAAATATGAGTTTCATGATACTCATCATATGAGCATCTCATATTCTTTCTACTATTTGTATATTCAAGGACTTTATCTATGCAACTAGCATGGGTATAAAGATAAAGATGCGCCAAATTAATAAATTCAAATATTATTAAAATAAAGATCGTTTATACAAAGAGTTTCATCGTGAACAGTCGGCCAACATTTGGCTCGACGTGCACCTACTCTAACAATCTCCCACTTGCACTAGAGCCAACTACCTATATTCTTTAGACCCATTGATTCGCGATGCTTCTCGAATGATGGTCCTGGTAAAGGCTTAGTTAGTGGATCAGCAACATTATCTGCGGAGCCGACTTTGTCAATCACGACATCTCCTCTTTCCACGATCTCTCTGAGGATGTGGTACTTTCTCAATACGTGTTTGGACTTCTGATGAGACCTTGGCTCCTTCGCCTGAGCTATGGCTCCCGTGTTGTCGCACATCACCGGGATAGGAGCAACTCCATTTGGAATGACGCCCAACTCTTGGACGAAATTCCTAATCCAAACAGCCTCCTTTGCTGCAGCCGATGCAGCAATGTATTCTGCCTCAGTGGTGGAATCCGCCGTACTGTCTTGCTTGGAACTCTTCCAAGAGACAGCACCACCATTGAGCATGAATATGAATCCGGAGGTTGACTTCGAGTCATCAACATCGCTTTGGAAGCTAGAGTCGGTATAGCCTTCCAATTTTAGTTCTCCACCCCCATAGACCAAAAACAACTTATTGGTCCTTCTCAAATACTTGAGGATGTCTTTCACAGCTTTCCAGTGTGGAAGACCAGGGTTGGATTGATATCTACTCACTACACTTAGTGCAAATGCCACGTCAGGACGTGTAGATATCATCTCATACATGATACTACCAATAGCCGAAGCATACAGAATTCGTGTCATCGCCGCTATCTCTGCATCAGTCTTGGGAGACATAGACTTGGATAGGGACACGCCATGACACATTGGTAGATGTCCTCTCTTGGACTCATCCATCGAGAACCGCTTCACGATGGTATCAATGTATGTGGACTGGGTGAGACCAAGCAATCTTCTTGATCTATCTCTATAGATCTGTATTCCCAATACAAAAGATGCTTCACCCAAGTCCTGCATTGAGAACTTACTTGCTAACCATATCTTTGTTGATTGCAACATTCCTACATCATTCCCAATTAGTAGAATGTCATCAACATAAAGAACAAGGAATGTCACAGCACTCCCACTGACCTTCTTATACACACAGGGTTCCTCAGGATTCTTAGTAAAACCAAACTCTTTGATTGTACTATCGAATCTGAGGTTCCAGCTCCTCGAAGCCTGCTTAAGACCATAAATAGATCTTTGAAGTTTGCATACCATATGCTCACTTCCGATGGATGTAAACCCTTCAGGTAGAGACATGTAAATTTCTTCCTTAATATCCCCATTAAGGAAGGCTGTCTTCACATCCATCTGCCATATCTCATAGTCAAACCATGCAGCTATGGCTAGCAATATCCTAATGGACTTGAACATCGCAACTGGAGAAAAGGTTTCCTCATAGTCAACACCTTGTCTTTGAGTATACTCTTTTGCTACCAATCGCGCCTTGAAGGTCAATACCTTCCCATCCGCCCCAAGTTTCCTCTTGTAAATCAATTTACACCCTATGGGAACAGTTCCCTCAGGTGGATCCACAAGATTCCACACTTGGTTCGAATGCATGGAATTCATCTCAGATTCCATTGCTTCAAGCCATTTGGATGAATCGGCATCCGATAACGCTTCCTTGAAGGTCCTTGGATCACATCCAAGATTAGGCTCATCATGGCCCTCTTCAAGAAGCAGACCATACCTTACAGGTGGTCTCGAGATCCTCTCGGATCTCCTAGGAGCTTGTATCTCCTCACTTAGCTCATTGGGTGTGGGTTCTACAACTGTGGGTGTCTCTCGAACCTCTTCGAGTTCTATCATCTCGCCTTTTCTATCTAATAGAAATTCCTTTTCCAAAAAGGTTGCGTTCCTAGAAACAAACACCTTTGTTTTTTGGGGATGATAGAAATAATATCCAATGGAATTTCTTGGATATCCCACAAAGTAGCATAAAATGGATCGACTATCCAATTTATCTCCCACTGTCTGCTTCACATAAGCAGGACACCCCCATATTCTAAGATAAGAATACTTGGGAGGCTTACCCATCCATATCTCATATGGAGTCTTGTCAACTGCCTTTGTATGGACATTGTTCAACAACAGTGCCGCTGTTTCAAGCGCATATCCCCAAAAGGATGGCGGCAACTCCGTGAACCCCATCATAGACCGAACCATGTCCATCAAAGTCCGGTTACGACGCTCCGAAACACCATTTAACTGCGGTGTAGCGGGCGGAGTCCACTGCGAGAGAATCCCATTCTCTCTAAGATACTCTTGGAACTCGGCACTCAAGTACTCACCACCTCGATCCGATCGAAGTGTCTTGATGCTTCGTCCCAATTGATTCTCTACTTCAGTTCTGAATTCTTTGAACCTTTCAAAGGCTTCAGACTTGTATTTCATCAAATACACATACCCATACCTCGAATGGTCAACGGTAAAGGTGATGAAGTAGGCATGTCCATGCTTAGTCGTGATGCTAAGCGGACCGCACACATCGGTATGGATCAAATCCAATAACCCTTTGGCTCGCTCCGCATGGCCCTTAAAGGGAATTTTGGTCATCTTTCCTTTCAGACAGGATTCACAAGTCGTGAGAGCATTAATATCGGACATATCAAACATGCCAACTCCCACTAACTTGTTCATCCTTCTTAGGGATATATGACCTAATCGAGCATGCCATAATTCTGCCGAATTAAGAGTATCTTGTTTGCGCTTATTTGTTGTTGTTATTGTTTGGACATTGTTAAGTGGAATATCTTTTAATTTTAAGGTGTAGAGATTGTTTTCAAGTTCACCGGTACCAACTAAACATTCATTCTTGTAAATATTGCAAACACCTTTGCCAAATAAACAAGAAAATCCATCGATATCAAGCATAGGAATGGAAATAATGTTTTTGATCAAGTCTGGTACAAATAAAACATCTCTTAAAACCAAATTAAAATCATTGTTCAAACATAAATAAACATCTCCCACAGCCTTGGCAACAACCCTTGCTCCATTGCCCAACCTCAAGAAGGTCTCACCTTCCCTGAGCTTCCTACTTCTTCCCATCACCTGCAAATCATTACAGAGATGTGAGCCACAGCCGGTATCCAATACCCAAGAAGTAGAGTTAATGGAGATATTCACTTCAATGTAGAACATACCTTTGCCAGAACCCTTCTGCGCAAGATATTCCCTGCAGTTACGCCTCCAATGTCCAGGCTTCTTGCAGTGGTGACAGATGTCAACAGTCTTCTCAGCCTTGGCTGGCGCGGCTGCCACAACGGGACTCGGTGTTTGCCTCTTCAAGGGCTCGCTCTTCTTGGGACGCTTGAAAGAACGCTTCTTTCCCTTCCCAGGTGGACCGGTCTTCGTGCCAGATGAAGAGCCCACATAAAGAACCGACTTCTCCTTTTTGATGGTGGACTCAAAGGTCACAAGCATGTTCACCAACTCTTCAAGGCTGGGCTCGAGCTTGTTCATATTGAAGTTCACGACAAAAGGATCGAAAGAGCTAGGCAGCGACAACAGCAGCACATCCGTGGTCAACTCCGATGGCAAGATCAAATCCATGCCAACAAGCTTGTCCACGAGCCCAATCAACTTTAGGCCATGCTCATGGACCGAAGTCCCATCTCGCATGCGTAAAGTGATGAGCTCCTTTACTGTGGCATGCCTCAAAGGCCGAGTTTGCTCACCGAAGAGCTCCTTGAGGTGCATATGAATGTCAGCAGCATTCTTAGCATCCTCGAATCGCCTTTGCAGCTCATCGTTCATCGAAGCCTGCATGTAACACTTGGCCTTCAAGTCATGGTAGCACCAATCCTTGTAGGTCTGCAGTTCCTCGGGACTGCAGTCAGTCGGAGCCTCATCAGGGGGCGACTCAGTCAGTGTGTATGTGATTTTCTCCGAGTTTAAGACAATCTTTAAATTTCTTAGCCAAGTGATATAGTTTGGTCCGGTTAGAACGTGTTTTTCGAGAATTACGGAAAACGGGTTGCGAATTGATGACATTGTCACAGATTTGTACTGAAAAGTAAAACAGATAAATGTTAATGACTATTTTAAAATATTTAATAAGATATAAAGTTTGGACTTTTACTTTATAAATTATCGCTCCCACTGTTTTGACATTTTCACTACCCTCTAGTGAAAACGGGAAACACTTTCCTCAGTAGGTACGTAAGTCCAATTAGCGAATTGTGATCCCGAATAATATCGGCCATCACAACTCCTAAAAGGTAGTTTCCAATTGCATCGCCATGCAACCCTCTACGTATACTTTTGTCTCACGTTTGATTAGGACCCAATAATATGACGTCGTTCATCTTTACGTGTCAAGCCTAACCCATCGATATTGAACCTTAATGGACGGTCGCCATGAGTTCCCTCAATAATATGAGCCGAAATCATGGGAGTTCCACGTAGTTCACATCACCATGTCAATGGATGTCACAGATTTCCGACACCCAGGGCCCCCTCAATAATATGAGCCGAGCCCCGAGTACGGGTAGCGTTCATCATGCATCCATTGTCGATGGAAGACAAGGAAATTATAAACAAATTTATAATTCCCCTTTTCGGGCTTGATATTAATTTTGAATCTTATTCAAAATGAGGGTTTTTAATTTTGAAAGGTCTCATCATTAATTTTATTTTAAAAGCTCGCCATGTTTGATCGTATGTTTGCCGGATTCATGCAACTTTGTTATTATAATAATAATAACGCACATACTCATTATTTATAACATATCATGCATATATTATAAATAGAAAACAGTACAAGGATGATCAATTGCCCCAATACTAATGGCCCGTGTGAGATAAACACGGGCCTAGGTCCAATCCTAGGGTAAATGCAAGGGATGCAATGCAACTAAATTATTACATTAGCATCCAATATTACATGTCTTCGATCTTCATAATCACCAAGGCCACCATCTTCCAATCTTGCTCTTCCACTATTCTAATATTTACAATTAAATATCCATGGCACATAGGGATACATCTCATGGGGGTGGGAACGGGCCATAAACCAAGCCCACTTTAAATTGATAATTATTATAATCATTCAACACAAATATCCTAGCATACACCTAGCAAATTGGGCTTGGGCTTTTGATCATCCTTCATGCATAATATCACATATCATACACCATCAATTAATTATCACTATAATTAATTGATCCAATATTATATATCTTGATCCATTCACTAACCGCCACAATTATAAATTAAATTAACAAAGTATACAAACTCCTTTGTCTACTTTCAAATTAATTTATTTATAATCGAATTTCTTGTAAATCACAATTTACTATAAATAATTAAAGTCCAACTTCAATTATTTATTTTATGAGAAAATATGTGCAACAATTGTAAATTTAAACTTAATGGCCCAAAACTCATTTTTCACAAAAATACTTAGGCCCATTTAAATTTCACAAAAATACTTAGGCCCATGACACTAAAATTCACCAAAACACTTTTGGAAACCCTAGCCGTCATCGCCGTCGCCGGAGCTCCGTCGCCGGATTCCGGCCACAACAAAAAATTTTTTTTTTTATTTTAAAAACTGCAGGGCTGCCCCTCGGCTGCCCGAAATTTTCGGGCAGCCCCCTCCGAAGGGCTGCCCGAAAAAATGTTTTGTAAAATTTTCGGTCCTTGAGTATAGTATACACAAAAATTCTCAAACGGTTAGAAATCGATCTCAACATAATATTATGCAAATATTACACAAAAACCGTAACCTTAGCTCGGATACCACTTGAAAGCGGACCGGTTACGGTGGCCGGAAGCGCAACGGAAGTCAAAAATTTATTTTATACACTATAATTTTCATCCACCCTTGTTTTTGCATAATATTTACAAAACAACATCAAACATAGGATGTTTAGAGATTTACCTATCAACTTTAAAAGTTGATGTTGGCTCCAACTTAGTTGACTAGCAACTAAGCTCTTCTTATGGAAGACAAGTCTACAAGCACCTCCTCCTTGCTCCTAAATCAAGCCCACCAAAAGCTATGCAAGCCCCCTCAAGTTTTGCACTAGAAAAACTTGAGGATTTTTCAAAGAGAAGATTTTATTCTTCAAGAAATGAAGAACAAAGAAAAGAAAAAAACTTGAGAGAAAAACCTCCAAGATTTCGGCCAAAGTGAGAGAGTGCAGGAGTGGGAGACTAGCCTAGGTTGTTGTGTAAAGTTGTCTCTCAAAAGTTGCATGCTTTTGAATTTTTTAATAAAAAGTATTCACAACCTTTTCACCTCCCAAGCATGCAAACCCTAGCATGTCTCACATATATATAATATGGTTTTTAACACATTAAAAACCATAGACTAAATTTTAATTATCTCAAACATTTTGAGATTAATTAAATATTACTTGAATTTATTCAAGTCCCACTAGTTAAATAATTATTTTAATTGAGCTCTACAAGACTCAATATTATTAATTCAACACTTGAATTATTTTTAATTATTTGGACTCTACTAGGTCCACTAGTGTTTAATTAATTCAACACTTGAATTAATTTAATTTAGTCTCCAATAATGTTTATGAAAATCACAATTTTCAACTACATTATTTACTTGGCCAAATTTTAATCTTAGGAACACTTCCATAAATTAAAATTTATATTTCTCTCTTAGAAGTCATACTTCTATTTTTCTTAACGCTTATAAACACATTTATAAGCTGTTCAACACATTGAACTATTTTACTTCTCATCGGGATTTACAAAGCAAGTACTTGTGTGGCCCTCAATGGTTCATTGATACAACCAGCCGTGGGTTCACATCTCTATGTGATTCGGACTAAACATGTCCTTATTCGAGCATACCCCAATTGCTCCATTCTTACTTATCAACTCCTTGATAGTAAGAACGTCAGAACTCAAGTCTGATAGTACCCAACCAATCACGTTAAACGCCTAGCAGCATCGCTTACGTGATTCCCTAGGTATCACATGATAGTGCCTGCAAGAACCATTCAATTATGGTTAGCGTACAGTACGGTCCCTTCAACTCATATATCCCGACCGATTCGACAACTATTGGTTTATCGAGAGTTGTCAATGAATCGATACTATGTGTCATGTTGTGGTTGCATCGATGGTGTAATCTATGAAACCCCTTTCATAATTACCACCATACTCTGATCAGAGATTTCAACCCACACATACATGAAAAACACATAGGATATCCATACCCGTTGGTAAGCGGTGAATCCCCGACTACAATGCATCGACTCCTATATGTTTCGCCGTAACACCCAACCTTGCCACCTAATGACCCCATAAGAGTCGGTAAACAAGTCAAAGTGAAACGCTAGCACATAGAGTCTCAATGTTGTCCCGGGTCATAAGGACTAATTCTGTACAACCATAAACCAGGACTTTTCCACTCGATAAGTGAGAACCACTTGGAAAGTCCTTTTATGGAGGGTTGTTCAGTGCACTCTACCAGGAGCACCTATCTGCATGCTCGGACATCACAATGTCCCCTACCAATGAAACATGGTACTCACATCGCAGATACTAGTCTCTAACTCGAGCGACCTTTATCCTTCTTAGTGGCGGCTGAATCGACTAGGAACGGTTCAGAATATACAGTATTCCAAATATGAGTTTCATGATACTCATCATATGAGCATCTCATATTCTTTCTACTATTTGTATATTTAAGGACTTTATCTATGCAACTAGCATGGGTATAAAGATAAAGATGCGCCAAATTAATAAATTCAAATATTATTAAAATAAAGATCGTTTATACAAAGAGTTTCATCGTGAACAGTCGGCCAACATTTGGCTCGACGTGCACCTACTCTAACAGTAATGACTGCTGATTCGCTAGTCATTGACTGATTTGCTTAGATACTGACTGTATGTATGGATTTCTGAGTCGTTGAGTCATAGGCTGATTCGCCTAGTCACCGGCTGATTCGTCGGGTTATTGACTGATTCATTCATTATAGGCTGATTCGCCTAGTCACCGGCTGATTCGTCTGGTGATTGACTGATTCGTCTAAACTTAAGCTGATTCGCTTAATTACAGGCTGATTCGTCTGGTTATTGGCTTATTCGCCTAATTACTGGCTGATTCGTCAGGTTATTGACTGAGTCGTCAATTCTGCGGCTGATTCGCCCAGACACTGGAGATATTAACTATATCGATGCCGTTTAGGGATTGATACATTCCTATCGACTGAGATTCGATATAATTACCTATATCCAGACATCGGGATCCCTAGGATAGAGTTGAGTCGAGTCTAAGACGACGCGTCAGTGGAGTCGAGTCTGAGACGACGCGTCGGATGAGTTGAGTCCGATACGACATGTTGAGTTACAGTGTTATATCATTCATGATTATTGAATGCCTGAGATTGATTTATGTTTCTGATTTGATACATGTTATGAATATTTCTTATATGCTTTCATATATGTTTTTATATGATTGCATTTATACATTGTTTATACTGGGATATTTATATCTCACCGGAGTTATCCGGCTGTTGTCTTGTTTTGTATGTGTTCATGACAACAGGTGGGGCTGGATCAGGGTCAAGAAGAGGATGAGAGAAGACGAGTTTAGCGTGGTGATTCCGGACTTGGTTTAGAGATAGGGTTAGACACTTGATATTAGTTGTTAAACCCTAGTTGAATAAATGTATGTTGTACAGGACTTGTACTTTTATACTGAGATGTATGTTCATGTTTAATATGTAATTTGAGTAAATTACATTACCTTTCCGCTTTGTATTTGGAAAAAATTTAGACCCTGTTTTATAATTGATTAATTAGTCCCAAACATGATTAAGTACTTGATTAGCGTCCGGGTCCCCACAGATGAATCTATCCACATCGATATAATATCAATTAACAGTAATAGAAGAAGCTATACATCTATCCACATCGATATAATATCAACCAACAGTAATAGAAGAAGCTATCAATCGATCCACATTGATAACCAAACATCCAGTGACAGACTTTGGCACATCCGCCAATACACCATCTTATGACATCGTGCAATGTGCCTGTGGTGATCCCACCACTAACGGCACTTCTGTCATAAGATTACTCTTCGAATACCTGTAATCTATAACTCAAGAAAACAAGTATATCAATCAATCAATGCAAATATCAATGCAATAAAGTAAAGTATGTGATTTAGGGAAACCCAAGTCTAAACCGACTCAAGTCTATTTCCCAATACCACATTGACTTATACCTTTGTCTTCATGATCTGACGAAGACGAAGACTCCACTTCACGTCTGTCCATTTCAATCTGAATTCACAATATCAAATAGACTGTGTCAATCTACAGCTCAATTCAAAGCCCATTTTGACCAATAACGAATCAAGACACAATCCAATTCATATCGACAATATCACGATATAATCACCATCAATATTGAGTCTGATCAATATCAATTCACTGATATTTCGACGGTATAATAATACAATCTCAGTAACCCCGTCAATCCCAACATCACAGATATAATACAAAAACTCATAGTCAATATCAATATTAATACCAAGTTCTATATCAATTCTGTACAATCCCGCAATCCCAGTAATACACTATCAGTATAACAATTCAACAACTCATCTGATCCCAATCTGACTAATATCAACATATCCAGTGATAGAGTACAAATTAGATATCAATCCCAGTATCACAAAATCAATAATACCATGATTCTGATATCAATTCAGTATATTACAATCGAATAAACTCTGAAAATTCATAACATTCCATACACAGTCCGTTCTTCAATCTGACTTCAGATATACGATGTCTACTGTGTCAAGAACATCATATCTAACTCCTATTCAATTTAGACAATATCATAAATTCAAAACATGTCTAAACGTAGCAAAACTTACGTCCAGTTGTAGTCTACGTTGATAGGAACTCGGTACTGAAGTCGGATTTAACATCTAACGGGCGGATCGCTCATAAATCACGATTTTAGTCCTCGAAGAAATTTTAAAGCGTTTCCCTTCGATTCTCGATTTTTTTTCTGAATAACGTTTACATGTATATATATATATATACACCTCGCCCCAAGAGAACAAGTGTCGAGTTCTTGTTCTGCATGACCGGCGCATATGCACGCACAATTCCGCGCATATGCGCCAGAAGCACTGTCCGGCTAATCAAGTACTTAATCATGTTTGGGACTAATTAATCAATTATAAAACAGGGTCTAAATTTTTTCCAAATACAAAGCGGAAAGGTAATGTAATTTACTCAAATTACATATTAAACATGAACATACATCTCAGTATAAAAGTACAAGTCCTGTACAACATACATTTATTCAACTAGGGTTTAACAACTAATATCAAGTGTCTAACCCTATCTCTAAACCAAGTCCGGAATCACCACGCTAAACTCGTCTTCTCTCATCATCTTCTCGACCCCGATCTTGCCCCACCTGTTGTCATGCACACATACAAAACAAGACAACAGCCGGATAACTTCGGTGAGAATAAATCCCAGTATAAAACATGGTAAACATGCATATAAATAATCTAAATCATAAAACATGCTATCATGAACATATTCAAAAGTAATAGATTTCATAATCTATGAAATCTACTCAAAATAAGCATGCAACTCAATTCAGATAAACATGCAATTCAAATCAAATCATATAAACATGCTATCATACTGAAAGCAATAAACATGGGTTTCATAGTCTATGAAACCACATCTCTAAACACATGCAGTTCTAGTCAAATCATGTCTAGACTCGACTCAACTATAACTCTAGGGATCCCGGGGTGAATAAGACGATCTGTCACCTACTCTCCAATCGAGGTGACGGTACATCTTATTCCTAGACTTCGGTTTGATCTGTATCGAATAATCTACAATAGGACAGTGTCTGCTCCTATGTAACGATACACCGAACGTCTAGAAGTCTGACGGATCTGTCAAACTTTCCTATCTTAAATGCAATGCATAAAAATCTATAAACAAAGCATTAACATATCAGCATATAAACTGTAAGGCCCGATATTATATCATTTTAATCCGAGATTATTTAATTTACGAATTTTGGAATGATGAATTAAATTCCTCGATTTTTGTAATTAATTAGGATTGAAATTGAATTAAAAGATTGAGTGAGGACCAAATTGCAAATAAAGAAGACTTCAGGGGCTAAAGTGCAATTATGACTTGAGTGGGACACTTGTCATGCATTTGATTATAAAATTTGGTCTTCCTCAACATTTTGGAAAGGAGAAACAGCCGAGAGCTCAAGGGAATTGCAAAGATTTTTAGAATCTTCAAATCGTGATTCTATATTATCCGTATATCAGATTTTGAATCCGGACATAGTACCGTACTCCTCTCGACACGAGCTACATCGGGACGTAAGTTTTACTGAGTTCTGGTATCATTTGAAAATATGATGTTGTAGGGATTTGATATAATTCATATATGATGTCTTGGACATGTTAGACATCGTAGAATCAAAGTCAGATCAGAAAACGGACTGATTCTGGAATTATTATGATTTTCTGATTTTATTAAGTTGAAACCGGACAGATTTGATTATGGGTTGATTACAAATTGTATCGGATATGAGTTATGATTTGTAATTAATATCTGGTGATATGGTATTGACGGGGATACTGAAATTATACCGTTATACCGTTGATTTTGAATTAAATCAAGATTGATCAGATTGTTATGGAATTGACTCGTATATTGATATGAGATTATTGATATTGTCAGTACCAGACAGATTGTGAGTTCAGAACTTTGACTGAGCCAGAAACCGACGAAAGAAAGGTATAAGTCAATGTGGTATTGGGAGATGGACTTGAGTCGGTTTAGACTTGGGTTTCCCTAAATCACATACTTTACTTTACTGCATTGATATTTGCATTGAGTTGATTGATATACTTGTTCTCTTGATTTTAGACAGCAGGTATTAGACGAGTAGTCTTATGACAGAAGTGCCGTTAGTGGTGGGATCACCACGGGCACATTGGACGATGTCATAAGATTGTGTATTGGCGGATGTGCCAAAGACTGTCACTGGATGTTTGGCTATCGATGTGGATAGGATGGTGGCTTTTTCTATTACTGTTAATCAGTATTGTATCGATGTGGATAGATTAGTAGCTCTTCTATTACTGTTAATCGATGTCATATCGATGTGGATAGAATTAGAGTTGCTTCTATTACTGTTAATCGGTACTATATTGATGTGGATAGAATAATAGCTTCCTCTATTACTGGTAATCGATACCGTATCGATGTGAATAGAACTGGAGTCTTTTCTATTACTGTTGATCGATACCATATCGGCGTGGATAGAACTGGAGTCTTTTCTATTACTGCTAGAACTTCTGGAATCGGGATCCATAGACTAGGATTGAGTCTAGTCTGAATGATGTAGCTACGAGTATTGTCGACAGTTTGATATTGATTATGTTTCAGACTTTGTTACATATATCTGTTACCTGATTACATGCTTTATATTGTTTATATGATTGCATGTTTCGTTGATTTATACTGGGAGTATATTCTCACCGGTTTATCCGGCTGTTGTCTTGTCTGTATGTGTACTTGACAACAGGTGGGACAGGATCAGGGTCCAGGAGATGAAGAGAGAGATCGTGATTAGAGTGGTGGCACCGGACTTGGACTAGAGATAGGGTTGAACACTTGATAGTAGTTGTCAAACCCTAGTTTGAATAAATGTTTGTGATACAGTACTTGTATTTTATATACTGATATGTATGTATGGTTTGATTTCACTACGTTCCGCATTTTAAAAAGGAAAAATTTTTAGACGCTGTTTTATAATTGATTAATTAGTCCCAAAGATGATTAAGAATTTGATTAGCGTCCAGGTCCCCACAACAGGTGGTATCAGAGCGATAGATCCCTTAGACTGAGATAGAAGCTAGTGAGCGGAGTAGATTGATTTTCTTTCCTGCTTTTGATTGCTAGCATGATTCCTGTTTTAATATATGCTACCTGAATTATCTGATATTGATATGGTATTGTATATTTTTGGAATGGATCAGCTGTAAGATGATCCGAGGAGGATTGAAACTGGTAAGTGGTATTTGGAATTACTAACCTCTTCGATTATCAGATATGCCTCCGAGAAGGATACCAGAACAGGGAAGTACATCGAATCCTCCTATGGATGTGACCCCTACTCCAATGGAGCAATTGTTGAAAAGATTTCAGTCATTCCATCCCCCGACTTTGAAAGGGACGGAGAATTCCGTGGAATGTGAAAGTTGGTTGGACGATATTGAATCATTGTTCGAATCTTTGGAATATAATGAGGAAAAGAGGGTGAAACTGATCGGACACCAGATGCATGACGTTGCTAAACACTGGTGGAACACGACAAAACGGGCTTTGGAATTACGAGGTACGGCCATTACCTGGAATGTGTTTAAGACTGAATTTTATCTACGGTTCTTTCCAGTTTCATATAGGAAGGACAAGGGAGCCGAGTTTGCAAACTTGAGACAGGGCCAGTTAAACATTGAGGATTATGTGGCTAAGTTCTCTACTCTGCTCCGCTTTGCCCCTCATGTGGCTGGGAGTGATGAGGCCGTTGCAGACCAGTTCATAAATGGTCTAAATCCTGAAATTTTTACCCTGGTGAATACCGGAAGGCCAAACAATTTCACTGATGCTCTGAATCGAGCCAAGGGAGCTGAAGCCGGATTGATAAGACAGAAAGAGGCTTCGTTTGTGCCTTCAGTACCGAGTTCACACATGCCTCCACCATTTCCTCGATTTGAGAGCGGCGGTGGAAGTGGGAAGAAAGACTTCCTGAAGGCTAAGGGGAAGAAATTCAAGAAAGCTGGGAGTAGCTCCTCTAGTTCGAGTGGCTCTAGACAGACTAGTCAGGGCCAGAGTTATACAGTACCATACTGTAGCACCTGTGGAGGGAGGCATTCCACAGAGCAGTGCAGAGGAGTGTTCGGCAACTGCCGCATCTGTAAACAACATGGACACTTTGCTCGAGTGTGTCCACAGAGAGGTGCACAGGGATCACAGGCAACTGAGTCATCTGGATCAGTTGCTTAGACAGGGAGACGACCCTCTGCCGTGCATTCCTTTCAGCCAGCACCGTCTACTCTGTCACAGCAGAGGCCAGGAGGGGGCCAGACAGCGAGCCAGCCTCCTAGACAGCAGGCCCGATTGTTTGCTTTGACTGAGGACCAAGCTCAGGATGCACCTGATGATGTCGTGGCAGGTAACTATTTTATTTCTGGTTATCCTGCATATGTATTGATTGATACTGGTGCATCCCATACCTTTATTTCTGAAAGATTTGCATTGATACATGCATTGCCTGTTGAATCTTTAGCTACTGTAGTATTTGTCTCGTCTCCGTTAGGGACAGGTTTGATATGAGTTAAGTCTGTGAAATTTTGTATACTGCAGTACGATGGGCATACGATTGAGTTAGACTGTATTGTGCTTGGTTTATCTGATTTTGATTGTATTATCGGTATCGATACGTTAACCAAGTATAGAGCTATAGTTGATTGTTTCCACAAGATTGTACGCTTCAGACCTGAAATGGTGGAAGAGTGGAAATTTTACGGTAAGGGTTCTCGAGCCAGAATTCCTTTGATATCTGCAATAAATATGACACGATTATTGCAGAAAGGAGCGGATGGATTCCTGGTATATTCAGTTGATTTACTGAAGTCGAGCCCATCATTGGCGGACTTGCCAGTGGTGTGTGAATTTGCTGATGTCTTTCTAGACGAGATTCCTGGATTGCCTCCGATTCCAGAGATAGACTTCAGCATAGAATTGATGCCAGGAACAGTTCCGATTTCGAGAGCTCCATACCGAATGGCACCGATCGAGTTGAAAGAGTTGAAAGAACAGTTGGAGGATTTACTGGCCAAGGGATATATTAGACCGAGTGTATCTCCTTGGGGTGCTCCAGTACTGTTCGTGAGGAAGAAAGACGGGTCGATGAGACTTTGTATCGACTATCGGCAGCTGAACAAGGCAACGGTAAAGAATAAATATCCATTGCCTCGTATTGATGATCTGTTCGATCAGTTGCAGGGTTCTTCGGTGTATTCCAAGATCGATTTGAGATCTGGATACCATCATCTGAGAGTCAGGGATTCTGATATCTCAAAGACAGCATTCAGAACTAGGTATTGACACTATGAGTTTATTGTCATGCCTTTTGGTTTGACGAATGCACCGGCGGTATTTATGGGATTGATGAACCGCATCTTTCAAAAATATTTGGATGATTTTGTTATCATATTCATTGATGATATATTGATTTACTCAAAGGATATGATTGAACATGCTAATCATCTGAGGACTGTATTGAGAATTTTGAGGGCGGAGAAACTGTATGCTAAATTGTCAAAATGCGAGTTCTGGTTGAAACAGGTGATATTTTTGGGACATATTATATCAGGAGACGGGATATCTGTTGATCCCAGTAAGGTTGAGGCAGTGATTTCTTGGCCAAGACCGACATCTGTACCAGAGATTCGCAGCTTTATGGTTTGGCAGGATATTATCGTCGATTTATTAAAGATTTCTCGAGCATTGCCAAACCTATTACGCAGTTGACTCAGAAGAATGCTCCATTTGTGTGGACAGAAGATTGTGAATCCAGTTTTCTTGAGTTGAAAAAGAGGCTGACCAGTGCGCCTGTGTTGATGATTCCTTCAGGCACTGGTGAATTTGTCGTCTATTGTGATGCATCTCACCGCGGATTAGGTTGTGTTTTGATGCAGCGGGGGCATGTGATTGCTTATGACTCGAGACAGCTGAAATCCCACGAATCTCGTTACCCAATTCATGATCTTGAATTGGCAGCCATAGTCTTTGCACTGAAGATATGGCGACATTACCTCTACTGTGAGAAATTCGAGATTTATTCTGATCACAAAAGCTTGAAATATCTCTTTTCACAATCAGAGTTGAATATGAGACATCGAAGATGGCTGGATTTATTGAAAGATTTTGATTGTGAGATTAAATACTATCCAGGGAAATCCAATGCAGCAGCAGATGCACTGAGTCGAAAGGTATGTTCGTTATCCTTATCGACTATGGGAGTCTCCAATTTGATAAAAGACTGCTGTTTGTCTGGATTAGTATTTGAGACAGATCAAAAACCCATGAGATTATGTGCTATTCAAGCGGAACCAGAGCTAATTTTGAAAATTAAAGCGGCTCAGAAAGTTGATCAGAATATACAGAAGTCGATTGCTATGGTTAGAGCTGGACATCGATCGGAATACCAGGTTCGAAATGGTATTTTGTATGTGAATAATCGTTTAGTTGTGCCGAATGTTTCGGATTTGAGACAGCGAATACTGTCAGAAGCGCACAACAGTCGTTTTAGCATTCATCCTGGTGGCAGGAAAATGTATAATGACTTGAAGACACAATACTGGTGGAAACAAATGAAAGCGGACATTGCTACATTTGTATCAAAATGTCTGAATTGCCAACAGGTGAAGGCTGAAAGAAAGAAACCTGGAGGACTGTTACTGTAGTAGCCCGAATCCTATTTATTTAAATAAACATGATTAAGTATCTTTAATTAAGTAAATCATGTGTAATTTGGCTTTAGAGTTTGTGTGAGTAAGCCGAGGTGTAGCCCAGAAAGGGAAGAGCAGCCCGGGAAGGGAAGATCAGACCGGGAAGGGAAGATCAGCCGGGAAGGGAAGATCAGCCCGGGAAGGGAAGAGCAGCCCGGGAAGGGAAGAGCAGCCCGGGAATAGTATTTGGTTGACACGCCTGCCGGGCAGTTGTCAAGTGCATGGTAATTGTTGGACACGTTCATGCATGTAAGGTGAGGTGTCTTTCTGCATGCTGCCTAGCGACAGATGTCCGGATGCATGGGATTTGGTTGACACGTTCATGCAGGCTGAGGTCTATAAATAGGCCATGGGATTTCTCATTGTGGAGGGGGTACTGTGTGTTTAAATGCAAGTTTTAGCTCTCTAGAGCAGCCCAGAAAGGGAAGAGCAGCCTGGGAAGGGAAGATCAGCCCGGGAAGGGAAGAGCAGCCCGGAAGGGAAGAGCAACCCGGGAAGGGAAGAGCAGCCCGAGAAGGGAAGATCAGCCCGGGAAGGAAGATCAGCCAGGAAGGGAAGAGCAACCCGGGAAGGGAAGAGCAGCCCGGGAAGGGAAGATCAGCCCGGAAAGGGAAGAGCAGCCCGGAAAGGGAAGAGCAGCCAGAAAGGGAAGAGCAGCCCGGGAAGGGAAGAGCAACCCGGGAAGGACAGAGCAGCCCGGACAGAGCAGCCGGGCATAGCCGACGGTCCGAGAAGGGCAGTCAGGGAGCTCAGTATCGTCAGGGCTGACGACGGACTAGACCCGATTGATAGGATTTCCTGTGGACTAGGATTGCTTTACTAGAGGTACGAAAGTACTATCCGAGATATCCTGGTCGAGTATACATTCTTATATGTGTTGCATGATTATTTGCTGCATTGATATATGTCATATGATGCATGCTATTATGTCACGCTTTATGCTGCATGTTGCATTTCATCTTGAGCCGTATCTCTTTCGAGATAGCCTTTATTGTTGAGCTGTATCTCTTTCGAGATAAGCTATATCTTGTGGGGCCGCTCAGCCCTGTCTTGTGGACGCATGGACACCGAGAGTACACAGTGGCCGACGGGTCCGGAGGGCTTCGGTGATCCGGGACATTTTAGGTCCACGTCTGATCTTGTAGTGGATGCAGTGACCCAGAGGAGTACCGCGCGGCACTATCCACTTGGCGCCTCTAGACTAAGCATATTGAGATCTTTTGTGACTCCTGTTTCGTGACTACCCTGGTATCATATCATAGCCTGTGCATTTCATATAGTCTTGTATACTCATGCTTTTGTACTGGGCGTTCTTATCGCTCACGTCCTCGGTTTTGTTTATCTTGGACACCCCATTCCCACGGGGCAGGCCTCAGGTTGGATGGCTCAGGAGGAGGATGATGAGGACGTTGAGTAGCCGGTTGGTTTAGTTCTTCAGTACTGTTTGTTTCGAGACAGTTGTACCATTTATTGTTTTTTGAATTATTCTGGACTTCGATTGGGTTGTATATCTATCGTTTGTTGACCTTTTCCGCAATTATCTCTGATTGTTATTAATTTAGTTAATGGCATGCTTAATTCTCGATTAGTAGGTGATTCTGGAACGGGTCACTACAGTTACAGAGTTTGTCGATTCCTGAATGGAAATGGGATCACATTTCCATGGACTTTGTGACACAGTTGCCACGTACCTCCCGAGGTTATGATGCGATTTGGGTGGTGATTGATCGATTGACCAAATCTGCATGTTTTATTCCATACAAGATGACGTATAGGTATGATCAGATGGCCGATATCTATGTCAAAGAAGTTGTTAGACTACACGGAGTGCCGAAGTCGATTGTGTCAGACCGTGATCCTCGGTTTACTTCACACTTCTGGCAGAGTTTGCAGCAAGCTCTCGGTACGAAGTTACATTTGAGTACCGCATATCATCCACAGACTGACGGACAGTCCGAGCGGACAATTCAGACATTGGAAGATATGCTAAGAGCTGTAGTGCTGGATTTTAGCACTAATTGGCAAGATGCATTGCCTCTCTGTGAATTTTCGTACAATAACAGCTATCAAACGAGTATTGAGATGGCTCCATTCGAAGCATTGTACGGAAAGAAGTGTCGATACCCTCTTTACTGGGATGATATCTCTGAAGTTCCTGAGACTGGACCTGACATGATCAGAGATATAACTGAAAAAGTGAAATTGATTCTGAAGAAAATGAAGGCAACTAAGGACAGACAAGCCAAATATGCCAACCTTCGACGACGACCGTTGGTATTTGAGGCAGGAGACCGAGTATTCCTGAAGATTTCTCCTTTCAGAGGTGTTGTCAGATTTGGCAAGAAAGGGAAATTGTCTCCACGATATGTCGGTCCTTATGAAATTCTCGAGAAGATAGGATATCGTGCCTATCGACTAGCATTGCCGCCTTCATTATCTGGAATACATGATGTCTTTCATGTATCAATGCTGCGGAAATATCTCCCTGATGATTCACATGTTATTCAACCAGACGAGACTGAGCTGGATGAGACATTGAGTTATGTCGAGAAACCAATTCGGATTATCGATCGTAAAGAAAAACAGCTCAGAACAAAGACGATTCCTCTTGTGAAAGTTCAATGGACTCGTCATGGCCTTGAAGAAGCTACTTGGGAGACTGAATCTGATATGAGACAGGAGTTCCCAGAGTTATTCCACTGACGTGAGTTTTCTACCTCGGTTTCTGTTATTTCTGATTTGATTGCCTGTGATATGATTACTTGAGGTTTCGAGGACGAAATCATGTCTCAGAGGGGGAGAATTGTAAGGCCCGATATTATATCATTTTAATCCGAGATTATTTAATTTACGAATTTTGGAATGATGAATTAAATTCCTCGATTTTTGTAATTAATTAGGATTGAAATTGAATTAAAAGATTGAGTGAGGACCAAATTGCAAATAAAGAAGACTTCAGGGGCTAAAGTGCAATTATGACTTGAGTGGGACACTTTTCATGCATTTGATTATAAAATTTGGTCTTCCTCAACATTTTGGAAAGGAGAAACAGCCGAGAGCTCAAGGGAATTGCAAAGATTTTTAGAATCTTCAAATCGTGATTCTATATTATCCGTATATCAGATTTTGAATCCGGACATAGTACCGTACTCCTCTCGACACGAGCTACATCAGGACGTAAGTTTTACTGAGTTCTGGTATCATTTGAAAATATGATGTTGTAGGAATTTGATATAATTCATATATGATGTCTTGGACATGTTAGACATCGTAGAATCATAGTCAGATCAGAAAACGGACTGATTCTGGAATTATTATGATTTTTTGATTTTATTGAGTTGAAACCGGACAGATTTGATTATGGGTTGATTACAAATTGTATCGGATATGAGTTATGATTTGTAATTAATATCTGGTGATATGGTATTGACGGGGATACTGAAATTATACCGTTATACCGTTGATTTTGAATTAAATCAAGATTGATCAGATTGTTATGGAATTGACTCGTATATTGATATGAGATTATTGATATTGTCAGTACCAGACAGATTGTGAGTTCAGAACTTTGACTGAGCCAGAAACCGACGAAAGAAAGGTATAAGTCAATGTGGTATTGGGAGATGGACTTGAGTCGGTTTAGACTTGGGTTTCCCTAAATCACATACTTTACTTTACTGCATTGATATTTGCATTGAGTTGATTGATATACTTGTTCTCTTGATTTTAGACAGCAGGTATTAGACGAGTAGTCTTATGACAGAAGTGCCGTTAGTGGTGGGATCACCACGGGCACATTGCACGATGTCATAAGATTGTGTATTGGCGGATGTGCCAAAGACTGTCACTGGATGTTTGGCTATCGATGTGGATAGGATGGTGGCTTTTTCTATTACTGTTAATCAGTATTGTATCGATGTGGATAGATTAGTAGCTCTTCTATTACTGTTAATCGATGTCATATCGATGTGGATAGAATTAGAGTTGCTTCTATTACTGTTAATCGGTACTATATTGATGTGGATAGAATAATAGCTTCCTCTATTACTGGTAATCGATACCGTATCGATGTGAATAGAACTGGAGTCTTTTCTATTACTGTTGATCGATACCATATCGGCGTGGATAGAACTGGAGTCTTTTCTATTACTGCTAGTCGATATACGCATGCCAACTTCTGAAATCGGGATCCCTAGACTAGGATTGAGTCTAGTCTGAATGATGTAGCTACGAGTATTGTCGACAGTTTGATATTGATTATGTTTCAGACTTTGTTACATATATCTGTTACCTGATTACATGCTTTATATTGTTTATATGATTGCATGTTTCGTTGATTTATACTGGGAGTATATTCTCATCGGTTTATCCGGCTATTGTCTTGTCTGTATGTGTACTTGACAACAGGTGGGACAGGATCAGGGTCCAGGAGATGAAGAGAGAGATCGTGATTAGAGTGGTGGCACCGGACTTGGACTAGAGATAGGGTTGAACACTTGATAGTAGTTGTCAAACCCTAGTTTGAATAAATGTTTGTGATACAGAACTTGTATTTTATATACTGATATGTAAGTATGGTTTGATTTCACTACGTTCCGCATTTTAAAAAGGAAAAATTTTTAGACGCTGTTTTATAATTGATTAATTAGTCCCAAAGATGATTAAGAATTTGATTAGCGTCCGGGTCCCCACATAAAAAAAGCATATTCATATCAGAATATAACAATAATTTAGTATGTGATTTTATTGGGAAACTCAAATAGGATCATATTTGAGTTATGTCTTCCCGAATATCACATGAATTATACCTTTGTCGTCCCGGTCTGACGATGACGAAGACCTGTATTCAAATCTGTCCATCTCGAATCTGAAATGACAATATTGAATACGCTGTATCAGTGAATAACTCAATATACAATCTGTTCTGATCAATACTCAATTCAGTATACAATCTGATCAATGTCTGAACAAGATACAATCTGATTCATATCAATAATATCACAATCTAATCGAAATCATATCTGAATCTGATCAATCTAACTCAACTGATGTTTCGACGGCATAATAATACAATCTGAATAACCCCGTCAATCTGAACATCACAAATATAATATTAGAACTCATAATCTGTGTCAACATAATTCCTACTCTGAATACCAACACAGGTCTGATATAGAATCTCAGTCAATATCTTTCAAAAATCATAACAATTACAGAAACAATCTGTTCTTTAATCTGACTTCAATTCTATACTGTCTACAGTAGCAGAAACACCATATCTGAATCATATTCAATTCTGACAATATCATAAATTCAAATCTTGTCTAAACGTAACAAAACTTACGTCCAGTTGTAGCCTGTGTTGATAGAAACACAGTACTGAAGTCGGATTCAAAATCGAATAAGCGAATCTTGCTAAATCATAATCTAAACTATAATGGAACTTGGAGGATTCTAAGAGCTTCTCGTTCGTTTTCTGGAAATCTGAAGGATACAATATATATATAAACATATATATACATAACAAGTGGCATGCTAGAGAAACGTGGATGATTTACAAATTGCATGCGTCGTGCATATGCGTGCATTGTCTCGGCGCATATGCGCCCAAGGTTCTGGACTCGCCGCGCATATGCGCGCTACTCTCCCGCGCATATGCGCCCAAGCCACTGGACGTGCCGCGCATATGCGCGCAGTCAAGTCGCGCATGTGCGCGAAGGGTTCTGTCTTGCTCGCGCATATCTCGCGCACTCAACGCGCATGTGCGCCCTCCCTTCTTTGCACACACAATATCAAATCTTCTTTTGACTTCCGGTCCACTTCGTTCCGTCTATAATCATATTAATTATCATCAATAGACTATAATATTCATCACCAAATCATTTCGGATTAATCTAATATCACGGTAATAAAATCTCGGGCATTACAAACACAGTACTGCAGTCAGATCTAAAATCAGACGGACGGATTTTTCACAAAAGGCGTAAGGATTTTTCACAACTTTCCCTCGACCCTTTCTCGATTTTCTTACGGATGATTCTGAAGGATTTTCGTACGTTTTTTATATATATGCGCGAGACCTTCGGGTCTCGGCTTTGGCAGCTCGCGCATATGCGCGACTTACATCGCGCATATGCGCGAGACCTACTGGAATTTTCTTTGCCCCATCGCACAGCTCGCGCAAATGCGCGCTTTCCTGTCGCGCAGATGCGCAAGACCTTCTGTCCAATTCGCGCATGTGCGCGTCTCATGTCGCGCATGTGCGCCGATGGTACTGTTCTCGCACATACATTTTCACACGTTACCTCCAATCGTGTCTCGGTTAATCCTTTCATAATCATATCAAATTATAAATCAATAATTATAGATTATTAGGATTAAATTTCCGGACATTAAATTTCTCCCCCCTAAGATATGATTTCGTCCCCGAAATCACAGATAGTCAAATCATATCATACAGAAGGAATGTAATCCAAACTAAACAAATATTTACATTACTGAAATAATGCTGGGAATTCTTGTCTCATATCAGATTCAGTCTCGCAAGTGGCTTCTTCAACACCATGACGAGTCCATTGTACTTTCACCAACGGAATCATTTTCGTTCTGAGCTGTTTTTCTTTACGATCGATAATCCGGATCGGCTTCTCGACATAACTCCATGTCTCATCGAGCTCAGTCTCGTCTGGTTGAATAACATGTGAATCATCAGGGAGATATTTCCGCAGCATCGATACATGAAAAACATCATGTATTCCAGTTAATGAATGCGGCAAGGCTAGTCGATAGGCACGATCTCCTATTTTTTCAAGAATCTCATAAGGACCAACATGTCGTGGGGACAGTTTTCCTTTCTTGCCAAATCTGACAACTCCTCTGAAAGGCGAAATTTTCAAAAATACTCGATCTCCTACCTCGAATACCAACGGTCGTCATCTGAGGTTGGCATATTTGGCTTGTCGGTCCTGAGCTGCCTTCATTTTCTTTCGAATCAATTTTACTTTCTCAGTCATATCTCTGATCAAATATCAGGTCCAGTTTCAGGAACTTCAGAGATATCATCCCAATAAATAGAGGATCTGCATTTCTTTCCGTACAACGCTTCAAATGGGGCCATCTCAATACTCGTCTGATAGCTGTTGTTGTACGAAAACTCACAAAGAGGCAATGCATCTTGCCAGTTAGTGCTAAAATCAAGCACTACAGCTCTCAACATATCTTCCAGTATCTGAATTGTTCGTTCTGACTGTCCGTCAGTCTGTGGATGATATGCGGTACTTAGATGTAACTTCGTACCTAGAGCTTGCTGTAAACTCTGCCAGAAGTGCGAAGTGAACCGAGGAACACGATCAGAGACAATTGACTTCGGCACTCCATGCAATCTAACCACTTCCTTAACATAGATATCGGCCATCTGATCATACCTGTAGGTCATTTTGTAGGGAATAAAACATGCAGATTTGGTCAATCGATCAATCACGACCCAAATCGCATCACAACCTCGGGAGGATCTTGGTAACTGTGTCACAAAATCCATGGAAATGTGATCCCATTTCCATTCTGGAATTGACAAACTCTGTAATAATCCTCCTGGTTTCTTTCTTTCAGCTTTCACCTGTTGGCAATTCAGACACTTGGCTACAAATTTAGTCACATCAGATTTCATTTGTTTCCACCAATACTGTATCTTTAAATCATTGTACATTTTCCTGCCACCAGGATGAATACTAAAACGGCTGTTGTGCGGTTCTGTCAATATCTGTTGTTTCAAATCCGAAACATTCGGCACAACTAGACGATTATTCACATACGAAATGCCATTTCTCACCACATACAGGGAAAGAAAACTCAATCTACCCCGCTCACTAACTTCTATCTCAGTGCTAAGGAACCTACAATTCAAGGACCTACAGCTCTGATACCACCTGTTGTGGGGACCCGGACGCTAATCGTGTTCTTAATCATCATTGGGACTAATTAATCCATTATAAAACAGGGTCTAAAAATTTTATTTTTAAATTGCGGAACGTATTGAAATAAACATATATACATCTCTGTATATAAAATACAAATCCTGTATTACAAAACAATTATTCAAACTAGAGTTTAACAACTAATGTCAAGTGTTCAAACCCTATCTCAGATCAAAGTCCGAAGTCTCCACTCTAACTCGATCTCTCCTCATCTCCTCGACCCTGAACCTGTCCCACCTGTTGTCAAGTACACATACAGACAAGACAACAGCCGGATAAACCGGTGAGAATAACTCCCAGTATAAATCAATGAAACATGCAATCATATAACAAATATAGAGCATGTAATCAGGTATCAACAATATGTAACAATCTGAAACATAATCAATAACACACTGTCAACAATACTCGTAGCTACAAAATTCAGACTAGACTCAATCCTAGTCTAGGGATCCCGGTTCCAGAAGTTGGCATGTATATATCGACTAACAGTAATAGAAAAGACTCCAGTTCTATCCACGTCGATATAGTATCGATTAACAGTAATAGAAAAGACTCCAGTTCTATCCACACCGATACAATATCGATTAACAGTAATAGACGAAGCCCTGATTCTATCCACATTGATATATTATCGATTACCAGTAATAGAGCAAGCCCTGATTCTATCCACATTGATATGATATCGATTACCAGTAATAGAACAAAGTCCGATTCTATCCACATCGATATAACATCGATTAACAGTAATAAAAGGAACGATGAATCTATCCACATCGATATAATATCAATTAACAGTAATAGAAGAATCTATACATCTATCCACATCGATATAATATCAACCAACAGTAATAGAAGAAGCAATCAATCTATCCACATCGATAACCAAACATCCAGTGACAGACTTTGGCACATCCGCCAATACACCATCTTATGACATCGTGCGATGTGCCTGTGGTGATCCCACCACTAACGGCACTTCTGTCATAAGATTACTCTTCGAATACCTGTAATCTATAACTCAAGAAAACAAGTATATCAATCAATCAATGCAAATATCAATGCAATAAAGTGAAGTATGTGATTTAGGGAAACCCAAGTCTAAACCGACTCAAGTCCATCTCCCAATACCACATTGACTTATACCTTTGTCTTCATGATCTGACGAAGACGAAGACTCCATTTCATGTCTGTCCATGTCAATCTGAATCACAATATCGAATAGACTGTGTCAATCTATAGCTCAATTCGAAGCATGTTCGGATCAAGATCGAATCAAGACACAATCCAATTCATATTGACAATATCACGATATAATCACAATCAATACTGAGTCTGATCAATATCAATTTACTGATGTTTCGACGGTATAATAATACAATCTTAGTAACCCCGTCAATCCCAACATCACAGATATAGTACAGAAATTCATAATCAATTCTGTACAATCCCGCAATCCCGGCAATACAATATCAGTATAACACTTCAACAACTCATCTGATCCCAATCTGACTAATATCAATATGTCCAGTGATACAGTACAAATCAGATATCAATTCCAATATCACAAAATCAACAATACCATGATTCTGATATCAATTCAGTATATTACAATCGAATAAACTCTGAAAATTCATAACAATTCCATACACAGTCCGTTCTTCAATCTGACTTCAGTTATACGATGTCTACTGTGTCAAGAGCATCATATCTAACTCCTATTCAGTTCTGACAATATCATAATTTCAATGAAAGCGGACCGGTTATGGTGGCCGGAAGCGCAACGGAAGTCAAAAAATTTAATTTTCTAGCAAGAAATTCGGCCACCCCTTGTTCTTGTGCAATATTTACAAAATCAAACCATACATAGAGTGTAAGAAATTTCATTACCTATCAACCTCTTGAGGTTGATGTATGGCACCAACTTTGTTGTAAACAACAAAGCTCTTCAAAGTTGAAGATCTACAAGCCTCCAACTCCCTTTCCTTCAAAATAAGGCCCACCACCAACTAGGTAAATCCCCTCTTAATTTGCACTAGAAAATTAAGAGGATTTTTCAAAGAGAAGACTTTTATTCTCCAACACTTGAAGAACAAAAGAGAGAAGAAAAATGGAGAGAAAAATGTGCTCAATATTTCGGCCAAGGTGTGAGAATGAGGGAGGGAAGTTGAGTCTTGGTAGTCCAAAAAGTTGGAAGGAAAAAGTTGCATGACTGGCGCATATGCGCACAATTCCGCGCATATACGCCAAGAGCCTTACCCCTCACTCGACTGCTCACGCATATGCGCGAACACAAGTCGCGCATATGCGCGAGACCTACTGGAGTGCTCGCGCATATGCGCGCACTACCTCGCGCATATGCGCGAGACTTACAGTCTCGGCATTCCTGCTACTGGACATGCCGCGCATGTGCGCGCCTACCCGCCGCGCATGTGCGCGGAAGCTTCTGTCCTATGCGCGCATGTGCGCTCCATTCCATCGCGCATGTGCGCCTAACTCATTTCTTTGCACACACAATCTACACCTTTCTCATGTGTTTTGGTCCGATCCGTTCCGTCTATATTTACCGTAATTAATTAATAAATCATTTCCAGATTAATTCCAAATTACGGTAATCATGCCCAAATCATTTCAGATTACGTGTGGGACCCGGACGCTAATCCATTCTTTAATCGTCTTTAGGAATATTTAATCATTCATAATAAACAGGGTCTAAAAATTTTTCTTTTAAAATGCAAAGCGGAAACGTAATGTAATTAAAATCAAATTACATGTTAAACATGAACATACAAATCTAATGTCATCTACAATAATCCAACTAGGTTCAACTACATGTCGGTGCTAAATCCTAAGTTGCTTCTGAAGCCCGGATCTCCACGCTATCTAATCCAGCCTCGTTCTCGTCTTGACCCCGCTCCTATCCCACCTGTTGCCATGCACACATACAGACAAGACAACAGCCGGATAACTCCGGTGAGAATTACATTCTCAGTATAAATCATGTATACATGCAATCATATAAATCATATAAGAGCATATAACAAAAATCATATCCTATATCAACCTCATGATATAAATCAATAACAAGCATAAATCATATTCTAAACATGTACCCTAATCAGGAACATAATTCAATCTCTAGAATAAATTCTATTCTAAGCATGTACCAATATCAGGAACATAAATCAATATCAAGAATAATTCCTATTCTAAACATGTACCAATATCAGGAACATAATTCAATATCAAGAATAATTCCTATTCTAGACATGTACCAATATCAGGAACATAATCAATATCAAGAATAACTCCTATTCTAAACATGTACCAATATCAGGAACATAATTCAATATCAAGAATAATTCCTATTCTAGACATGTACCAATATCAGGAACATAATCAATATAGAGAATAACTCCTATTCTAAACATGGACCAACATCTGGAACATGATCAGTATCAAGAATAATTTCTATTCTAAATATGTACCAATATCCGGAACATAAAAGGACATGAACCATATTCAGGAACATAATCAACATCAATCAATATCAATCAATATAACTGTCACTCAAGCTCGTGACTCCACGTTTTAGACTAGACTCAATCCTAGTCTAGGGATCCCGGTTTCCAGATGTGGTATTCCTATATCGAATTCCGTAAAGGATGGAACCATAATCTCTATTACTCGATATAACCAGTGCCCTGGTATTCCTATATCGAATTCCGTAATAGAAGAATTCCAATACCCTTTACTCGATATAACCAAATATGTTGTTCCAATATCGAATTCCGTAATAGATTCCATTACTCGATATAACCAAACATCCAGTGTCCTGACCTAACCGTCAAGGACTGTAGCTCTATCGCTAATATCCTATCTTGAGACATCGTGCAATGTGCCGTGGCGATACCACCACTATCCGGCACTTCTGTCACAAGATAACTCGTCTAATACCTGTTATCTAATATCAAGAGAACAAGTATATCAATCAACTCAATGCAAATATCAATGCAATAAGGTACAGTATGTGATTTAGGGAAACTCGAGTCAAACCTCCCTCGAGTTGTGCAATCCCAACTCAACATTAATTTATACCTTTATCTTCTCGCTCAAAAGAAGAAGAAGTCCCGACTCTATCTCGGTCCATTCTCAATCTGGAACTGACAATATAAAACAGGCACAATATCAATATCAGTTCTGAACTCAAGACTGTCTCTTTAAATCTGAAACGATATATCGAGAATCATAATATCAATATTCCATTCTCAATTCAACTCTGAATCTGATTAATCTGAATTAACTCAAATCAGCGGCATAACAGCACAATCTCAGTATTCCCGTCAATACCATATCACCAGATATTAATTACAAATCATAACCCATATTCGATACGATTTGTAATCAGTCTATAATCCAAATCTATTCAATTTCAATTAATATAATCTGAAAAATCATAACAATTCCAGAATCAATCTGTTTCCTGATCTGACTTCGGTTCTACGATGTCTAACATGTCAAGAACATCATATATGAATTATATCAAATTCCTAAAACATCATCTTTTCAAATGATAATAAAACTCAATGAAACTGACGTCCAGTTGTAGCTCGTGTCGAGAGGAATACAACACCGTGTTCAGATTCAAAATCGGATAGATGGAATTGTCAAAATCACCACTTAAACATACGAAGAAGCAAAAGGGATTTCCAGAGCAAAGTTTCTCGGTTCTTTTCTTGTGGGAATTGAAGAACCAATATATATATACTTCAATTGCATGTGTGACAAGTGTCACTCAAGTCATAATTACACTTTAGCCCCTGAACTCTTCCTATTTGCATTTTGGTCCTCAAAACTCTTTTTAATTCAATTTCAATCCTAAATAATTGCAAACATCTGGGAATATAATTCAACACTCCAAAAGTTTCCAATTACATACTCTCGGATTAAAATAATATCATCTTTATTATCTCGGGCCTTACATTTCTCCCCCTCTAAGATACGATTTCGTCCTCGAAATCACAATCAATCAATTCATGGAATATAGATAATCATGTCATATCTCAAATCAGATATAAGAAGGAGATATACAAAACTGCAATAAACTCATATCCACGAAATCACTCGTGATAGAATCAACCTCAGAACAATGGCTATACAACATCTGTATATACCAATCACCAGTGCAACAGTTCCATAATAATTTAATATCATCATCTGTTACCAAATCTGTTAATCCCAGTCAAAGATATATTCAATCTTCGGTTTCAAATACCAACAGTCATCGTCCGACGTTGGCATATTAATTTATGTCTATGCATTCTGAGCTATCCTCATTTCTTCTGATTTATCAAATCCGATCTCAGGTAATACTGCCATATCATTTCCATTCAAAGGAAAATAGCAGTTCTCACTGTACAATATCTGGACTAGAGCTATTTCGATACTCCTCTAATAGCTATTATTGTACAATATATCAAAAGTGACAATGAATCATGTCAACTAGTGCTAAAATCAAGCACTACATTTCTTGGATATCCTCCAGTATCAGGATAGTTTACTCTGACTATCCTTCAATCTATAAATCATAGATGAACAATCATGCTGTACACTCAGCCAAAAGTACAAAATCAAACGAATATCACAGTCTGATAAAATCAACTTTGGCATTCAATACAATCTGACCCCCGTTTCCGACATACCTCTCAGTCGTCTGGTCATATTTGTACGTCATCCTGTACAATATAACATAGGGAGATTTGAACAATCATTCAATCATAATTACCTACTGGTACAATCTTGGCAAAATTTCGGTGATCCCATCACCAGATCCATAGAAATGTACTCCCATTTCTATTTAGAAATCAATAATCAAGATAATCAATCTCTTGGTTTCTATCTTTCTGTCTTCATCAGTCAGCGATTTAGACATTTCCATACAATGTCTGACATAACTGATTTTATCTGTTTATATCACAACTGTCTATTCGAATTATCACACATTTCCTGTTACCAGAATAGTACTGAATCTACTACTGTGTGTATCTGACAATCCCTGTCATTCAAATCCGAATATCTGACACAAACAAATCAGCTAATCATATAAAATAAAATATTACCTACCTGGTATTCGGCTCTGACACACTGTTCTAACTATCAAAATCAAGTTCTGAACAGTCTGATTCAACTTCTGAACTGTTTTAATCTTCAAAATCAGTTCTGACTCGACTGAACTGTATATAACCTCAACGGTTCATAACAATCGATATTAAACACAGACTCAGAGTGATAATAATACCATATCAGATTCAGAATATCAGTACACAATGCTGATCTAATGACTGCATAAGACACAATCTCTGACATTTCTGACATCTCGGAAATTCTACCATATTCAATGTCATTCTCAGTCACTGATCCCTGTCTCAACAGTACTATAAATCAGTCAGTATACTATCTTCAGATAACATAGACTCTGAGTACAATCTGTCACAATCGAGATTCATATCCGAACAATTCTGTATACCACAATCACAGTTCCCAGAATATTCAATTCAATCATACGCTGCGAATATATCAAAAGGTCATAGATAAAACGAGCATAATGTCTTCAGAATATTGCTGAACACAGGATTTATCAATCCATCATTGGAACTGAAGTATTTTCCAGAGAAACATATATTCAAATGTAACTCTAACTCTCAGGCAATAAATCTTTCAACTGATATCTCAATTCTTTCAGTTCAATCAGTATCAGTCTATAAGAAATTCTAAAATGAAACCAATACCTGGAATCAAATCAAGGCTGAAATCACTCTTCCGGATACAGGACAACCTGAAATCTCATCTGAAAGATATAGCAAACTTCCTGCTATTAGTAAATCAATCCCTGGTAAGCTCAACTTCAGTCATCAACTGAATACATAAGGAATTACTCCATTCCTTTCGATAATCATCGAATCATAAACAATAAAGATATCAAGGAATTCAAAATCAAGAATCCTTACCGTATATCATTTATTCCTTGGCCATTTCAGGTCCGAATCTTACCATCTCCTGGCAAGAATCTATCATAGCTATGTACTTGTTCAATATATCAATATCCATTATGCAGTCATCATCAGACAATACAAGTACAATCTAGTCTAATTCAATCTCATTTTCAACTTACTGCAGTATATCATATCCCACAGAATATCACTGATATCAAATTCTTTCTCCAAAAGGTAAAGAAGCAATACTACAGTAGATACAAAACCAACAGGTAAAGCATATATCAGTGCCACCCAATCAAGGATAATCATAATGATTGCATTAGTATATATCAATACATATGCATCATAATCATAGAGGAACAATACCTGCCACTATATCATCAAGTGTGTCCTGGGTCTGTTCCTTGATCACCATATCCAGATGATCCAGCTCCCTGAAATCCTCGGGAACCTCTCAGTTCTAATATTCCTTTGGTTGTAATCCACCAACTCCTGGCGGCTTCTCGTAACTGATTGGGCACCAGTTTAACTCTCTGTTCATCTGTACAATCAAGTAAATCGAACCGTAATTCTATGTCATTAAACCAGTTCTCATACTCTTCAGACGTCCCGATATCACTCAGAATCGACGGCTGAAATAACTGAAACTCTTTCAATTTAATTTCCATCTGAATTTCTGATACATCTATCTGATCAGACGAAGTACTACCCCTTTCTGAAAATCTTCTACGAGGTATATCTGATGATCACAGGAATCAGTAATCACAAGAGATAATCAATCCCAATCCCTTTCTGATCAGCTTACCTTCTGATCAAGAATTGGTTCTGATTCATTTTCAAATCAGATATATTACCAAATCAATTCAGATATTCAGGTAACATACATTTAAACGCAATAAAACATGCTGGCATGCTAGCATACTCAATGTAAATCAACATAATACTATATCACATGCTAGCAATCAAAAGCAGGGAAAGAAAACTCAGTCTACCCCGCTCACTCTTTTCTATCTCAGTGCTAAGGAACCTACAGTTCAAGGACCTACAGCTCTGATACCACCTGTTGTGGGGACCCGGACGCTAATCCATTCCTTAATCGTCTTTAGGAATATTTAATCATTCATAATAAACAGGGTCTAAAAATTTTTCTTTTAAAATGCAAAGCGGAAACGTAATGTAATTAAAATCAAATTACATGTTAAACATGAACATACAAATCTAATGTCATCTACAATAATCCAACTAGGTTCAACTACATGTCGGTGCTAAATCCTAAGTTGCTTCTGAAGCCCGGATCTCCACGCTATCTAATCCAGCCTCGTTCTCGTCTTGACCCCGCTCCTATCCCACCTGTTGCCATGCACACATACAGACAAGACAACAGCCGGATAACTCCGGTGAGAATTACATTCTCAGTATAAATCATGTATACATGCAATCATATAAATCATATAAGAGCATATAACAAAAATCATATCCTATATCAACCTCATGATATAAATCAATAACAAGCATAAATCATATTCTAAACATGTACCCTAATCAGGAACATAATTCAATCTCTAGAATAAATCCTATTCTAAGCATGTACCAATATCAGGAACATAAATCAATATCAAGAATAATTCCTATTCTAAACATGTACCAATATCAGGAACATAATTCAATATCAAGAATAATTCCTATTCTAGACATGTACCAATATCAGGAACATAATCAATATCAAGAATAACTCCTATTCTAAACATGTACCAATATCAGGAACATAATTCAATATCAAGAATAATTCCTATTCTAGACATGTACCAATATCAGGAACATAATCAATATAGAGAATAACTCCTATTCTAAACATGGACCAACATCTGGAACATGATCAGTATCAAGAATAATTTCTATTCTAAATAGGTACCAATATCCGGAACATAAAAGGACATGAACCATATTCAGGAACATAATCAACATCAATCAATATCAATCAATATAACTGTCACTCAAGCTCGTGACTCCACGTTTTAGACTAGACTCAATCCTAGTCTAGGGATCCCGGTTTCCAGATGTGGTATTCCTATATCGAATTCCGTAAAGGATGGAACCATAATCTCTATTACTCGATATAACCAGTGCCCTGGTATTCCTATATCGAATTCCGTAATAGAAGAATTCCAATACCCTTTACTCGATATAACCAAATATGGTGTTCCTATATCGAATTCCGTAATAGATTCCATTACTCGATATAACCAAACATCCAGTGTCCTGACCTAACCGTCAAGGACTGTAGCTCTATCGCTAATATCCTATCTTGAAACATCGTGCAATGTGCCGTGGCGATACCACCACTATCCGGCACTTCTGTCACAAGATAACTCGTCTAATACCTGTTATCTAATATCAAGAGAACAAGTATATCAATCAACTCAATGCAAATATCAATGCAATAAGGTACAGTATGTGATTTAGGGAAACTCGAGTCAAACCTCCCTCGAGTTGTGCAATCCCAACTCAACATTAATTTATACCTTTATCTTCTCGCTCAAAAGAAGAAGAAGTCCCGACTCTATCTCGGTCCATTCTCAATCTGGAACTGACAATATAAAACAGGCACAATATCAATATCAGTTCTGAACTCAAGACTGTCTCTTTAAATCTGAAACGATATATCGAGAATCATAATATCAATATTCCATTCTCAATTCAACTCTGAATCTGATTAATCTGAATTAACTCAAATCAGCAGCATAACAGCACAATCTCAGTATTCCCGTCAATACCATATCACCAGATATTAATTACAAATCATAACCCATATTCGATACGATTTGTAATCAGTCTATAATCCAAATCTATTCAATTTCAATTAATATAATCTGAAAAATCATAACAATTCCAGAATCAATCTGTTTCCTGATCTGACTTCGGTTCTACGATGTCTAACATGTCAAGAACATCATATATGAATTATATCAAATTCCTACAACATCATCTTTTCAAATGATAATAAAACTCAATGAAACTTACGTCCAGTTGTAGCTCGTGTCGAGAGGAATACAACACCGTGTTCAGATTCAAAATCGGATAGATGGAATTGTCAAAATCACCACTTAAACATACGAAGAGGCAAAAGGGATTTCCAGAGCAAAGTTGCTCGGTTCTTTTCTTGTGGGAATTGAAGAACCAATATATATATACTTCAATTGCATATGTGACAAGTGTCACTCAAGTCATAATTACACTTTAGCCCCTGAACTCTTCCTATTTGCAATTTGGTCCTCAAAACTCTTTTTAATTCAATTTCAATCCTAAATAATTGCAAACATCTGGGAATATAATTCAACACTCCAAAAGTTTCCAATTACATACTCTCGGATTAAAATAATATCATCTTTATTATCTCGGGCCTTACATTACGGTAATTTAAATTCTTGGGCATTACATTTATCCCCCTCTTAGATCTGAGTTCGTCCTCTAACTCTCACTAAATTACTTACGATCTATTAGAAGAAATGTATAACAGAGTTTAACATCCAAACTCATTTCCTTAACATCATTCTGAGGTATTTTCCTTTCCCGGATCTTGACTCCAAACGGAAAACACTCATTCAAGAAGTATAATGTCATAATACTACTTGAAATGATTCGTGACATGCTCAATCGTAAAATATTGGCTATACAGCATCCGTATATGCCAATCAATAGTCCTGTAGCAAATCAGTATCATCATTTATTAATCCTAGTCAAGGATATATTCAATTTCCAGTTCCAATTACCAATCGTCATCATCCGACATTAGCCGATGTCAAAGTGAATTTACGAGCTGTTTGCATTTTTCTTCTAACTCATACTCCTGATTCTATCAAATCACATTTCAGAGATCCCTCATACAACGGAAATTAACAGTTCTCACTGTACCAAAATCTCTAAAAATGCTATCTCAATACGCATTTGATAGCTATTGTTGTATGCAAATTCATAAATGACACTCAGTCATTTCAACTAGTGCTAATATCACGCACTACAACTACTGAATATCCTCCAGTATCCGGATAGTTCGCTCCGACTGTAAGGCCCGAGAAATATATTTCATTAATCAGAAAGGATTAGACGATAATTAATGTAATGATTGGTGATAATTGATTTAATTATAGACGAATCAGATCGGACCTGAAAAGACAAGAAAAATGCACCAAATCACGAGCAAAGCCGAAGCCCTGGCGCACATGCGCGAAGAAATGCGCGCACATGCGCGGAGCATCCAGAACATTTGGCGCACATGCGCGGTGGGTATCGGCGCACATGCGCGAAGAAGACAGTAGCTGTGGCGCATATGCGCGAGTAGAGTGGCGCATATGCGCGACAGGGCCAGAAGCTTCGGCGCATATGCGCGAGATGTAGAAAATGCCGGACAGCACTACCGGCGCATATGCGTGGCTTTGTGCGTGCATATGCGCGCGGCATGCAAAATTTCAAATCGCCACTTGGCCTTATTGTTCGACGTGTATAGGTATATATATATATGTACACGAGCAAATTCTCTCAGAATGGAAAAGAGAGTACCGAGGAAGCTTCATGTGAGATTTGTGATTTCCGAGTGATTCGTCCGTCTGATTTGAAATCCGATTTCGGTACTGTGTTCCTATCAACACAGGCTACAATTGGACGTAAGTTTTGTTACGTTTTGAGATGTTTTGAAAATATGATATTGCTAGAATTGAATACGATTCAAATATGGTGTATCTGCTACCGTAGACAGTATATAATTGAAGTCAGATTGAAGAACAGATTGTTTATGTATTTGTTATGATTTTCAGAGTTGATTTGACTGAGATTTTATATCAGATTCGTATTGTTATTGAGATTATCATTTGTATCAGTATTGATTTCGAAGTCTGGTATTATATTTGTGATGTTTAGATTGACGGGGTTATCAAGACTGTATTATTGTACCGTTAAAACATCAGTTGATTCAGATTGATCAAATTCAGTTATGATTTAGATTTCATCGTGATATTCGTTGATATAAATCAGATGGTATTTTGTTCAGATATTGATCAGATTATGTACTGAGTTGAGTATTGATCAGAACAGATTGTGTCTTGAGTTATTCATTGATACAGTGTATTCGATATTGTCATTTCAGATTGGATATGGACAGATTTGAATACAGGTCATCGTCTTCGTCAGACCGGGACGACAAAGGTATAATTCATGTGATATTCGGGAAGAACAACTCAATTGAGATCGCGTTGAGTTGCCCAATAAATCACATACTATACTCTTGTTTATGTTTATATGATTATGCAATGATTATAGATTGTTATTCATGCATTAAGATAGGACAGTCTGGAGATCAGGCAGACTCTAGACGTTCGGCGATATCTCAGCTCTGGGGAAGATCACCACCCCTTTGCAGATGTGGATACAGATCAGGCCGAAGTCTAGGAATAAGACGTACAGCACCTCGATTGGTAGGGTAGGTGACAGCCAGTGACGTCTTATTCACCCCGGGATCCCTAGAGTTATAGATCGAGTCAAGTCTAGACATGATTTGATTAGAACTGCATGCTTATATGGATGTGGCTCCTAGATCATGGGACCCATCATTACTGCTTTCAGTTGGGTTAGCATGTTTTATTATTAAGATTGTTTATATGCATGTTTATCTGAATTGATTTGCATGCTTATTTGATTAATTTCATAGACTATGAAATAGATTGTTTCTATTCATGATAGCATGTTTTATGATTTAGTTTGTTATATACATGCTTACCATGTTTTATACTGGGATTTATTCTCACCGGAGTTATCCGGCTGTTGTCTTGTTTTGTATGTGTGCATGACAACAGGTGGGGCTGGAGCAGGGTCGAGATGACGATGAGAGAAGACGAGTTAGCGTGGTGATTCCGGATTTGTAGCAGATTTGGTTTATTACGTGAACTTAGTAATCGAACCTTAGATTAGTTAAAAGATTGATGTATCTTTATACTGAATTTTAGTTTATATAGATATGTATATTATGTAGATGCCTTTACCTTCCGCACTTTATTTTTAAAAAGAAAAATTTTTAGACCCTGTTTATCAGAACTGATAATTAAATCCCAAAGATGATTAATAAGACAGATCAGCGTCTGGGTCCCCACACCGACTATCCTTCAATTATGCACAATAAAGAAAAGAGTTAACTGTATATATTGCCAGAAGTATAAAAGCAACCAAAATCCTGGTATGATATATTCTACTTTGGCATTCAATACAGTCTGACCTCTTTTCTAGCACAATTTCAGTCGTCTAATAGTATCTGTACATCGTCCTGTACAACATAATAGAGGCAGATTCAAACAATCTGTCATTCATAATCACATCACAGTACAATAAAACCACGAATTCAGTAGTGTTATCACACACTTCTTAGAAATGTACTCCCATTTCTATTTACAAAAAAATCGACAATCAAGATAATCAATCTCTTGGTTTCCCTCTTTCTGTCTTCAATTGGTGGCAATTCACATATTTCAATACATATTCTGCCACCACCGATCGCATTTGTTTATATCAAAACCATACTTTCAAATTTCATACCTGTTCTGTTACGGAAAAGAATACTGAATCGATCACTGTGCACTTCTGACCCTGTCTGTCATTCCAAATTCGGAATATTCGGTACAAACAAGATATATATATAACAGTAATACCTACCTGATGCTCTGATCGACGCTCAGATTCGGTTGCACTGTATAGAATCACAATAATATATCACAATCGGTATCATATACGGATTCAGAATAACACCAATATCGGCTCCGATTCGAGTATAAATCAATATCTGATAATGCTGACTAACTGATCACATCTTCAAGTCGTTTAGATCAACTGCTATATCTTCTTTCGAATGTAATGTCCCCCAAACAATATAATCTGTCTCAATACTGTTTTAGAACAATAACAATTCGCAAGCAATTTCAAGACAACAATCGGATATAAGAATCTACCAACTCCAGCAAATATAACTATCTGATATTGTTGTTGTTTCAGTCAGTAATGACTGTCCTCAACCATCTTTATATCCAAACCATTTGTATACAATAATCTGAACTCCCAGATTATTCCATACAAAATATTTAATTCAATCAATCCTATATCACGAGTATATCAACGCATCATAGTTACCCGGTATAAAATCATCAGAATACCTCTGAATACAGGATTTATCAACCCATAGCAGAACTGAGATATCTCATAGAGAAATACATATTCAGATATAACTCTAACTCTCAAGCCATAAATGATCAAACTGCTATCTCAATTCTTTTAATTCATTCAGTATTATTCTATACAGAATTCTAAAATAACACCAGTACCTGGTATAGAATCAAGGTTGTAATCAATCTCCCTAATACAAAGCAAATCTAAAATCTAAATCTGCAAAAATTATAGCAAATCTCCTGCTATCGACAAATCAGTTCCTGATATGCTCAATTTCAGTAATCAACTGAATATATAAGGAATTACTCCATTCCTTTCGATAATCATCAAGTCATATAGTACGGATATCAGGGAATTCAAAATCGAGAATTCTTATCGTACATTATTTATTCTTTGGCCATTTCAGGTCAAAATCTTACCATCTCCTAGCAAGAATCTATACCCACTTTGTACTTGTTATTATATATCAATAATATAGTTAAAATCAAACAACACAAGTACAACATCATCTAATTCCATCTCATTCTCATTTTACTGCAGTATATGATAGTTACAGAATTCACTGATAACAATCTTTTCCTCCAAAAGATTAAAACAAAACTCAATACTACAGTATACACAGACCCCACAGGTACAATGTATATCAATGCCACTCAGTCAAAGATAATCGTAAAGAATGCATCAGTATATATCAATACATATGCAATCTAATCATAAAAGACCAGTATCTGTCACTGTATCATCAAGTGTGTCCTGGGTCTGTTTCTCGATCACCACCCCCAGATGATCCTGCTTCCTGAAATCTTCGGGCACCTTTCTGTGGACAGACTCTAGCAAAGTGTCCTTGCTGTTTACAGAAGTTGCACCGACCAGTCACTCCATGGCATAGTTCCGGGGAATGTCTTCCACCGCAATTCCTGCAATAAACTCCAGTATAATTCGGACTAGAGCCACAAGAGCTAGATGAACCGCTCCCAAACTTCTTAAATTGCTTCTTTTGCACTTTCAACATTTCTTTCTTTCCACCACTGCTACTGCCAATCTCGATTCTGGAAGGCAGTTGTTGTGGTATCGGTGTTGGAAGAACATATGAAGCTTCTTTTTGTCTCATTAGAACGGTTTCTGCTCTTCTGGCTCGATTCAGAGTATCAGTAAAATTACTCGGTTGTTTCACAGACACCAAGGTGCGTATTTCCGGATTCAAGCCCTTGATAAACTGATCAGCTACAGTTGTATCATTTCTCGCCACTTGCGGACCAAACTGTAACAAGGTAAAGAAATGGGCCAAATATTCATCGATCTTCAATGGACCCTGTCTCAAATTTGCAAATTCTGCACTTTTGTCCTCTCGATATGATAGAGGTACAAACCTTTGATAAAATTCCATTTTGAAAAGTTTCCACGTAATCGTGAAACCACGCTGTACTATGGCTTCCCGGTTTACCAGCCACCAACTCCTAGCGACTTCCCGTAGCTGATTCCCAACTAGTTTAATTCTGCACTCGTCTGTGAATCCCAGAAATTCAAACAGCATTTCGATCTCCTCTAGCCAAGTCTCACAATCAGCTGGTGTCTCAACACCCCTCAAAATCGGTGGTTGAAATGACTGAAATCTTATCATCTGTGTTTCCATCAGAGTTTCAGACACATCCATCTGATCATAAGATGTACTACCCCGTTCTGGAATTCGTCTAGGAGGAATATCTGATAATCACAGGTATTAATAATAACAGGAGACAAATCCGTCTCAATCCCAATCCTGATCAGCTTACCTCTGATCAAGAATTGGTTCTGATCCAGTTTCATATAATACATATTACCAAATCACCTCCGATATTCAGGTAACATGTAGCTTAATACACAGTAACAACATACTGAAATCTTAGCAGATACAATGTTATTTCAACATTATATGCATTTCTATGCCATATAAATCCAGGCAATAAAACATAATGTCATGCTAGCATACATATAAATCATCAGTATATGAAATCACATGCTAGCAACCACATACAGGGAAAGAAAACTCAATCTACCCCGCTCACTAACTTCTATCTCAGTGCTAAGGAACCTACAATTCAAGGACCTACAGCTCTGATACCACCTGTTGTGGGGACCCGGACGCTAATCGTGTTCTTAATCATCATTGGGACTAATTAATCCATTATAAAACAGGGTCTAAAAATTTTCTTTTTAAATTGCGGAACGTAGTGAAATAAACATATATACATCTCTGTATATAAAATACAAATCCTGTATTACAAAACATTTATTCAAACTAGAGTTTAACAACTAATGTCAAGTGTTCAAACCCTATCTCAGATCAAAGTCCGAAGTCTCCACTCTAACTCGATCTCTCCTCATCTCCTCGACCCTGAACCTGTCCCACCTGTTGTCAAGTACACATACAGACAAGACAACAGCCGGATAAACCGGTGAGAATAACTCCCAGTATAAATCAATGAAACATGCAATCATATAACAAATATAGAGCATGTAATCAGGTATCAACAATATGTAACAATCTGAAACATAATCAATAACACACTGTCAACAATACTCGTAGCTACAAAATTCAGACTAGACTCAATCCTAGTCTAGGGATCCCGGTTCCAGAAGTTGGCATGTATATATCGACTAACAGTAATAGAAAAGACTCCAGTTCTATCCACACCGATACAATATCGATTAACAGTAATAGACGAAGCCCTGATTCTATCCACATTGATATATTATCGATTACCAGTAATAGAGCAAGCCCTGATTCTATCCACATCGATATGATATCGATTACCAGTAATAGAACAAAGTCCGATTCTATCCACATCGATATAACATCGATTAACAGTAATAGAAGGAACGATGAATCTATCCACATCGATATAATATCAATTAACAGTAATAGAAGAAGCTATACATCTATCCACATCGATATAATATCAACCAACAGTAATAGAAGAAGCTATCAATCTATCCACATCGATAACCAAACATCTAGTGACAGACTTTGGCACATCCGCCAATACACCATCTTATGACATCGTGCAATGTGTCTGTGGTGATCCCACCACTAACGGCACTTCTGTCATAAGATTACTCTTCGAATACCTGTAATCTATAACTCAAGAAAACAAGTATATCAATCAATCAATGCAAATATCAATGCAATAAAGTGAAGTATGTGATTTAGGGAAACCCAAGTCTAAACCGACTCAAGTCCATCTCCCAATACCACATTGACTTATACCTTTGTCTTCATGATCTGACGAAGACGAAGACTCCATTTCATGTCTGTCCATGTCAATCTGAATCACAATATCGAATAGACTGTGTCAATCTATAGCTCAATTCAAAGCATGTTCTGATCAAGATCGAATCAAGACACAATCCAATTCATATTGACAATATCACGATATAATCACAATCAATACTGAGTCTGATCAATATCAATTTACTGATGTTTCGACGGTATAATAATACAATCTTAGTAACCCCGTCAATCCCAACATCACAGATATAGTACAGAAATTCATAATCAATTCTGTACAATCCCGCAATCCCGGCAATACAATATCAGTATAACACTTCAACAACTCATCTGATCCCAATCTGACTAATATCAATATATCCAGTGATACAGTACAAATCAGATATCAATTCCAATATCACAAAATCAACAATACCATGATTTTGATATCAATTCAGTATATTACAATCGAATAAACTCTGAAAATTCATAACAATTCCATACACAGTCCGTTCTTCAATCTGACTTCAGATATACGATGTCTACTATGTCAAGAGCATCATATCTAACTCCTATTCAGTTCTGACAATATCATAATTTCAATGAAAGCGGACCGGTTACGGTGGCCGGAAGCGCAACGGAAGTCAAAAAATTTAATTTTCTAGCAAGAAATTCGGCCACCCCTTGTTCTTGTGCAATATTTACAAAATCAAACCATACATAGGGTGTAAGAAATTTCATTACCTATCAACCTCTTGAGGTTGATGTATGGCACCAACTTTGTTGTAAACAACAAAGCTCTTCAAGGTTGAAGATCTACAAGCCTCTAACTCCCTTTCCTTCAAAATAAGGCCCACCACCAACTAGGTAAATCCCCTCTTAATTTGCACTAGAAAATTAAGAGGATTTTTCAAAGAGAAGACTTTTATTCTCCAACACTTGAAGAACAAAAGAGAGAAGAAAAATGGAGAGAAAAATGTGCTCAATATTTCGGCCAAGGTGTGAGAATGAGGGAGGGAAGATGAGTCTTGGTAGTCCAAAAAGTTGGAAGGAAAAAGTTGCATGCCTTCACAATATTTTATTCAAAAGTATTCAAGACCCTTCACCTCCCAAGCATGCAAACCCTAGCATACTTTGCATGTGGGCTTGTAACTTTTACAAGGCCCATGGACTTTTAATTGTCTCAAACATTTTGAGCCCAACTAGACTTTACTTGATTTTACTCAAGCCCACTAGTTAAATAATTAATTCCAATTGGGCTCTACAAGGCCCAATTAATTCAACACTTGAATAAATATAATTATTTGGACTCTACTAGGCCCACTAGTGTTTAATTAATTCAACATTTGAATTAATTTAATTTAGTCCTCAATAATGTTTATGAAAATCACAATTTTCAACTACATTATTTACTTGGCCAAATTTTAATCTTAGGAACACTTCCATAAATTAAAATTTATATTACTCTCATAGAAGTCATACTTCTATTTTTCTTTACGCTTATAAACACATTTATAAGTCGTTCAACACATTGAACTATTTTACTTCTCATCGGGATTTACAAAGCTAGTACTTGTGTGGCCCTCAATGGTTCATTGATACAACTAGCCGTGGGTTCACATCTCCATGTGATTCGGACTAAATATGTCTTTATTCGAGCATACCCCAATTGCTCCATTCTTACTTATCAACTCCTTGATAGTAAAAACGTCAGAACTCAAGTCTGATAGTACCCAACCAATCACGTTAAACGCCTAGCAGCATCGCTTACGTGATTCCCTAGGTATCACATGATAGTGCCTGCAAGAACCATTCAATTATGGTTAGCGTACAGTACGGTACCTTCAACTCATATATCCCGACCGATTCGACAACTATTGGTTTATCGAGAGTTGTCAATGAATCGATACTATGTGTCATGTTGTGGTTGCATCGATGGTGTAATCTATGAAACCCCTTTCATAATTACCACCATACTCTGATCAGAGATTTCAACCCACACATACATGAAAAACACATAGGATATCCATACCCGTAGGTAAGCGGTGAATCCCCGACTACAATGCATCGACTCCTATGTGTTTCGACAGAACACCCAACCTTGCCACTTGATGACTCCATGAGAGTCGGTAAACAAGTCAAAGTGTAATTCTAGCACATAGAGTCTCAATGTTGTCCCGGGTCATAAGGACTAATTCTGTACAACCATAAACCAGGACTTTTCCACTCGATAAGTGAGAACCACTTGGAAAGTCCTTTTATGGAGGGTTGTTCAGTGCACTCTACAAGGAGCACCTATCTGCATGTTCGGACATCACAATGTCCCCTACCAATGAAACATGGTACTCACATCGCAGATACTAGTCTCTAACTCGAGCGGCCTTTATCCTTCTTAGTGGCGGCTGAATCGACTAGGAACGGTTTAGAATATACAGTATTCCAAATATGAGTTTCATGATACTCATCATATGAGCATCTCATATTCTTTCTACTATTTGTATATTCAAGGGCTTTATCTATGCTACTAGCATGGGTATACAGATAAAGATGTGCCATAATAATAATTTCAAATATTATTAAAATAAAGATTGCTTATACATAGAGTTTCATTGTGAACACTTGGCCAACACTTGGCTCGACGGGCACCTACTCTAACAATCTCCCACTTGCACTAGAGCCAACTACCCATATGATTTAAACCCATTGATTCGCGATGCTTGTCGAATAATGGTCCAGGTAAAGGCTTAGCTAGTGGATCAACAACATTATCGGCGGAGCCGACTTTGTCAAAGAAACTTCTCCTCTTTCCACAATCTCTCCGAGGATGTGGTACTTTCTCAATACTAGTTTGGATTTCTGATGAGACCTAGGCTCCTTTGCTTGAGCTATAGCTCCCGTGTTGTGACACCCCTGACCTCTTCAAATAAAATACGCAGCGGAATAAAAATAATTTTCTTTAAAATATGGAAGGAGTTTCAAAATACACTTCTTTAAACATTTTACAACCAAAATAAATACATGATCATTCAAAAGGTATAACAAAATACAAAACATCATCCCTATGATCATGGCCAAAATCTTCCTTCCAACGGTGTATGCATATGACCCCAATCCACAGTCAACGTCCCGGGCCGCCACTCTGATCTGCATCACATGAAATAACTGGAATGATAATAAATCTCAGCAAGTGGAACTCTTACATAGCAATGACAATATCATACTCTGTAAAACATAGCTTTGAAATCATAAATACCATCAACTCTGAAATATGAATACTGTAGCAATAACTGTAGCAATAACATAGCAATATGATGGTATTCTCTTTTCTCTGGTTGGATTGATATCAATAGTATCTCTGCTCTGGTGCTAATATCCCTATCGATATAAACCGATAACTCTGAGGGATAAAAGCCTATGGTCGTTGATCAACTAATTGCATGCAATTCTCTGGCTATATATTTATCAATCCAATAAAAACATTTGAATTCTCAATAGCATTTAAAGCCGTCGTTTCACAATCTCATATTATCTCTTGTATTCCCTTTTAACAATAGTGAGACATCAATGCCTCCAATAGATAATCAATGGGATCAATACATAACAATAGATCAATGGAAGGGAATAACACTTTGAAACCTTTAAAACACAATACATATAATATCATGTGAGCAAAAAGGATGAAATTCCACTTACAACCCAATAGAACACCTCAAATAAGCTCTTGGTTCACCACCTACAACAATAATCCATAAATAACACCAATATCAACTCTATATCCACAAATACAAGTCAAATAATCCATTAACCAACTCAAACATCAAGCCCAAAACAACCCTTAACTCAAAACCTTAATAGAATCGCACCAAAAAATTACCTAAGCTTCCTAGCACCAAGGAGAACGTCGATCTCAACTCGAATCGTCACAAAGAAGCTTGGATTGAAGAGAGGAAATGAAAGAAATGGATGAAAACCCTAAGAAATGAGAGGAAATTCGAAAATGAGAGGAATGAAAAGGGTAAAGTGATGACTAACCACTCCAAAAAGGTATAAATATCTCGCCCATACCTCCACCACGGGTGCGGCAACACAAGGACCGCGGGTGCGCCAAGCCTATGACCAAAAACCATTTTCTGAACCACTGAGACAGCGGGTGCGTTCCTTACATGACCGCGGGTGCGCTCTACCTTCGGACCAAATCTTACTCTGCGCACAGCTTCTACAAAGATCGCCTCAGAAACGCCTCTTCCCATCCGAATTGGAAAAAGTGGTAAACTACAAAGTTGTAGCTCTATGTCTTATCTTGACTCCCTCAAAATTTCAGATCATTTGGATGTCTGAGTAAAAAGTTATGCTAAATCGCTCAACATGTGTCACTGGAGGAACGTCGAATTACACGACACACTTCGGGACACTTTTGGCTTACCGTCCACAATGATTTGAACAAAACTCAAAATAAGAAAGTTATAGCCTTATGTCTTATCTAACCACTCCAATTGGCCTCACCTCATTTGGATCAATATACCATTTATCATGAATTTAATCGTAACGCCGCTACAATAACACTGCACATCATCTATAACCAACTATACTATAAATCATAACTCGAAACTCTTAACATCCAAACTATACTTAAACTTACCCAAATAGCCAATAATCATACAAAATCTTAAACCATACCGTACACCGGGCTCGGCTATTACACGTGTTGTCTCACAACACCGGGACAGGAGCAACTCCATTAGGAATGACGCCCAACTCTTGGACGAAATTCCTTATCCAAACAGCCTCCCTTGCTGCATCCGATGCAGCAATGTATTCGGCCTCTGTGCTGGAATCCGCAGTATTGTCTTGCTTGGAACTCTTCCAAGAGACAGCAGCACCATTGAGCATGAATACAAACCTAGAGGTTTACTTCGAGTCATCGATATCGCTTTGGAAGCTAGAGTCGGTATAGCCTTCCAATTTTAGTTCTCCACCCCATAGACCAAGAACAATTTATTGGTCCTTCTTAACTCCTTGAGGATGTCTTTCACAGCTTTCCAGTGTGGAAGACCAGGGTTCGATTGATATCTACTCACTATACTTAGTGCGAAAGCCACGTCAAGACGTGTAGATATCATCCCATACATGATGCTACCAATCGCAGATGCGTAAGGAATGCTTTGTCATCGCCGCTATGTAGTATCTCGATGCCTAATTTGAGTTAATTATTGGATTAATTATATTTCGGTGGGATCGGAAGGACCGAACCGGGTTCGGATCGTCCGAGACAGGTGGCTGGACACGTGGAAGACATGCAGGGTTCGGATCGTCCGATCAGGGTTCGGATCGTCCGAGACAGGTGGCTGGACACGTGGAAGACATTCAGGGTTCGGAAGGTCCGATGTGTACCGGATCGGATCTTCCGAAGTGGATCGGATCTACCGATCGTTGTCTATAAATAGAGGCGCGAGGCTTCACTTTTTACTCGCCAATTCCGAGTGTTCCAGAGCGTTTTAGTCGTTTCTGATGGGTTTCTAGTCTTTTCCCGAGGTTCAGGCACTAGCGGGGAGCTACTGGTTTTGTAGCGGAGCTGTGCTCTAGTTGGGAGCTAGCGGCATCAGTGGGCTGACTACGGACGCAGGCTGATTCTAGGGCTGATTGCTAGGATCTACTGGTTTGAGGTACGAAAGTACTATCCGAGATAGCAGGATTGAGTATACTTTACTATGTGTTGCATGTTTATATGTTGCATTATTATCTGTCATATGATGCATGGTTTATTATGCGGCATTTGCATAATCATGTTGGGCCTGATTATCTTTGAGATAGCCTGTTGAGAGGGTGCTCAGCCCTCGTTTGTTGTGGATGGTTGGACCCCGTTGGCCGACGGTGGTCAGGTCACCGGTATATCCACAGGTTTATTTTGGTATGGGAGCCACCTCCTGGTGCGACGGCGCAGAGTGTTACATACCTTGACGTCATTTACCTGAGCAGTATTTCGTTATACCCAGATCCTGGTATCCAGTACATTTTGCATACATGCATGTTATAGTCTTGTATACTCATGCTTTCGGTGCTGAGCGTTTTATGCTCACGTCCTCGGTTTATCTCTGTTTTGGACACCCTATTCGATGGGGCAGGTCTCAGGTTGGACGGTCCAGGAGGGAGTGGACAGGGAGCTGGCAGAGGTTGACTTGTAGTTGTTGGTATTTGTTCTTGGAATTTAGTTCGATCTGGTTGTTTAATTATTTTGTACTTACAGATTCGATTGGGTTGTATTACTGTTTTTCCGCTGTTTACCTGATTCAGTTTTAAATGTTAATTTTGCATGCTTAAGATCTGATTAGTAGGTGATTCTGGGACGGGTCACTACATTTATGGTGTCAGAGCATGCATTAAGATTTTGGGATTTGGAACTGTTCTTTTGGGTTTAATCTCTGGTAACTTTTGTAGCTAGAGATGTCTGGTTTTGACGACGATGCTAGTAGTCATGGCAGCATTGGACGCTGGGGAGACCGCGACGATCGGGAGCGTCGCCGAGAGCATCGAGAACGTCGTCAACACCGTCGTGATGAGCCTCGGAGTTTTAGTATGCATCGGTTCTTGCAGATGGGGCCGAAACCTCTTTCGGGCGGTGAGACTCCGGATGTTGCGGAGAACTGGCTTGAGAGGATGGAGAGCTGCTTCAAGACTTTTCAGTGCTCGGCGGAGCAGCAGATTGATACCCTTGATTTCTTGCTGGAGGGTGGTGCGCGTAAGTGGTGGAGGTCTACCTCTGCACTGATAGTTCAGCGACAGGGTCGAGTTCTTTGGGCCGATTTCCGAGCCGCTTTCATGCTGCTTTACTTTCCGCCAGCTCTTCTGCAGACCAAGGCGATTGAGTTGATCAATCTGAAGCAGGGAAGTTTGTCTGTTTATGAGTATCAGAAGAAGTTCTTTGAGTTGATTCCGTATGTTCCACATGTCAGTGACAATGCTAGGGCCAAGTATAACCATTTTCTTCAGGGCCTCAATCAGGAGATTTATGATCGGGTTGTTGTCTGTGATGATCCGACATCGTATGAGGGCCTTGTGAACCGTTGTCGCCAGGCTGAGGGCAGTTTGCTGAGAGGTCGAGTCATGCAGTCTGCTCGTCCTACTAGTTCTTTGGGTCCCCGCGCCCAAGCATTTAAGAAGGCTGGATCTACTTCTTCTTCCTCTGGATCTGGAGGAGTTCACCATTTTGGGAAGAAGAAGGGCCCGTGTCAGCATTGCGGGAAGGATTATCCGACGGAGCGTTGTCGCAAGGTTGCGGGTGCTTGTTACAAGTGCGGTGAGATGGGCCACATGAAGAGAGATTGTCCACAGACGGGCGGAGGATCAGGATCTGGTTCTCAGGCTTCAGTTCATCAGAGACCACAGCAGGGACAGTCTACTCAGGGTTCTAACCTCCGACCGCGTACTCAAGGGCAGGTCTTTGCTCTTAACCAGGATCAGGCTGCTGAGGAGAACGAGAGGTTATCGCAGGTGTTTTTTTATTATGTGGATTACCTGCTTACGTTCTCATTGATACTGGTGCATCACATTCATTCATATCTGCGAGATTTGCTAAGCGTCATGCGTTACCTTTCACTTCTTTGGACGTTGTGGTATCTGTTTCCACACCGATGGGTCATTCGGTGCTAGCTAAACGTCTAGTTTTGGGTTGTCCTCTAGAGTTTGAGGGTAATGTTTTAACTGCTAATTTGATGATTCTTGCGATGGAGGATTTTGATTGCATTCTGGGAATAGATGTGCTGACTGTGTTTAGAGCTACTGTGGACTGTTATCAGAAGTTCGTGCAGTTTCGTCCAGTTGAGGGCGACAGTTGGTTTTTCTATGGAGAGGGAGCGCGACCCCCGATGCCTGTGGTTTCTACTCTGAAAGCATGTCGTGCTTTAGAGTCGGGCGGGGAAGGCTACCTTATCTATGCTATTGATTCGTCCGCAGATAGTGTCGGTATCAGTGACATTCCAGTGGTTTGCGATTTTCCGGATGTTTTTCCCGAGGAGATTCCTGGTTTTCCTCCCGTTCGGGAAGTGGATTTCGGCATTGATTTAGTGCCAGGCACGGCACCAATCTCTAGAGCTCCTTATCGTTTAGCTCCATCGGAGATGCAAGAATTGAAACAGCAGTTGCAGGATCTTCTTGACAAGGGGTATATTCGACCCAGTGTGTCCCCGTGGGGAGCACCAGTTCTTTTTGTCAAAAAGAAGGATGGTTCTATGCGGCTCTGCATAGATTATCGGCAGTTGAATCGTGCTACGATAAAGAATAAGTATCCGTTGCCACGGATTGATGATTTATTTGATCAACTGCAAGGTACCTCTGTGTATTCCAAGATTGATTTAAGGTCTGGTTATCATCAGCTTCGGGTTCATCAGGGAGATATATCGAAGACTGCATTCAGGACCCGGTATGGGCATTATGAGTTTCTGGTTATGCCTTTTGGGGTGACGAATGCACCAGCAGTTTTTATGGATCTGATGAATCGGGTATTTCGGGATTTCTTGGATAAGTTTGTTGTGGTGTTTATAGATGATATCTTAATCTATTCGCATGATCAGCAAGAACACGTACAACACTTAAGGATTATTTTACAGACACTCCGCGAGAATCAGCTTTATGCGAAGTTGAGTAAATGTGAGTTTTGGATTGACAGGGTTGTATTCCTTGGTCATGTCATTTCTAGCAAGGGAGTTTCAGTTGACCCGAGCAAGGTGGAAGCGGTATTGAACTGGTCGCGTCCGACGACAGTAGCCGAGATCCGCAGTTTTCTGGGATTGGCTGGGTATTATCGCCGTTTCATTGTCAACTTCTCTCAGATTGCTAAGCCACTCACTCAGCTCACTCGGAAAGATGTTTCATTTGAGTGGACATCAGAGTGCGAAGAGAGTTTCTTGGAACTTCGCAGACGTTTGACATCTGCGCCTGTTTTGGCTTTACCGTCTGGATCTGGTGGTTTCAGTGTTTACACCGATGCCTCTTTACAGGGACTAGGGTGTGTTCTGATGCAGAATGAGCATGTGATTGCTTATGCGTCGAGACAGTTGAAGCCTCATGAGGAAAACTATCCTGTTCATGATATAGAATTAGCAGCGATCGTTTTTGCTTTGAAAATCTGGCGCCATTATCTGTATGGTGAGCGATTTGAGATTTTCACTGATCATAAGAGTTTGAAGTATCTGTTCACTCAGGCTGAGTTGAACATGCGTCAGCGTCGTTGGATGGATCTACTCAAGGATTATGATTGTGAGATCAAGTATCATCCAGGATCTGCGAATCTCACGGCCGATACTCTTAGTCGCAAGGTGAGATTGTCTGCTCTTCAGACTTGTGCTGTATCTGGGATTATTCAGGATTTCTGTTCGATGGGATTCAATTGTAAGCATCGGAAGGGAACAGAGAGTATCCGTGTAGCTACTATTTTGTCTGAGCCAGTTTTGTATTCTCAGATTAGAGATGCTCAGATGTCTGATTCTAAGGTTCAGAAATTAGCTCGGTTGGCTGATGGAGATAATACTTCTGGATTCCACTATCAGTCCGAGGGTCTTTTGTGCTTATCTGGTCGTGTTGTTGTACCGGAAGATGACACTTTGAGGGAGGAGATTTTGTCCCAGGCTCATCGTAGCAAGTTGAGTGTTCATCCGGGGAGCAACAAGATGTATAAGGATTTGAGGACTCGATTTTGGTGGAAAGGTATGAAACGTAATGTTTATCAGTATGTCTCGAAGTGCCTAGTCTGTCAGCAGGTGAAGGCTGAGTATCAACGACCTGGAGGTTTGTTGCAGAATCTTCCTATTCTGGAGTGGAAGTGGGAGCATATCACGATGGACTTCGTGACTCACTTGCCTATGTCTGTGGGGAATAGAGATGCTATCTGGGTGGTAGTGGATCAGCTTACTAAGTCTGCCCATTTTCTTCCGTATAACAGAGATTTCACTTTCGATCGGATGGCACGGTTGTACATTCAGGAGATTGTACGGTTTCATGGTGTGCCCGTGAGTATCGTTAGTGACAGAGATCCTCGATTTACATCTAGATTTTGGGGCAGCTTTCAGCAAGCTTTGGGCACTACCTTGAGTTTGAGTACTGCATATCACCCAGAGACTGACGGTCAGTCAGAGAGGACTATTCGTACTCTTGAGGATATGTTGAGATCTTGTGTGATGGATTTCGGGCCAGCTTGGCAGGATCATCTGCCACTGATAGAGTTTGCATACAACAACAGTTTTCATAGGAGTATTGGTATGTCTCCGTTTGAGGCATTGTATGGTCGACGTTGTCGTACTCCTCTGTTCTGGGAGGAAGTCGGAGAACGACAGGTCGAGGGTCCAGAATTGATTCAGCAGGCCATGGACAAAGTTCTTGTGATCAAACAGCGGATTAAGACTGCTCAGGATCGACAAGCGAGTTATGCGAACACCAAGCGAAGACCTCTTCATTTTGATGCAGGCGAGAAATTGTTTCTCAAGGTATCACCTTTTCGGAGGATTCTGAGATTTGGACTCAAGGGTAAGCTATCTCCGAGATTCATTGGTCCTTTTGAGATCTTAGAATGTGTGGGAGATTTGGCCTACAGATTAGCTTTGCCACCGTATCTGTCTAGTGTTCACAATGTGTTTCATGTGTCCTTGTTGAGACGATACGTAGCGGATGAGTCTCATGTTTTGCATCCGACAGAAGTTCAGCTGAATCCGGATTTGTCTTTTGTGGAAAGACCGGTTTCGATCTTAGACCGGAAGGATAAGGTACTGCGGAATAAGACTATTCCTCTTGTCTTAGTGCAGTGGCAGCGCCGAGGTACTGAAGAAGCTACTTGGGAACTAGAGAGTCGCATGCGGTCAGAGCATCCAGAGTTGTTCTAGTTGTAGTATTTTCAGTTATGATTGTAATTTCAGTTGTACTTTCAGTTGTAATTCATTCTTAAGTTGAATGTATTGTTGTTCAGAATTGTCATTCTTCAGACACGATTTCGCGGACGAAATCCTGTTTAGGGGGGGGGAGAATGTAGTATCCCGATGCCTAATTTGAGTTAATTATTGGATTAATTATATTTCGGTGGGATCGGAAGGACCGAACCGGGTTCGGATCGTCCGAGACAGGTGGCTGGACACGTGGAAGACATGCAGGGTTCGGATCGTCCGATCAGGGTTCGGATCGTCCGAGACAGGTGGCTGGACACGTGGAAGACATGCAGGGTTCGGAAGGTCCGAAGTGTACCGAATCGGATCTTCCGAAGTGGATCGGATCTACCGATCGTTGTCTATAAATAGAGGCGCGAGGCTTCACTTTTTACTCGCCAATTCCGAGTGTTCCAGAGCGTTTTAGTCGTTTCTGATGGGTTTCTAGTCTTTTCCCGAGGTTCAGGCACTAGCGGGGAGCTACTGGTTTTGTAGCGGAGCTGTGCTCTAGTTGGGAGCTAGCGGCATCAGTGGGCTGACTACGGACGCAGGCTTGATTCTAGGGCTGATTGCTAGGATCTACTGGTTTGAGGTACGAAAGTACTATCCGAGATAGCAGGATTGAGTATACTTTACTATGTGTTGCATGTTTATATGTTGCGTTATTATCTGTCATATGATGCATGGTTTATTATGCGGCATTTGCATAATCATGTTGGGCCTGATTATCTTTGAGATAGCCTGTTGAGAGGGTGCTTAGCCCTCGTTTGTTGTGGATGATTGGACCCCGTTGGCCGACGGTGTTCAGGTCACCGGTATATCCACAGGTTTATTTTGGTATGGGAGCCACCTCCTGGTGCGACGGCGCAGAGTGCTACATACCTTGACGTCATTTACCTGAGCAGTATTTCGTTATACCCAGATCCTGGTATCCAGTACATTTTGCATACATGCATGTCATAGTCTTGTATACTCATGCTTTCGGTGCTGAGCGTTTTATGCTCACGTCCTCGGTTTATCTCTGTTTTGGACACCCTATTCGATGGGGCAGGTCTCAGGTTGGACGGTCCAGGAGGGAGTGGACAGGGAGCTGGCAGAGGTTGACTTGTAGTTGTTGGTATTTGTTCTTGGAATTTAGTTCGATCTGGTTGTTTAAGTATTTTGTACTTACAGATTCGATTGGGTTGTATTACTGTTTTTCCGCTGTTTACCTGATTCAGTTTTAAATGTTAATTTTGCATGCTTAAGATCTGATTAGTAGGTAATTCTGGGACGGGTCACTACACGCTATCTCTGCATCAGTCTTGAAAGACAGACTTGGATAGGGACACGCCATGACACATTGGTAGATGTCCTCTCTTGGACTTATCCATCGAGAACCTCTTCACGATGGTATCAATGTATGTGGACTGGGTGAAACCAAGCAATCTTTTCGATCTATCTCTATAGATCTGTATCCCAATACAAAAGATGCTTCACCCAAGTCCTGCATCGAGAACTTACTCGCTAACCATATCTTAGTTGATTGCAACATTCCTACATCATTCCTAATGAGTAGAATGTCATCAACATAAAGCACCGGGAATGTCACAATACTCCCACTGACCTTCTTATACATATAGGGTTCCTCAGGATTCTTAGTAAATCAAACTATTTGATTGTACTCTCGAATCTGAGGTTCCAACTCCTAGATGCCTGCTTTAGATCATAAATAGATCTCTGAAGTTTGCATACCATATGCTCACTTCCGATAGATGTAAACCCTTCAGGTTAAGACATGTAAATAACTTTCTTAAAATTCCCATTAAGAAAATCCGTCTTGACATCTATCTGCCATATCTCATAGTCATACCATGCAGCTATGGCTAGCAAAATCCTTATGGACTTGAACATTGCGACTGGGGAAAAGGTTTCCTCAAAGTCAACTCCTTGTCTTTGAGTATATCCTTTTGCCACCAATCGCGTCTTGAAGGTCAATACCTTCCCATCCGTCCCAAGTCCCTATGGGAACAATTCCCTCAGGTGGATCCACAAGATCCTACACTTGGTTCGAATGCATGGAATTCAACTCAGATTCCATTGCTTCAAGTCACTTGGATGAATCGGCATCAGATAACGCTTCCTTGAAGGTCCTTGGATCACATCCATGGTTAGGCTCATCATGGCCCTCTTCAAGAAGCTGACCATACCTCATAGGTGGTCTCGAGACTTTCTCGTATCTTCTAGGAGCTTGTATCTCCTCTCTTGGCTCTTCGGGTGTGGGTTCTTCAATTGTGGGTGTGTCTCGAACCTCTTCGAGTTCTATCATCTCCCATTTTCTATCCAATAGAAATTCCTTTTCCAAAAAGGTCGCATTCCTAGAAACAAACACTTTTGTTTCTTGGGGATGATAGAAGTAGTATCCAATTGAATTCATTAGATATCCCACAAAGTAGCATAAAATGGATCAACTATCCAATTTATCTCCCACTACCTGCTTCATAAGCAGGGCACCCCCATATTCTAAGATAAGAATATTTGGGAGGCTTACCCATCCATATCTCATATGGTGTTTGCCTTTGAATGGACATTTAGTGGAATATCTTTTAATTTTAAGTTATAGAGATCGTTTTCAAGTTTACCAGTACCAATCAAACATTCATTCATGTAAATGTTGCAAACACCTTTGCAAAATGAACAAGAATATCCATTTTTATCACCATAGAAATGGAAACAATGTTTTTAAACAAATTCGGTACAAACAAAACATCTCTTAAAATAACTTAAAATCACTGTTCAACAATAAGTAAACATCTCTTAAGGTCTTGGCAGCAACTCTTGCTCCATTGCCATTCCCAAGAAGGTCTCACCTTCTCTAATCCTCTAACTTCTTCCCATCTCCTGCAACACATTACAGAGATGTGATCCACATTAGGTATCCAATACCCAAGAAGTAGAGTTAATTGAAATGTTTACTTAAATTTAGAACATACCATTTCCAGAACTTTTCTGGGCCAGATATTCCTTGCAATTTCACCGCCAATGTCCAGGCTTCTTGCAGTGATGACAAACATCACTAGTCTTGTCAGCCCTAACTGGTGTGGCTGCCACAACGGGATTCGGAGATTGCCTCAACAAGGGCACGTTCTTCTTGGGACGTTGGAAAGAAAGCTTTTTTTCATTCCCATGTGGATCAATCTTCGTACCAGATGAAGAACCCACATAAAGAACCAACTTCTCTTTCTTGATGGTGGACTCAAACGTAACAAGCATATTCACCAACTCCTCAAGGGTCGGTTCTAGCTTGTTCATGTTAAAGTTCACCACAAAAGGATCAAATGAGCTAGGCAGCGAGAAGAGCAACACGTCGGTGGTCAACTCCGAAGGCAAGATCAGATCCATGCCAACGAGCTTGTCCACGAGCTCGATCAACTTTAGGCCATGCTCATGGACCGAGGTCCCATCTTGCATGCGCAGAGTGATCAGCTCCTTGACGGTAGCATGCCTAAGAGGACGTGTTTGCTCACCAAAGAGCTCCTTGAGATGCAAATGAATGTCAGCAGCACTCTTTGCATCCTCAAAACGCCTCTGCAGCTCATCATTCATAGAAGTCAGCATATAACACCTGGCTATCAAGTCATGGTCACACCATTCCTTGTAAGCCTGCAATTCCTCAGGATTGCAGTCAGTCGGAGCCTCAACAGGGGGCGACTCAGTCAGTGTATATGCTACCCTTTCCGAATTCAAGACGACTTTTAGGTTTCTTAGCCAAGTGAGGTAATTAGTCCAGTTAATATGTTTTTGTCGAGTATTACGGATATTGGATTGCGAATCGATGACATCGTCAATTTGTACTGAAAAGTAAAAACAGATAAATGTTGATGACTATTTTAAAATATTTAATAAGATATAAAGTTTGGACTTTTACTTTATAAATTATCGCTCCCACTGTTTTGACATTTTCACTACCCTCTAGTGAAAACGGGAAACACTTTCCTCAGTAGGTACGTAAGGTCCAATTAGCGAATTGCGATCCCGAATAATATCAGCCAATCACAATTCCTAAAAGGTAGTTTCCAATTGCATCGCCATGCAATCCTCTACGTATACTTTTGTCTCACGTTTGATTAGGACCCAATAATGTAACGACCCATTACAGGCCCAGTGGACCGCCCATACGGCCCACTTCCCCGATCGACCCAAGGCTATCCCGATCTTGGGCTCCCTCTATGGGGCCTTGTCCCTCACGGGCTTTCCATAGGCGTCGTACGGGTTACTCATAGAACTTCTATAGTCCAGGCTATAGTTTGTGCCTTCCCAGAATGGAACCCAAGACCTCCCTGGATATAAGGTACTTGGCAACATATCTGGTACCAATTGAGCTACCAAGCACCAGGCTCTCCTTTAATCATTTCTGTCTATTGCCGTCATTTTTTTTTTGCATTTATTAAGGGGGAATAATGGTCTAAGAGGTTAACCGAGAAGACAGTTGTTAGTGAATTCTCAACTGAAAGGACTCAGTTTTACTAACTGATCATTCAGTTGAATACTTCACTAATCTTCTCATATAAGTTAACTAATAAAATCTATTTTATTCCAAATCAATGGCGTGACTGTCTGCTAATCTCATGATGAATTTCATTCTATGACGTGGACTCAATTTTTACCGCTCAAATTGTACACACGCTTATAGCACACGTACACACTCTACTTTTTCAAAATTTCTACGGACTGACACGTGTCCATATTTTGAATGGTCACGTACATATGTACCATTACCCGCCTTGTTTCAGTTTCACCTTACATTTATCCACAAACTTTTGAGAGCAAGAACTATTTCATCCTTCAAATTTTCTTTCAGGAACTCAATCAGTTATCAATGGCAACCCAAATTCCAGCTTTTGTGTTGAATGCTATGGCCATTAATTTTGGATCCATCTTATCCTTCGGCGATGCTGAACTCAAGAAGGTGTTTCAGAAACTCGAAGCTGCTGGACTCAAAACCTTTTTAGGACAATCCTCGCAGGACATTTATCCCAAAGAACTTCAGGATTTCTACTCCACTGGGATAGTTGATTCTGAAGGTAACATTATCTCTACTGTCAATGGTCAGTCGCTGACCATCTCTGAAGACTTTCTTGGGGATGTATTTTCTTTACCCTCTGATGGTGTGGCACAACTTTCGGATGTTAAGGCATCTGATATTGAAGAGATGCAAACTCTTCTCTCTGCTGATGGACGGAAGATTAAGGTTTCCGATCCTAAGAAGGAACTGAAACATGAAATTCAGTTGCTTGCTGATGTAGTTGCTAAGGGGCTTTTGGCAAAAGCTGGATCATTTGCTGCCCTCACCTTGGAAAAATTTCAAGCCATTTCTGCTATTATGGCTGACCGCAAACTTAACTGGAAGCACCTTATCTTTACCATTCTGAAGAATATGTTTTTATCCTCAAAACAGTCCAAAGGATTTGCTGTTCAAATAATTTATCTATTGAAAGTCAAGGGATTTGTGGCTGATGATTCTGAAAGGTTATAAAAATTTAAAGTGTTCAATGCAAAGAATACAATGCCACCCAAAACCAAAATGGATATAACTCCTGGTCAGTTTGTGCAAATCAAACAGGAGATTGGGACTCAGTTAGCAGCCCCTAAATCAGTTAAGAAGGCCAAAACCTTGGGTCAATTGAAGGTCACCAAAAGAAAATTAGTGTTGAGTACATCTGAGTCAGAAAAGACTCCATCTCCACAGATTACGAAGAAACCAAGAACCCAAAGGGTTAAAACAACTTCGGAGGTCTCCATTCCCATTGACGCAATGATTTCTTCAATAGATCAGCAGCCTATAGAAGCAGTTCCTCTGCAGGTCATTCCACAAGAAGCTTCAATTAGTACCACAAAGGAATCAGTTAGGATCAAAGCTCCTCTGATTCAGATATCTCGTCCTCCTGTTGTGGCACCTGCTAGACCTAAAGGCATCAAATTTGTAGAGCAGGTGGAATCTACTCGAACAGGACTGGAAATTCCTCATCTTTTGAGTACTGATAAAGGGAAAGGAAAATTGATTGAAGAGTCCAGACCCACCAATCCAATTCAGACTCATATTGATCTTGTATGGGCGAAAGTTAACAGTTTTGCTTCTTCCAAAATTAAGTCCTATGATGCTTGGACAGCCTACCGCACTGAAGTCTTCGCCAAGCAATTGAGGAAGAAGTCCGAACTGAGCAAATTCATCAAGCTGGAGGCCTTTGTGCTCAGGACAGTCAAAGCTGCCTCGATTGCTCAAGCTATGGAGAGGAAAAGTTATCTGTTTGATCAGACAAGAGCGAAGAAGTTGGCTCAAATTGTTGCCAAGCTAAAGGCAAATTACTTACCTACCAGTCCTACTGCCTACGCTGATCAAGCTGTAATCACTCAACTCGACACTGATCTCATAGGACTGCTATCCCAAATCAAGTTCTGGGAAATGGATCAAGAACTGGTTCTCTATCAAGAAGATTCAGATGATGATGACGAGGAAATATTGGAGGAAGCACCCTCTGAAAGAACAGAACCATCATCAGCCTTAGCTCTTGTTCCAACTGAAGAGCCAGCTCATGATAAGCCTCTTTCACCTACTGTTGAACAACAAATGTATACTGATGCTGAGCTTCCCTTTGCACTCATCGATGAAGTCATTCAGGCCGTTGTGGAAGAATCACAGATCAGTGCCCCCATTTCTGACAATGTTGATCCATTTGCTGATCAAATCCATCCAGAAGCACTTATTTCTACCGAAGAACATGTTCAGTCAGATCCATCTACTAATCAAGTTATCTCAACTGATGTGCCAGTTGATTCTTCAACTGATGTGCCAGTCAATTTCATTGATCACCCTTTAGAAGCACCAGTTTCTGCTGAGTCACCATCTGCTGAACCAAATCCTCCTTCACCACCTCGGGATCAAGGAGAACTTACTACTGCTGATACTTCATTTCGAGACGCTGCTGAAACAATCTCAACTGATCAAGCCTTGATAATTTCTGAACACACTACAAGGGAACCCAACACTTCTCGACAATCTCATCCTCCATCTTTTGCAGATTTTGATCTTATTTTTGAAGAGGTTCAAAATATGCAAGACAGTATGAGTCAAATGATTTCTGCCATCTCGAAGATTCAAAATACTCAATTATCGCATACTCTGAAGTTGGACGATAATCAGGAATCGTTAAAAAGTCTGAAGGACATTAAATCTGCTGTTTCCGCTCTTTCTTTCGCCGTCAACGACATTCAGAAAAATAGAGGAATTGTTTCAAGTTTGACTGCCACTCAAAACTCTATTAACCGACGGGTCGACAGCATGGAGTCAATTATGTCAAGAAAAGTTGAACTTCTACAACTCTCTATGACTACTGCTATCGATAACATCTTAACCTCTATCAAGCTCCTTTCTACTGATGTTGGGAAGATACCTCTCAAGATGGAGCAGTTTGACAAAAAGAGAGAAGAAATAAAGGAGATCTTAGAGCAGCAGAAGAAACACTAATAGGCGCAGTATCTATTGTAGTTATTTTGTAGAAATAAGAATTCAGTTGATTCAGTTAACCGACATGTTATTTTATCTACCTTGCATTCAGTCAAGTATCTTTCACTATAGTTTTGTCAAATACCATAAAGGGGGAAATTGTTAGAAACGAAATTCCGGCGTTTGACAAAAGTTTGACCAACTGATTCTAGCAACTGAATTGGACCAACTGATCGACGTAACTGAACACTCCATCAGTCAACTGATCGCTTCAACTAAAGTATATTTCTTCGTCAACTGATCTTTACTAGCTGATCTCTCAGCTGTACACGTCATCAGTTGAAAGCGACAACCGACATATAGTACAGCCATCTGCAACTGGTAGTGGCTCGCCGCATTTCAGAAATGAACAGTGTACTATTGTCAGGATATATCGACGTGGCAATCAACGGTTAGAATATTCAAATATCTTTAATGTTACCGTTGAAAGGGAAGCCTATAAATAGTCGAAGACAGCAGCTGAAGCAACATCGCATTCTTAGTTATCTTACTTGCTGTTACGCTGCAAAAATATCCGCTCACACTCAGAAATCAAGCTCACGCTTATTAGTTTTATCAGTAGTAATCTAGACTACATTCTTGAGCATTCATAGAACATTGTAATAGATTGATAGAATTTCTAAATTGTGCTAAGATCAATTACGATCTGTAAAAGTATTGTATGCTAAGAGTTTCAGCATTGGCAAAGTGATAAGTCCAAACTGAAGTGGGTCAGTCACTGATTTGTATTTGATCAAAGTCTTTTAGTGAAAATCCTATCTGCGTGATAAAAGGGGTGACGTAGGAGTTGTTCAAGTCTCCGAACATCCAGAAACAAATTGTGTTGTTATTACCTTCAGTTATTATTTTCAGTTAGATACTCTATCCTTCAGTCAGTTAGTTTTTCCGCAACTATTTATTCAGTTTAACTGATTGTTGTTGACCAAAAGAATAGTTTTAGATTCAGTTTGTAATACAACTGAAATCAGTTTGTCGAAGAATTATTTTAATTGAGCAGTGTTTATTCAACAACCCCTTCTAAACACTCTTCACCCGATTCACCGATCCTTTCAAAGACTTTGATTCGTACAAATCTTTGTACAAACCCGATCCGGAAGGGCAGCACCCAATTAGAACTCCTAGCACTCAAGATTGTAGACAGCACCTCACAATCAGCATATTGTTTAATGTCTCATATGCAAAGACTACATACACAAGTTTATTGTCTTTGTGCAAGACTCACTCAACTAAACTTGTAAGCTCAACTCTCTCATATATGTGTGAGTGATTGTATGTGTGAGGAATTTATCATTTACAGTGTGCATCTCAAATGTATCCTCACACAAGGGCTTGTGCTCTCAACTAGCTGATTTTTTCATGCTAACTCCCCATGCTTTGAATCTCCTTCAAAATCTCTTGTTTGATCTTCAAGATGTTTTATTTATAGGCTCCAACACTGATATATACGTTAGACACAAGAATATGACCGTTTGAAAAGTTTCTGTACTGTTTCCGAGATTGCAACGGTCAAATTCAGCTTGCTGGGCATTTTCCCGACTGGTCAACTCAACTGGTCATTCAGTCGGACTGGTTCAGTTTCAGTTGATCAGCAGCTGGTTCAGTTCAGTTGGTTGGTCAGCTGGTCAGCAGTTGTTTCAGTTTCAGCAGGTGTGCTGAAATCAGTCTAGCTGATTTCAGTTTGTGCAGAGCCAGTAGCTTCATCGTCATTTATCAGTATCGTAAGCTTCGATTCAGACTTTGACTTATAAGAATGATTTGTAGATCTTTGTCTTATCTTTCCAACGCATACTGAATCGCTTCGATAAACGAGCTGAGAGATATGACCAAAATACGGCAGCTGCACAAACACAATTGATTGCTGTTTTCGTGTGATCAGTTCGGTAATTGAGCGATCAGTTAGACCATGATATCGTCCGATTTTTCCCAACTGACGTGAAATACGATTTGTTCCAAATTGAGTTTTCTAATCAGTCCAGCTAGCGGATTGTCATTTGGATAATCCAGTTGAGAGATATCTTCAAAACACCGAAGCTTGCCAGAAATTCAGTTTGTGCAAAATTCAGTTTCAGCTTTCTTCTTGTGTTTGCAACTTCACACTTGAGTAAATATGTTAGAAACACAATAACAAGTTTCTTTAACATCTAAATCAAGATTGCGAACATGAAATATTCCAACAATCTCCCCCTTTTTGATGATCACAAAACTTGGAGAAACAATCAACTCAACTAACATATTTCTCCCCCTTTTTGTGTGAATCAAAATTTCATATTTTCAAAACAATTTTAAACAAAATTTTCACCCCCTCAATATTTAAAAATAATAACTCCATTAAAATTTTAATGAGTCCCCCCCCCCCCCATAATTTTGAAAAAATGTAAAAGAAGAAGGATAACTAACCAATTTTCTCCATGGCTCATTTTCTGCTGCAGCACATATGCTCTGCCTTCAACGAATAAACTGTATTTTCTCGGACATAATTAGGCTGCAAATTTTATACCGCTGTAAACCTCTATGAGTCTAGTTTGCAACGCAAAAAGCGGTTTGTCATTTGGACACTCGAGCTAGGAGATATGTCATTTTTCCCACGGTCGCTGCAAGCTGCGTGAAAATTCAGTTTTGCATATATATGTGTAAAAAATCTGAAATTTCGAATTTTAAACATCAAAATCAGTTTCAATGTTATTTCAAGAACAACCCGCTCTGATACCACTTGTTAGGATCGGTTAAAGGATTAATCGATGAGCTACAATAGCTCGGTTCTTGAAATATTGAACACCGATGAATTAAATCAAGTTTGATATGAAATCAAGCGGGAAAACACTCGAAATAATCCTTCGTAAAAACCGAATAAATATTTTGTAAACCATTTAATGTATATGCAAGTTGAATGAGTAAAAAGATTTTCGGTTGAAGCATTTTATCAAACACTTGGTATGCAATATTTTGGTATTTGAAGAACACATAAAATGCTTCAACAATGCATCTTTAAAAGTAATGGAAATGATAAGTAAATGCAATAAACAAATAGACACGAATTTGTTTATGGATGTTCGGAGATTTCAACACTCCTACGTCACCCCTTCTTCCCCTTGGGAAGGATTCACTAGAAGACTTTGATTCGTACAACTCTTTGTACAAACCCGATCCGGAAGGGCAGCACCCAACTAGAACTCCTAGCACTCAAGAATGTAGACAGCACCTCACAATCAACATATTGTTTAATGTCTCATATGCAAAGACTACATACACAAGTTTATTGTCTTTTTGCAAGACTCACTCAACTAAACTTGTAAGCTCAACTCTCTCATATATGTGTGAGTGATTGTGTGTGTGAGGAATTTATCACTTACAGTGTGCATCTCAAATGTATCCTCACACAAGGGCTTGTGCTCTCAACTAGCTGATTTTTTCATGCTAACTGCCCATGCTTTGAATCTCCTTCAAAAGCTCTTGTTTGACCTCCAAGATGTTGTATTTATAGGCTCCAACACTGATATATACGTTAGACACAAGAATATGATTGTTTGAAAAGTTTATGTACTGTTTCCGAGATTGCAACGGTCAAATTCAGCTTGCTGGGCATTTTACCGACTGGTCAACTCAACTGGTCATTCAGTCGGACTGGTTCAGTTTCAGTTGGTCATTAGCTTGTTCAGTTCAGTTGGTTGGTCAGCAGTTGGTTCAGTTTCAACAGGTGTGCTGAAATCAGTCTAGCTGATTTCAGTTTGTGCAGAACCAGTAGCTTCATCGTCATTTATCAGCATCGTAAACTTCGATTAAGACTTTGACTTATAGAATGATTTGTAGATCTTTGTCTTATCTTTCCAACGCATACTGAATCGCTTCGTTTCGATAAACGAACTGAGAGATATGACCAAAATACGGCAGCTGCTCAAACACAACTGATTGCTGTTTTCGTGTGATCAGTTCGGTAATTGAGCGATCAGTTAGACCATGAAAACGTCTGATTTTGCCCAACTGACGTGAAATACGATTTGTTCCAAATTGAGTTTTCTAATCATTCCAATTAGCGGATTGTCATTTGGATAATCTAGTTGAGAGATATCTTCAAAACACCGAAGCTTGCCAGAAATTCAGTTTGTGCAAAATTCAGTTTCAGCTTGCTTCTTGTGTTTGCAACTTCACACTTGAGTAAATATGTTAGAAACAAAATAAAAATTTTTGTTAACATCAAAATCAAGATTGCGAACATGAAATATTCCAACAATCTCCCCTTTTTTGATGATCACAAAACTTGGATAAACAATCAACTCAACTAACATATTTCTCCCCCTTTTTGTGTGAATCAAAATGTCATATTTTCAAAACATTTTAAACAAAATTTTCTCCCCCTCAATATTTAAAAATAATAACTCCATTAAAATTTTAATGAATCCCCCCCCCCCCCCCCCCCCGATAATTTTGAAATTTTGAAAAAATGTAAAAGAAGAAGGATAACTAACCAATTTTCTCCATGGCTCATTTTCTGCTGCAGCACATATGCTCTGCCTTCAACGAATAAACTGTATTTTCTCGGACATAATTAGGCTGCAAATTTTATACCGCTGTAAACCTCTACGAGTCTAGTTTGCAGCGCAAAAAGCGGTTCTTCATTTGGACACTCGAGCTAGGGGATATGTCATTTTTACCACGGTCGATGCAAGCTGCGCGAAAATTCAGTTTTGCATATATATGTTTAAAAAATCTGAAATTTGGAATTTTAAGCATCAAAATCAGTTTCAATGTTATTTCAAGAACAACCCGCTTTTATACCACTTGTTAGGATCGGTTAGGGGAGTAAATCGATGAGCTACAATAGCTCGGTTCTTGAAATATTGAACACCGATGAATTAAATCAAGTTTGATATGAAATCAAGCGGGAAAACACTCGAAATAATCCTTCGTAGAAACCGAATAAATATTTTGTAAACCATTTAAGGTATATGCAAGTTGAATGAGTAAAATGATTTTCGGTTGAAGCATTTTATCAAACACTTGGTATGCAATATTTTGGTATTTGAAGAACACATAAAATGCTTCAACAATGCATCTTTAAAACTAATGGAAATGATAAGTAAATGCAATAAACAAATAGACACGAATTTGTTTATGGATTTTCGGAGATTTCAACACTCCTACGTCACCCCTTCTTCCCCTTGGGAAGGATTCACTAGAAGACTTTGATTCGTACAACTCTTTGTACAAACCCGATCCGGAAGGGCAGCACCCAACTAGAACTCCTAGCACTCAAGATTGTAGACAGCACCTCACAATCAGCATATTGTTTAATTTCTCATATGCAAAGACTATATACACAAGTTTATTGTCTTTGTGCAAGACTCACTCAACTAAACTTGTAAGCTCAACTCTCTCATATATGTGTGAGTGATTGTGTGTGTGAGGAATTTATCATTTACAGTGTGTATCTCAAATGTGTCCTCACACAAGGGCTTGTGCTCTCCACTAGCTGATTTTTTCATGCTAACAGCCCATGCTTTGAATCTCCTTCAAAAGCTCTTGTTTGATCTTCAAGATGTTGTATTTATAGGCTCCAACACTGATATATACGTTAGACACAAGAATATGACTTTTCTGTACTGTTTCCGAGATTGCAACGGTCAAATTCAGCTTGCTGGGCATTTTCCCGTCTGGTCAACTCAACTAGTCATTCAGTCGGACTGGTTCAGTTTCAGTTGGTCAGCAGCTTGTTCAGTTCAGTTGGTTGGTCAGCTGGTCAGCAGTTGGTTCAGTTTCAGCAGGTGTGCTGAAATCAGTCTAGCTGATTTCAGTTTGTGCAGAACCAGTAGTTTCATCGTCATTTATCAGCATCGTAAGCTTCGATTCAGACTTAGACTTAAAAGAATGATTTGTAGATCATTGTCTTATCTTTCCAACGCATACTGAATCGCTTCGTTTCGATAAACGAGCTGAGAGATATGACCAAAATACGACAGCTGCTCAAACACAACTGATTGCTGTTTTCGTGTGATCAGTTCGGTAATTGAGATCGGTTAGACCATGATATCGTCCGATTTTGCCCAACTGACGTGATATACGATTTGTTCCAAATTGAGTTTTCTAATCAGTCCAATTGACGGATTGTCATTTGGATTTTGTCATTTGGATTAATCCAGTTGAGAGATATCTTCAAAACACCGAAGCTTGCCAGAAATTCAGTTTGTGCAAAATTCAGTTTCAGCTTGCTTCTTGTGTTTGCAACTTCACACTTGAGTAAATATGTTAGAAACACAATAACAAGTTTTATTAACATCAAAATCAAGATTGCGAACATGAAATATTCCAACAATCTCCCCATTTTTTATGATCACAAAACTTGGATAAACAATCAACTCAACTAAGATATTTCTCCCCCTTTTTGTGTGAATCAAAATGTCATATTTTCAAAACAATTTTAAACAAAATTTTCTCCACCTCAATATTTAAAAATAATAACTCCATTAAAATTTTAATGAGTTCCCCCCCCCCCCATAATTTTGAAATTTTGAAAAAATGTAAAAGAAGAAGGATAACTAACTAATTTTCTCCATGGCTCATTTTCTGCTGCAGCACATATGCTCTGCCTTCAACGAATAAACTGTACTTTCTCGGACATAATTAGGCTGCAAATTTTATACCGCTGTAAACCTCTACGAGTCTAGTTTGCAACGCAAAAAGCGGTTCGTCATTTGAACACTCGAGCTAGGAGATATGTCATTTTTCCCACGTTCGCTGCAAGCTGCGCGAAAATTCAGTTTTGCATATATATGTGTAAAAAATCTGAAATTTTGAATTTTAAACATAAAAATCAGTTTCAATGTTATTTCAAAAATAACCCGCTCTGATACCACTTGTTAGGATCGGTTAGGGGAGTAAATCGATGAGCTGCAATAGCTCTATTCTTGAAATGTTGAACACAGATGAATTAAATCAAGTTTGATATGTAATCAAGCGGAAAAACTGAAAGGATCGGTGAATCGGGTGAAGAGTGTTTAGAAGGGGGGGGTTGAATAAACACTGCTCGATTAAAATAATTCTTCGACAAACTGATTTCAGTTGTATTACAAACTGAATCTAAAATATTCTTTCGGTCAACAACAATCAGTTAAACTGAATAAACAGTTGCGGAAAACTAACTGACTGAAAGATAGAGTATCTAACTGAAAATGATAACTGAAAGTAATAACAACACAATTTGTTTCTGGATGTTCGGAGACTTGAATAACTTCTACGTCACCCCTTCTATCACGCAGATAGGATTTTCACTAAAAGATTTTGATCAAATACAAATCAGTGACTGACCCACTTCAGTTTGGACTTATCACTTTGCCAATACTGAAACTCTTAGTATACAACACTTTTACAGATCGTAACTGATCTTAGCACAACTTAGAAATTCTATCAATCGATTACAAAGTGCTATGAAAGCTCAAGAGTGTAGTCTAAAATACTACTGATAAAACTGATAAGCGTGAGCTTGATTTCTGAGTGTGAGCGGATATTTTTGCAGCGTAACAGCAAGTAAGATAACTGAGAATGCGATGTTACTTCAGCTGCTGCCTTCGACTATTTATAGGCTTCCCTCTCAACGGTAACATTAAAGATATTTGAATATACTAACCGTTGATTGCCACGTCGATATATCCTGACAATAGTACACTGTTCATTTCTGAAATGCGACGAGCCACTACCAGTTGCAGATAGCTGTACTATATTTCGGTTGTCGCTTTCAACTGATGACGTGTACAGCTGAGAGATCAGCTGGTAAAGATCAGTTGACGATGAAATATACTATAGTTGAAGCGATCAGTTGACTGATGACGTGTTCAGTTTCGTCAATCAGTTAGTCCAATTCAGTTGCTAGACTCAGTTGGTCAATCTTTTGTCAAACTGTGGGGACCCGGACGCTAATCATCTTCTTAATCATCTTTGGGATTTAATTATCAGTTCTGATAAACAGGGCCTAAAAATTTTTCTTTTTAAAATGTAAATGCGGAAGGTAATGGAATCTAAATAATATACATCTCAATATAAAATACATTTCAGTATAAACGTACAATACTGTACAAGCTAAGTCTAAGGTTCGGTTACTAAGTTCAAAGTAATAAACCAAGTCTACAGTAAGTCCGGAATCACCACGCTAACTCGTCTTCTCTTATCATCTTCTTGACCCTGATCCATCCCCACCTGTTGTCATGCACACATACAAAACAAGACAACAGCCGGATAACTCCGGTGAGAATAAATCCCAGTATAAAACATGGTAAGCATGTATAAAAACAATCTAAATCATAAAACATGCTATCATGATCATATTCAAAAGTAATAGATTTCATAATCTATGAAATCAAATAAAAATAAGCATGCAACTCAATTCAGATAAACATGCAATTTAAATCAATTCATATAAACATGCTATCATGACTGAAAGCAATAAACATGGGTTTCATAGTCTATGAAACCACATCTCTAAACGCATGCAGTTCTAGTCAAATCATGTCTAGACTCGACTCAACTATAACTCTAGGGATCCCGGGGTGAATAAGACGATCTGTCACCTACTCTCCAATCGGGGTGACGGTACGTCTTATTCCAAGACTTCGGTCTGATCTGTATCCACATCTACAATAGGAGAGTGAATCTTCCCCTAAGCTGTGATATCACCGAACGTCTAGAAGTTGGACGGATCTGTCAAGACTCCCTATCTTAAATGCAATGCATATAAATCTATAAACAAAGCAGTAGCATATCAGCATATAAACAAAGAATATTCATATCAGAATATAACAATAATCTAGTATGTGATTTTGTTGGGAAACTCAAATAAGATCTTATTTGAGTTGTGTCTTCCCGAATATCACATGAATTATACCTTTGTCGTCCCGGTCTGACGAAAACGAAGTCTCGAAGTCGAATATGTCCATATCAAATCTGAAATGACAATATCAAATACACTGTATCAATGTGTAATTCAATTCACAATCTGTTCTGATCAATACTCAACTCAGTATATAATCTGATCAATATCTGAACAAGATACATTCCGAGTCATATCAATAATATCACAATCTAATCGAAATCATATCTGAATCTGATCAATCTAACTCAACTGATGTTTCTACGGCATAACAATACAATCTGAATAACCCCATCAATCTGAACATCACAAATATAATACTGGAACTCATAATCTGTGTCAATACAATTCATATTCTGAATACTAACACAATCTGATATAAAATCTCAGTCAATATCTTTCAAAAATCACAACAAATACATAAACAATCTGTTCTTCAGTCTAACTTCAATTATATAATATCTACGGTAGTAGAAACACCATATATGATTCCCGTCAAATTTTGACAATATCATAATTTTAAATCTTGTCTAAGCGTAACAAAACTTACGTCCAGTTGTAGCCTGCATTGATAGGAACACAGTACCGAAGTCGGATTTCAATTCAGACAAACGGATTCTTCGCAATTTGAATTTGAAACTTACGAATCAAAGTTTCTCTCAGATTCTCGATTCATTTCTGATTTGCTGATGAAGGAATCGATTACAAACATATATATCTTGCATGTAAATGGATACATGTCTTTCTCACAATGTGTCACAAAACGACTCGCGCATATGCGCGCTTCATCTCACGCATATGCGCCAAAGATTCTGGAGCTGTCGCGCATATGCGCGCATATGCGCGAGGGCTTCTAGACCCCTCGCGCATATGCGCGTGTTTCTTCGCGCACGTGCGCCGGTCATTTCTTTTGAGATGTTCGGCCGAACATCTCGAGATGTTCGGTTGAACATCTTGACTTATATTATAACGATGCCCGACTTCTTCATTCAAGTTCGTATAACCTCAATCATGAAATTAATCAACGTATGATTACAGTAATTAAGTCTCGGGCATTACACAAACGCCGGAATTTCGTTTCCAACAATTTCCCCCTTTATGGTGTTTGACAAAACTATAGTGAAAGATACTTGACTGAATTCAAAGTAGATAAAATAATATGTCGTTTAACTGAATCAACTGAATTCTCATTTCTTCAAAATAAATACAATAGATACTGCTCCTATTTTTTCTTCTGCTGCTCTAAGATCTCCTTGATCTCTTCCCCTTTTTTGACAAACTGCTCCATCTTGAGAGATAGCTTCCCAAAGTCAGTAGAAAGAAGCTTGACAGAGGTTAAAATGTTATCGATAGCAGTAGTCATAGTGATTTGTAGCAGTTCGACTTTTCTTGACATAGTGACTCCATGCTGTCGACCGTCGGTTAATAGAGTTTTGAGTGGCAGTCAGGCTTGAAATAATTCCTCTATTTTTCTGAATATCATTGACGGCAAATGAAAGAGCGGTAACAGCAGATTTTATATCCTTCAAATTTTTTAACGATTCCTGATTATCGTCCAACTTCAGAGTATGCGATAATTGAGTGTTTTGAATCTTCGAGATGGCAGTAATCATTTGACTCATACTGTCTTGCATATTTTGAAATTCTTCAAAAATAAGATCAAAATATGAGGAAGATGGAGGATGAGATTGTCGAGAAGTGCTTGGTTCACTTGTAGTATGTTCAGTAATTATCAAGGCTTGATCAGTTGAGATTGTTTCAGCAGCATCTCGAACTGAAGTATCAGCAGTAGTAATTTCTCCTTGATCCCGAGGTGGTGAAGGAGGATTTGGTTCAGCAGATGGTGACACAACTGAAACTGGTGCCTCTAAAGGGTGATCAATGGAATCAACTGGCACATCAGTTGAAGGGATCAAAGAATCAACTGGCACATCAGTTGAGATAACCTGATCAGTAGATGGATCTGGCTGAACAGGTTCTTCTGTAGAAAGAATGGCTTCTGGATTGATTTGATTAGCAGAGTGATCAACTTTGTCAGAAATGGGTGCACTGATCTGGGATTCTTCCACAACGGTCTGAATAACTTCATCAATGTGTGCGAAGGAAAGCTCAGCTTCAGTATACATTTGTTGTTCAACAGGAGGTGAAAGAGGCTTATCATGAGCTGGCTCTTCAGTTGGAACAAGAACTAAAGCTGATGATGGTTCTGTTTTGTCAGAGGGTGCTTCCTCCAATATTTCCTCGTCGTCATCATCTGATCTCCTTGATAGAGAACCAGTTCTTGATTCACTTCCCAGAACTTGATTTGAGATAGCAGTCCTATGAGATCAGTGTCGAGCTGAGTGATTATAGCTTGATCAGCGTAGTAGGTTGTAGATAAGTAGTTGGTCTTTAGCTTGGCAACAATTTGAGCCAACTTCTTCGCTCTTGTCTGATCAAATAGATAACTTTTCCTCTCCATAGCTTGAGCAATCGAGGCAGCTTTGACTGTCCCGAGAACAAAGGCCTCCAGCTTGATGAATTTGCTCAGTTCGGACTTCTTCTTCAATTGCTTGGCGAAAACTTCAGTGCGGTAGGCGTCCAAGCATCATAGGACTTAATTTTTGAAGCAGCAAAACTGTTAACCTTTGCCCATACGAGGTCAATATGAGTCTGAATTGGGTTGGTGGGTCTGGACTCTTCAATCAACTTCCCTTTCCCTTTATCAGTACTCAAAAGGTTAGGAATTTCCAATCCTGTTCGAGTAGATTCCACCTGCTCTACAAATTTTATGCCTTTAGGTCTAGCAGGTGCCACAACAGTAGGACGAAATATTTGAATCAGAGGAGCTTTGATCCTAACTGATTCCTTTTTGGTACCAATTGAAGCTTCTTGTGGAATGATCTGCAGAGGAACTGCTTCTATAGGCTGCTGATCAGTTGAAGAAATCATTGCATCAATAGGAATGGATACCTCCGAAATTGTTTTAACCCTTTGGGTTCTTGGTTTCTTCGTAATCTGTGGGGATGGAGTCTTCTCTGACTCAGATGTACTCAACACTAATTTTCTTTTGGCGACCTTCAGTTGACCCAAGGTTTTGGCCTTCTTAACTGATTTAGGAGCTGCTAACTGAGTCCCAATCTCCTGTTTTATTTGCACAAACTGACCAGGATTTATATCCATTTTGGTTTTGGGTGGCATCGTATTCTTTGCATTGAACACCTTAAATTTCGATGATCTTTCAGAATCATCAGCCACAAATCCCTTTACTTTCAACAGATAACTGATTTGAACAGCAAATCTTTTGGACTGTTTTGAGGACAGAAACATATTCTTCAGAATGGTAAAGATAAGGTGCTTCCAGTTAAGCTTGAGGTCAGCCATAATAGCAGAAATGATTTGAAATTTTTCCAAGGTGAGGGCAGCAAATGATCCAGCTTTTGCCAAAAGCCCCTTAGCAACTACATCAGCAAGCAACTGAATTTCATGCTTTAGTTCCTTCTTAGGATCGAAAACCTTAATCTTCCGTCCATCAGCAGAGAGAAGAGTTTGCATCTCTTCAATATCAGATGCCTTAACATCCGAAAGTTGTGCCAAACCATCAGAGGGTAAAGAGAATAATTCCCCAAGGGAGTCTTCAGAGATGGTCAGCGACTGAGTAGAGATAATGTTACCCTCAGAATCAATCATCCCAGTAGAGTAGAAATCCTGAAGTTCTTTGGGATATATGTCCTGTGAGGATTGTCCTAAAAATGTTTTGAGTCCAACAGCTTCAAGTTTCTGAAACACCTTCTTGACTTCAGCATCGTCGAAGGATAAGATGGATCCAAAATTGATGGCCATAGCGTTCAGCATAAAAGCGGGAATTTGGGTTGCCATTGATAACTGAGTGAGTTCCTGAAAGAAAATTCGAAGGATGAAATAGTTCTTGCTCTCAAAAGTTTGTGGATAAATGTAAGGTGAAACTGAAGTGAGGTGGGTAATGGTACATATGTACGTGACCATTCAAATTCTGGACACGTGTCAGTCCGTAGAAATTTTGAAAAAGTAGAGTGTGTACGTGTGCTATAAGCGTGTGTACAATTTGAGCTGTTAAAAATGAGTCCACGTCATAGACTGAAATTCATCATGAGTTTAGCAGACAGTCACGTCATTGATTTGGAGTAAAATAGATTTAATTAGTTAACTTATATGAGAAGATTAGTGGAATATTCAACTGAACGATCAATTAGTAAAACTGAGTCCTTTCAGTTGAGAATTCACTAACAACTGTCTTCTCATTTAACCTCTTAGACCATTATCCCCCCTTAATAAATGCATAAAAAAAATGACGGCAATAGACAGAAATGATTAAAGGAAAGCCTGGTGCTTGGCAGAGTAATCGTCACTTAAAGAAGTGTTCTTTCATTTCCCTCGTCTTGGCCTATAAAAGATAGTAAGATGGTTAGTCACAGCTATCTCAGCAAATAATTTTCATAGAGAAGAAGAATGGCCGGTGCTGGAAGCTCATGCGTCTCTCTGTTTCCGTTGCAGGCCAGAAAGGAGGCCATAGAGGACGAAGTCTTTTACTCAAGCCTTCCCTACTGGGAGGAGTTGCAGGAGTTGGAGTTCCTGTACTACTCTGGACGGGTCACCACCTTCAAACGGATGGCCCAACTAAGAGAAGTGCGGGAGCACTTAAATGTTCCTGCAGGGGTGGACGTCTTCAAGGATGGTCATCTCTATCAGCTCTTTCTTCGGAAGGAGCTGGAGATCCTTCACCGCATAGCTTCCTCCCACAGTTTCTGCAAAAACCTCTTCTTCAGCACTAGCTGCATGGTTGAGTATGTGGATAGCTGATGTGGAGGAAAAATATGAAAATGTAACCCGCTCCAATTAATAAAATGTTTATTTTGTTTTATCGTCGTTTTCCTTTGTTCCTGCTTGCAATGATCTGTATGAGATACAAACACAAGAACCACTGAAACGCTAACTGACATCAGTTAAAAACTCATATGAATAAGCAACTCATTTAAGTAATCAGTAAGAAAGTAGTAAAGCTGACATATGAATTACGAGCAATAATAATTAATTAGGACAAATCAATTAATCCAAGTATATTGCGAAAATGAGAAAACTTAGTCTCAGCCAGAGGTTTGGTGAAGATGTCAGCCGCTTGCTGTTCAGTTGATACGTATTCCAATCTGATGTTCTTCTTTAAAGCATGATCTCTGATGAAGTGATGTCTAACATCTATGTGCTTAGTCCTGGAGTGAAGAACTGGATTATACGTAATAGCAATTGTACTCGTGTTGTCACAGAATATTGGTGATTCCTTTGCTTCAACACCATAATCTTTCAGTTGTTGCTGAATCCAGAGCAGTTGGGCACAGCAGCTTCCAGCAGCAAGATATTCTGCTTCAGTTGTGGAAGTTGTTATGGATGTTTGCTTCTTACTGAACCAAGAAATCAGTCTGTCTCCTAGAAACTAACATGATCCACTTGTGCTTTTTCGATCAAGCTTACATCCTGCATAGTCTGCATCTGAATAGCCAACTAAATTGAAAGATGAATCTTTAGAGTACCATAAACCAACATTTTGCGTGCCTTTAAGATATTTCAAGATACGTTTGGCAGCAGAAAAATGTGATTGTTTAGGACTAGCTTGAAATCTTGCACACATACATACAACAAACACAATATCAGGACGACTAGCAGTTAGGTACAATAATGAACCTATTAAACCTCTGTAAAGCGTCGTCTCAACAGATATTCCCCCTTGATCAGTGTCTAATTTAGCTGATGAGCTCATAGGGGTGCTTGCAGCTGAACATGATTCCATGCCAAATTTCTTCAGCAATTCCTTTGTGTATTTGGTTTGACTGATAAAAGTTCCTGAATCCAGTTGTTTCACTTGTAGACCAAGGAAGAATGTTAGTTCACCCATCATGCTCATCTCGAATTTCTCCTGCATTAACTTGGAAAACTTCTCGCATAATTTGGGGTTAGTTGACCCACAAATAATATCATCAACATAAATTTGAACAAGTAAGATATGATCATTCTTGGAGAATTTGAACAAAGTCTTATCAACTGATCCAACAGAAAAGTCATGATCAGTTAGAAATTTTGAAAGGGTTTCGTACCAAGCTCTTGGAGCTTGTTTAAGACCGTATAAGGCTTTGTTCAAATGATAGACATGATCAGGAAGGTGATGATTGACAAAACCTGGGGGTTGTTCAACGTAGACTTCTTCTTGCAACTGGCCGTTCAGAAATGCACTTTTTACGTCCATTTGATAGACTTTGAAGTTTTTGAATGAGGCATAGGCTAGGAATATTCTGATTGCCTCCAGTCTTGCAACTGGTGCATAAGTCTCATCGTAATCAATTCCTTCTTCCTGCCTATATCCTTGTGCTACCAACCTTGCTTTATTGCGCACAACTGATCCATCTTCGTTTAGCTTGTTCCTGTACACCCACTTTGTACCTATCACAGTTTTTGAGAGTGGTCTTGGAACTAAGTTCCAGACATTGTTATGGATAAAATGATTTAGCTCTTCTTGCATTGTATTTATCCAGTTCGGATCAGCAAGAGCTTCATCAGTTTGCTTTGGCTCCAGTTGAGATACAAAAGCTGAATGTATAAATAAGTTAAGCATTTGATTTCTTGTTCTTACCGGATCAGATGGATTACCTATCACCAATTCTGGAAGATGTGATTTCTTCCATCTAAGTTCAGCATTTGTTTCTTCTGTATTAGCAATTTCCTCAGTAGGCAACTGAATATTTTCAGTTTCAGTTGGAGCTAATTCAGTTGGAAACTGATTCTCATTTGTATGCTCCACTAACTGATTGTCAAGATTTGCTTCCAATTCAGCTAATTGATCCAATATGTCAGGTTCAGGTGTTTGGAGGTTGTTTTGATTAAGATGGATATCTTCTTCATCATCATCATCGTCCAAGCTTATATCTGTAAATCTATCAGCTAGCTCAACTGTATCAGTTGGCTTAGAGGTTAGTGTAGATTCATCAAACACAACATGAATAGATTCTTCAACATTCAAATTTTTTATGTTGAAGACTTTATAGGCTTTACTTACTGAAAAATAACCAAGAAATATTCCTTCTGCAGATTTAGCGTCAAAAGCTGTTAAATGGGTTTTACCATTGACAAGTATAAAACATCTGCAACCGAATATTTTGAAGTAGGAAACCACACTTTTTCTTCCATGCCAGATCTCATAAGGAGTTTTTATATGATTCTTATTAATCATTGATCTGTTTTGAGTATAACACGCAGTGTTTACTGCCTCTGCCCAAAATCTTTGAGAGATAGAGGAATCAGCAAGCATTGTTCTAGCAGCCTCTTTGAGGGTCCGATTTCTCCTTTCAGCTACACCATTTTGCTGAGGAGTTCTGGCTGCTGAGAGCTCATGCTTGATTCCGGTATTTTCTAAATAATTTGAAAGAATTTGATTGATAAATTCAGTTCCTCGATCGGACCTGATTCTATCAATTCCAACTGATTTTTCACTTAATAATCTTTTGAAAAGCTTAATCAGTTGAGCAGCAGTTTGGTCTTTGGACTTGAGAAATATAACCCAAGTGAATCTTGAAAAATCGTCTACAACCACCAAGGTGTATTTCATTCCTCCTAAGCTCATGACTGGTATAGGACCAAATAGATCCATATGTAACAGTTCTAAGCATCGGTAAGAAGATTTACGACCCTTGTTCTTAAAAGAGGATTTGATTTGTTTACCAAACTGACATGCTGAGCAAATTTTGTCTTTGATAAAATCCATTTTGGGCAATCCAGTAACAAGATCGTGGTTACTCATATATGCAATAGATTTGAAATTTAGGTGGTTCAATCTCTTATGCCACAACTAGTTTTTAGAAGATTTTGAGGCAATAAAACATACTGGTGCATAAGGTTGATCATTCCAACTGACTTTGTAAGTGTTTCCACATCTTTTGCTAGTTAGGATGATCTCTTCAGTTGAGTTTTTGACTGAACAATAATGTTTGTCAAACTGAACTGAGAATCCATTATCGCATAACTGACTGATACTGATCAGATTATACTTGAGATTCTCAACTAATAAAACATCATTAATGGTGAAATTACCATGGATAAGCTTACCCTTACCCACAGTTTTACCTTTAGAGTTATCTCCAAAACTGATGTTTGGTCCAGTGTACTTAGTCAGTTGAGATAATAAATTTGAATCTCCAGTCATGTGGCGTGAACATCCACTGTCCAAATACCATATAGATCCAATGCTTGTACCTATTACCTACAATCAAACACAAGATAAGATTGTGGTACCCTTTTCTATTTGGGTCCAAAGTTGATTAGTCCTTTAGGAATCCAAACTTGGATCAGTCTAACTGACCGTCCAATTGCTGTATTCCAAATTGTCTTTCCCGGCCTGTGTGTGTGTGGTGTATGGTATGCAGAAGATACATCATGTGATTTGCCCTTTTTCGACTGATTGTTCAGCCAGTATCTTTTCTGAACTGGCCTGCCGTTATAGTAATTTGAATAGCCACTTGAATAGTTTTTGCTGAAAAATTTTGGTGGCTGACTTCGTGAGTCAGTCACAACTCTTGGGCTATAACCAATACCACATCTTTTGCCCTTGCTCATATTATGAGTCGGCTGTTCAATCAGTTTACTCGGCTCAACTTGTTGTTGTACCATAACTGATTTGAAAAAGTGAATATATTTCCCTTTGTCCATATTCAGTTTTGGTTGAATATCTTTGGAAGATATTTCATCCTGGTTACTGAACCCTAAGCCAGTTTTACCAGTAAATGATTTCTGAGAGTTCTGTATATCAGTCAATGCAACGGATGATTTATTCCAAGCCTGAATGAGCTCAGTTTGCTTTGTATTTTCAAGCATTAACTTTTGAATCATTAATTGATTCTTGCTCCTTTCAGTATTGAGTTCGGCAATCTCCCTTTTTAGACTCAACATTTCAACTGATACATCAGTTGTTGTCTTATTGTCAGAGGGATCCGTTTGCTCTACTCTGGACTTTTCAAATGATAAGGCAAGCTTTTGATATTCACTAACCATGTCATGAAGAGTCGAAATAAGATCTTATCTTGTGAAATCAGTTGAACTGAAGTCAAATACCTGTTGGCTGCTTGATTGAACTTCTGTGTCATCAGCCATCAAGCACTTCACTTCTTCCTCATCTTCACTAGAGCTATAAGAGGTTTCTGGTTCTGACTCTTCGCTGTCAGTCTCTGCCCATTTGGCTTTGCTATCTTCAGCTAGTAGTACTTCATGCTTCTTTCTGTAAAGCTTCTTATCGTCCTTAGATCTCCTCTTATGCTCATACACTTTCTTCTTTCTTTCAGTCGAAGCTTGACTATCCTTTTTAGGCTTGGGACAGTCAGCAATAAAATGACCAGGTTTGCCACAGTTGTAGCATGCATTGGATTCTTCTCTTGGATTGTTTCTTTGGTACTGCTTCTGAAAATTTCCTTGATTCTTCCTCATGAATCTCCCGAATTTCCTGATGAACAATGACATGGCGTCATTGCTTAATTGATCTGCAGCTTTCTCAACTGAACCAGTTGGTTCTGATCTTACAGCAGCTAAGGCAGTAGTTGCTGCTGGGGTAGATGGTTCTCCTTCTCGAGTTTGCATTTCAAACTCATATGCTTTTAAGTCAGCGAACAGATCATGGAGTTCAACTTTGTTCAGATCTTTAGACTCCCTCATAGCCATGGTTTTCACATCCCATTCTTTGGAAAGACCTCTGATAACCTTCAATGCTACTCATTTATTGGTATACACTTTTCCAAGTGCATTCAGTTCGTTGATGATGCAGCTGGTTCTTTCATCATATTCATGCATCGTTTCTCCAATTTTCATTATGATGTTATCGAACTTTTGTACGGCCACAGATAGCTTGTTTTTTTTGGTTTGTTCATTGCCATCGCAAAGCTGGATTAATTTCTCCCAAATCTCTTTGGCTGTTTTGCACATCTTGATTTTACTGAACGTCACTTTGTCCAGTGTTTTGTACAATATGTCTTTTGCTACATTATCCAAATTAGCTTTTCTCTTGTCTTCAGCAGTCCATTCATCTCTGGGTATTTCAATACGGTGAGGTGCCCCATTTGTGATTGCAACTGCTGTGTTGGCTTTCAAAATCTTCAAGGGTCCGTCAGTTATAACGTACCACATGTCATCATCCTGTGCAGCTAGATGAGCCTGCATCCTGATCATCCAGTCGTCGAAATCTTCTCTGGAGAACATGGGGATCTTGTTGAATGAAAACATGGTGAGCAATTTGAGTATAGATATTATTTTGAAAGGATATGACTCGCTCTGATACCACTTGAAAGGATCGGTGAATCGGGTGAAGAGTGTTTAGAAGGGGGGGTTGAATAAACACTGCTCGATTAAAATAATTCTTCGACAAACTGATTTCAGTTGTATTACAAACTGAATCTAAAATATTCTTTCGGTCAACAACAATCAGTTAAACTGAATAAACAGTTGCGGAAAACTAACTGACTGAAAGATAGAGTATCTAACTGAAAATGATAACTGAAAGTAATAACAACACAATTTGTTTCTGGATGTTCGGAGACTTGAATAACTCCTACGTCACCCCTTCTATCACGCAGATAGGATTTTCACTAAAAGACTTTGATCAAATACATATCAGTGTACTGACCCACTTCAGTTTGGACTTATCACTTTGCCAATACTGAAATTCTTAGTATACAACACTTTTACAGATCGTAACTGATCTTAGCACAACTTAGAAATTCTATCAATCGATTACAAAGTGCTATGAAAGCTCAAGAGCGTAGTCTAGAATACTACTGATAAAACTGATAAGCGTGAGCTTGATTTCTGAGTGTGAGCGGATATTTTTGCAGCGTAACAGCAAGTAAGATAACTGAGAATGCGATGTTACTTCAGCTGCTGCCTTCGACTATTTATAAGCATCCCTCTCAACAGTAACATTAAAGATATTTGAATATACTAACCGTTGATTGCCACGTCGATATATCCTGACAATAGTACACTGTTCATTTCTGAAATGCGGCGAGCCACTACCAGTTGCAGATAGCTGTACTATATGTCGGTTGTCGCTTTCAACTGATGACGTGTACAGCTGAGAGATCAGCTGGTAAAGATCAGTTGACGATGAAATATACTATAGTTGAAGCGATCAGTTGACTGATGACGTGTTCAGTTTCGTCAATCAGTTAGTCCAATTCAGTTGCTAGACTCAGTTGGTCAATCTTTTGTGAAACGCCGGAATTTCGTTTCCAACAAAAACACTCGAAATAATCCTTCGTAGAAACCGAATAAATATTTTGTAAACCATTTAAGGTATATGCAAGTTGAATGAGTAAAAAGATTTTCGGTTGAAGCATTTTATCAAACACTTGGTATGCAATATTTTGGTATTTGAAGAACACATAAAATGCTTCAAAAATGCATCTTTAAAACTAATGGAAATGATAAGTAAATGCAATAAAAAAATAGACCCGAATTTTTTTATGGATGTTCGGAGATTTCAACACTCCTACGTCACCCCTTCTTCCCCTTGGGAAGGATTCACTAGAAGACTTTGATTCGTACAACTCTTTGTACAAACCCGATCCGGAAGAGCAGCTGTTGGAAACCAAATTTCTGAGTTTGACAAACTGAAGAAACTAACTGAATTATGAAGACAACTGAATAATTAGAACCAGCTGAACAAATGAAGAAAACTGATCAGTTGGAAACCAATCAGTTAATATACTCAGCCGCATAAGTTTCAGTCAAAACTGATCTCAACTGAATGCTTCTCGGGAAAGAACATTCAACCGACAAAATAACATAGTAAACAGCAAGTAAATATGGAAAGCCGCACCTCAATCATTACAGCATAGAACAACATATTTCGGCTACTGCAATGTAGTCGCCGTATTACAATCAATGAAGAGAACATTGCCCAACAAATGATGAAGTGGCATTCAACGGATACTAGAATTCAAATGCATATCAAAGTTACCGTTGAAAGCGAAGTATAAATATGACTGAAGAAGAGCAGAAGAAAGTAGAGACGATCATTAAATCTTAAGCTTGCTGTTATTCTGTCAAAATCTCAGCTCACTTTCATTTGAATTACTCGTAGCAATCAAGGCTACAATCTGAGCTCATTAGCACTCTTTAAAAGTTGTTAAATTCAACGGTGCTAATATCAGTTACGTATTAAGAATATTGTGTAGAACTAAGAGTTTCAGTTTTGGCAGTTGTAAGTCCAAACTGAAGTGGGTCTGTACAAAGTGTTGTACTTGATCAAAGCCTTTTAGTGAATATCCTATCCTTGTGATAGAAGGGGTGACGTAGGAGTAATTTAATTCTCCGAACATCCAGAAACAACTCTGGCATATTTCTTTCAGTTTCGTATTCTATCTTTCAGTCAGTTATTTTCCGCAACTACTCTAGTTTAACTGATTGTTATTGACCAACAAGATTCCGAGATTATTCGAAATGACCAATTTTAATTGTAAGTGTTTATTCAACCCCCCCTTCTAAACACTCTTGTTACGATAACCGATCCTATCAAGTGGTATCAGAGCAGTTGAATCTTGTTATTGAATACTTCTGATCTATAAATCAACAAGCATGACTTCATTCAATAAAATCCCTATGTTCTCAAGAGAAGATTTCGATGACTGGAAAATCAGAATGCAGGCTCACTTAGCTGCACAAGATGATGACATGTGGTATGTCATAACAGACGACCCATGATAATTCTAAAAGCAAACACAGCAATTGCCATAACTGAAGGGGCACCACAGAGAATTCAAAAGCCCAGAGAAGAGTGGACAACTGAGGACAAAAGGAAAGCTAATCTTGACAATGTAGCCAAAGATACTCTATACAAAACACTGGACAAAGCAACCTTCAACAAAATAAAGATGTGCAAAACACCAAAAGAAATTTGGGAGAAGTTGATTCAGTTATATGAAGGAAATGACCAAACGAAAGAAAATAAACTCTCAGTTGCTGTTCAGAAATTTGACAATATCAAAATGAAGGTTTGAGAATCAATGAATGAATATGATGAAAGGGTGAGCAGTATTATAAATGAATTAAATGCACTCGGGAAGTTGTATACCAACAAAGAGGTTACACAAAAAGTGATGAGAGGTCTTCCAAAGGAATGTGATGTCAAAACTATGGGTATGAGAGAATCAAAATATTTGAACCAGATCGAACTGCATGAACTATTTGCTGATTTAAAAGCTTATGAATTTGAATTGCAGAACAGAGAAAGAGAATCATCTACTCCTACAACTGCTTTAGCAGCTGTCAAAACTGAACCAACTAGTTCAGTCGAAAAATCTGCTGATCAGTTAAGCAATGATGCTATGTCACTATTCATCAAAATGTTCGGGAGGTTCATGAGAAAGAACCAAGGAAACTTTCAGAAGCAATACCAGAAAAAGAATTCCAAAGAAGAAACAAATGCTTGCTACAATTGTGGCAAAACAGATCATTACATTGCTGACTGTCCTAAACCTAAAAAGGACAGTCAAGGATCAACTGACAGAAGAAAGAAACCATATGAGCATAAGAGAAGACCTAGAGATGATAAGAAAACCTACAGAAAGAAACACGAAGTTTTATTAGCTGAAGAGAACAAACCCAAATGGGCAGAAACTGATAGTGAAGAATCAGAACCAGAAAGCTCATATAGTTCAAGTGATGAAGAGGAAGTCAAATGTCTAATGGGAAATGATACTGAAGCAGAATCTACAAGTCAACAGGTATTTGATTTCAGTTCAACTGATTTTACACGAGAAGAACTCATTTTAACATTGCATGAAATGGTAAGTGAGTATCAGAAACTTGCATCATCATTTGAGGAAATAAAGTCAAAGCAAAATGATCCCATGGACAACAAAACCAAAACTGATAAATCAGTTGATAGGTTGAGTGTGGGGACCCGGACGCTAATCATCTTCTTAATCATCGTTGGGATTTAATTAATCAGTTCTGAAAAACAGGGTCTAAAAATTTTTCTTTTTAATATGAAAATGCGGAAGGTAATGGAATCTATCTATTATACAAATCAGTATAATAATTATACAAGTCTTGTACAACACACTCTAATTCAACTAGTCTAAGGTTCAACTACTAAATTCAAGTAATAAACCAAGTCTGCTACAAGTCCGGAATCACCACGCTAACTCGTCTTCTCTCATCGTCATCTCGACCCTGATCCAGCCCTACCTGTTGTCATGCACACATACAAAACAAGACAACAGCCGGATAACTCCGGTGAGAATAAATCCCAGTATAAAACATGGTAAGCATGTATATAAACAAACTAAATCATAAAACATGCTATCATGTATAGAAACAATCTATTTCATAGTCTATGAAATTAATCAAATAAGCATGCAGCTCAATTCAGATAAACATGCATATAAGCAATCTTGATCATAAAACATGCTAACCCAACTGAAAGCAGTAATGATGGGTCCCATGATCTAGGAGCCACATCCATATAAGTATGCAGTTCTAATCAAATCATGTCTAGACTTGACTCGATCTATAACTCTAGGGATCCCGGTGTGAATAAGATGTCACTGTCTGTAGTGACCCGTTCCAGAATCACCTACTAATCAAAAACTAAGCATGCAATTAACCTAATTAATTATAATCAGAGATAACAGCGGAAAGCGGAAATATGGCCAACAACAATAGTTATACAACCCAATCGAAATCGAAGTCTAGACTAACTCAAAATGAAATATCCAGTACAACCATATCGAATCAAATGGAAAACACTGAAAACTAAACCAACCAGCTACTCAACGTCCTCCTCCTGATCCTCCTGAGCCATCCAACCTGAGGCCTGCCCCGTGGGAATGGGGTGTCCAAGAATAAACAAAACCGAGGACGTGAGCGATAAGAACGCCCAGTACAAAAGTATGAGTATACAAACCTATATGAAATGCACATGCTATGATATGATACCAGGGTAGTCAAGAAACAGGAATCACAAAGGATCTCAAAATGCTCAGTCTAGAGGCGCCAAGTGGATAGTGCCGCGCGGTCCAACCTCTGGGTCACTGCATCCACTACAAGACAGACGTGGACCTAAAATGTCCCGGACCACCGAAGCCCTCCCGACCCGTCGGCCACTGTGTACTCTCGGTGTCCATGCGTCCACAAGATAGGGCTGAGCGGCCCCAAGATATAGCTTATCTCGAAAGAGATACAGCTCAACAGTAAAGGCTATCTCGAAGGAGATACGGCTCAACATGATATGCAATATGCATCATAACTCGTGACATAATAGCATGCATCATATGACATATAACAATGCAGCAAATACTCATGCAACACATATATGAATGTATACTCAACCAGGATATCTCGGATAGTACTTTCGTACCTCTATCACAGCAAGCCTAGCCTTACGCAACACCGCTAATCAGGTCTAGCACAAGCCTACGCATCAAAAGCATACTCAATCAATACTACCATGCTCGACTAGCAAAACCAGTACTCTCTAGTACTACCAAAGGTTTAGGGTTTACCTTCGTCCTTCGACAGCCCTTTGATGTCGATTGCCTTGAAACTCAGGCGCCGCTACGCTACTACTCCTGACAGCTCTTGGCTATCGCTCGACCAACAACTAACCCTAGAAACCTTCCAAATCCTCTCAACTATGAGGCAAAATCATGAATTGGCAAGTCACAAATGAGAAATCCGAGCACTATTTATAGGCCATGTTCGGATCCTCCGAACAACACTTCGGAACGTCCGAACACTACGTGTCCAATGGCTCTTGACAGCTCATGATCGGATCCTCCGATCATACACTTCGGACCGTCCGAACATGCATGGAAAATGACGTGTCGATCAACACTTGACACCTATGATCGGATTCACCGAACTACACTTCGGATCGTCCGAACTCTTCGGTGCTTCCGAACCCTCTTCGGTCCGTCCGATCATGACCATAGCCAAAATTACACCTTAAACCTTCTTAATCACCATTACTCCGTTAATTACTCAATTTGGAATTCGGGCTACTACATTCTCCCCCCCTTAAAAGATTTCGTCCTCGAAATCAGGCTTAGAGAATGAACAAAACGAAATAACAACATCATTAATACATCTCAATTGTTGTTGAATACAACTGATACTATGATTACAACTGAAAACACAAACTTATACAAAGCACAACTCAAAAGAGCTCTGGATGCTCCGAACGCATACGACTCTCTAACTCCCAAGTGGCTTCTTCAGTGCCTCGACGCTGCCACTGCACTAAGACAAGAGGAATGATCTTATTCCGCAACACCTTATCTTTGCGATCTAGAATCTGAACTGGTCGTTCCACGTAAGACAAATCCGTATCAAGTTGAACTTCAGATGGATGTAAGATGTGCGACTCATCTGCTACATAACGTCTCAACAAGGATACGTGGAACACATCATGAATACTTGATAGGTACGGCGGCAACGCAAGTCTGTAAGCTAAATCTCCCACACATTCCAGTATCTCGAATGGACCAATAAATCTCGGAGACAGCTTACCCTTGAGACCAAATCTCAAAATCCTGCGAAAAGGCGAAACTCGAAGAAACACCTTCTCACCTGGCTGAAAATGAAGAGGTCGACGCTTTGTGTTCGCATAACTAGCCTGTCGATCCTGAGCAGTCTTAATCCGCTTCTTGATTACTGCAACCTTATCTATAGCCTGCTGGACTAACTCCGGTCCCTCTACCTGTCGTTCCCCGACTTCATCCCAGAATAATGGAGTACGACAACGTCGCCCGTACAACGCCTCAAATGGTGCCATACCAATACTACGATGATAGCTGTTGTTGTACGCGAACTCAATCAAAGGCAAATGATCCTGCCAAGCGGGTCCGAAATCCATAACACAGGCTCGCAACATATCCTCAAGCGTACGGATAGTCCTCTCTGATTGACCGTCAGTCTCCGGATGATAAGCAGTACTCAGACTCAGTGTAGTACCCAAAGCTGACTGGAAACTACCCCAAAACCGTGAGGTAAAACGAGGATCTCTGTCACTAACAATACTGACAGGCACTCCATGCAAACGTACAATCTCCTGAATGTACAATCGAGCCATACGATCGAAAGTGAAATCACGATTATACGACAGAAAATGAGCAGACTTGGTGAGTCGATCCACCACTACCCAGATAGCATCGCTGTTCCTCGAAGATAATGGCAAGTGAGTAATGAAATCCATCGTAATATGCTCCCACTTCCATTCTGGAATAGGTAAGTTCAACAACAATCCTCCCGGTCGACGGTGCTCTGCCTTAACCTGCTGGCAAACTAGACACTTGGAGACAAACTGATACACGCTGCGCTTCATCCCTTTCCACCAAAACCGCATCCTCAAGTCTCTATACATCTTGTTGCTTCCTGGATGAACACTTAACTTGCTTCGATGCGCCTGAGACAATATCTCGTCCCTCAAAGTGTCATCCTCTGGTACTACAACCCGATTAGATAAGCACAGAAGACCATTGGACTGATAATGGAAATTGCTATCACCACCAACTAACCGAGCTAATCTCTGAGTCTTGAGATCAGACATCTGAGCTTCTCGAATCCGAGTGAACAAATTGGGCTCAGATAAAATGGTAGCAACACGAATGCTCTCCATACCTTTCCGATGCTTGAAGTTAAACCCCAACGAGCAACTATCCTGGATGGCACTAGTCAAAGCACAAGTCTGAAGTGCAGAGGCTCTCACCTTGCGACTAAGCGCATCAGCTGTGAGATTCGCAGAACCTGGATGGTACTTGATCTCGCAATCATAATCCTTCAGCAAATCCATCCAACGACGTTGCCTCATGTTCAACTCAGCCTGAGTGAACAGATATTTCAGACTCTTATGATCAGTAAAGATTTCAAACTGAACACCGTACAAATAATGACGCCAAATCTTCAGCGCAAACACAATAGCTGCCAATTCCAGATTATGAGTGGGATACTTCTCCTCGTGAGATTTCAGCTGTCTGGAAGCATAAGCAATCACATGACCGTTTTGCGTCAACACACACCCTAAGCCTTGAGTGGAGGCATCGGTGTAAACACTGAAACCATCAGATCCTGACGGTAACGCCAAAACAGGTGCGGAAGTCAGAAGTCGACGAAGCTCTCTGAAACTAACTTCGCACTCGGATGACCACTCAAATGGAACATCCCTCCGAGTAAGTTGCGTCAATGGTCTGGCTATCTGAGAGAAATTCACGATGAAGCGACGATAATACCCTGCCAGACCTAGAAAACTACGGATCTCAGCCACCGTCGTCGGACGTGACCAATTCAGCACTGCTTCAATCTTGCTGGGATCCACAGAAACTCCTTCCTTGGAAATCACATGACCAAGGAATACCACACGATCAATCCAGAACTCGCACTTACTCAGCTTAGCATACAATTGCTTCTCGCGAAGAATCTGCAACATAATCCTCAAGTGTTGGGCATGCTCTTCCACACTGTGGGAATAGATCAAGATATCGTCAATGAAAACCACCACAAACTGATCCAGAAAATCTCGGAAGACTCGGTTCATCAGATCCATGAACACCGCTGGCGCATTCGTCAATCCGAATGGCATAACTAGAAACTCGTAATGCCCATAACGAGTACGAAATGCAGTCTTGGAAATATCATCATCTCTGACTCTCATCTGATGATAACCCGATCGCAAGTCGATCTTGGAGTAAACAGAAGTACCCTGAAGCTGATCGAACAAGTCATCAATACGGGGTAAAGGGTACTTGTTTTTGATCGTCACCCGATTCAGCTGGCGATAATCAATGCACAACCGCATCGATCCATCCTTCTTCTTGACAAACAAGACTGGAGCTCCCCAAGGCGAAACACTCGGGCGAATATAACCCTTATCAAGAAGATCCTGCAATTGCTGCTTCAGCTCTCTCAACTCTGACGGAGCAAGACGATAGGGGGCACGAGAAATCGGTGCAGTCCCTGGCATTAAATCTATGCCAAATTCCACCTCTCTAACCGGAGGAAAACCAAGAATCTCATCTGGGAAAACATCAGGAAATTCACAAACCACTGGAATATCCTCTAGACCAACACTACCTGTGGATGAATCAATCGCATAGATGAGGTAGCCTTCCCCGCCCGACTCTAAAGCACGACAGGCTTTCAGAGCAGATACCACTGGCATCGGAGGTCGCGCTCCCTCACCATAGAAAAACCAACTAGAGCTTTCAGTCGTACGAAACTGAACAAGCTTCTGGTAACAATCCACAGTAGCTCGGTAGGTAGTCAATAAGTCTATACCCAAGATACAATCAAAATCTTCCATCTCTAGGATCATAAGATTCGCAGTCAACTCGTTACCCTCAAAATCTAAGGGACAACCCATCACTAGACGCTTCGCTAACACCGAATGACCCATCGGAGTAGAAACAGAAAGAATGACGTCTAGAGAAACATAGGGTAACCTATGACGCTTAACAAATCGTGCAGAAATGAAGGAATGAGAGGCTCCTGTATCAATAAGAACAAAAGCAGGAATACCGCATAAATGAAAAGTACCTGCTATGACTCTCTCCGTCTCATCTGCAGCCTGATCCTGGTTCAGCGCAAAAACCTGACCTTGGGCACGAGGTCGAAGATTCGAACTACCCACTGCCTGACCCTGCCTCCTCTGCTGAACAGTCGTCTGAGATCCAGAACCGGATCCTGCTCCACCTCGCAACTGAGGACAATTCTTCTTAATATGCCCCATCTCTCCGCACTGATAACAAGCTCCTGCGGCTACTCGGCATTGCTCCGATGGATGATTCTTCCCACAATGCGCACAAGACTCCTTCTTCTTACCAAAGCGGAAAACACCACTAGATCGAGATCCAGATCCAGAAGAAGATGAACCAGATTTCTTGAATGACTGAGATCGAGGCCTCAAAGTACTCGGAGGTCTAGAAGAAGAAAGAATAGCCCTACCACGCTGGAGACTGATCTCTGCCTGGCGACACCGGTTCACTAACCCATCATAAGAAGTAGGATTATCACAGACAGTGACTCGATCAAAGATCTCCTGATTAAGGCCCTGGAGGAAATGATCATACTTGGCCTCAGAACTGCCACTGATATGAGGAGCGAAGGGTAACAACTCAAAGAATTTCTGCTGATACTCATCAACAGACATACTCCCCTGCTTAAGGTTCAGGAGCTCAATCGTCTTGGCCTGGCGAAGGGCTGGAGGAAAGTACAGCTGCATGAACGCTGCACGGAAATCGACCCAAGTCGCTCTACCCTGCGACTGAACTATCGGCGCAGAAGTCGATCGCCACCACCTGCGAGCACGGCCCTCGAGAAGAAAACTAAGGGTCTCCATCTTCTGCTCGTCGGTGCACTGGAATGCGCGGAAACAACTCTCCATGCGCTCTAACCAATCCTCCGCATCATCGGGAGTCTCACCGCCAACTAAAGGCTTAGGCCCCATCTGCATGAAACGATGCATATCGAAACGCCTAGGACCATCCCGACGATGACGATGCTCACGATGACGTCTATGATCGTCCTGGTCACCCCATCGACCTACACTCCCCTGACTACTCCCGTCATCAAAATGGTCAGCCATCGCTACAAGATAGAATAGGGAAAATGGTAAAATGGTCAACGGAAATCCCAAAACAGAATCTATATCCCAAAATCATACGCATGCTCTGATACCATAAATGTAGTGACCCGTTCCAGAATCACCTACTAATCAAAAACTAAGCATGCAATTAACCTAATTAATTATAATCAGAGATAACAGCGGAAAGCGGAAATATGGCCAACAACAATAGTTATACAACCCAATCGAAATCGAAGTCTAGACTAACTCAAAATGAAATATCCAGTACAACCATATCGAATCAAATGGAAAACACTGAAAACTAAACCAACCAGCTACTCAACGTCCTCCTCCTGATCCTCCTGAGCCATCCAACCTGAGGCCTGCCCCGTGGGAATGGGGTGTCCAAGAATAAACAAAACCGAGGACGTGAGCGATAAGAACGCCCAGTACAAAAGTATGAGTATACAAACCTATATGAAATGCACATGCTATGATATGATACCAGGGTAGTCAAGAAACAGGAATCACAAAGGATCTCAAAATGCTCAGTCTAGAGGCGCCAAGTGGATAGTGCCGCGCGGTCCAACCTCTGGGTCACTGCATCCACTACAAGACAGACGTGGACCTAAAATGTCCCGGACCACCGAAGCCCTCCCGACCCGTCGGCCACTGTGTACTCTCGGTGTCCATGCGTCCACAAGATAGGGCTGAGCGGCCCCAAGATATAGCTTATCTCGAAAGAGATACAGCTCAACAGTAAAGGCTATCTCGAAGGAGATACGGCTCAACATGATATGCAATATGCATCATAACTCGTGACATAATAGCATGCATCATATGACATATAACAATGCAGCAAATACTCATGCAACACATATATGAATGTATACTCAACCAGGATATCTCGGATAGTACTTTCGTACCTCTATCACAGCAAGCCTAGCCTTACGCAACACCGCTAATCAGGTCTAGCACAAGCCTACGCATCAAAAGCATACTCAATCAATACTACCATGCTCGACTAGCAAAACCAGTACTCCCTAGTACTACCAAAGGTTTAGGGTTTACCTTCGTCCTTCGACAGCCCTTTGATGTCGATTGCCTTGAAACTCAGGCGCCGCTACGCTACTACTCCTGACAGCTCTTGGCTATCGCTCGACCAACAACTAACCCTAGAAACCTTCCAAATCCTCTCAACTATGAGGCAAAATCATGAATTGGCAAGTCACAAATGAGAAATCCGAGCACTATTTATAGGCCATGTTCGGATCCTCCGAACAACACTTCGGAACGTCCGAACACTACGTGTCCAATGGCTCTTGACAGCTCATGATCGGATCCTCCGATCATACACTTCGGACCGTCTGAACATGCATGGAAAATGACGTGTCGATCAACACTTGACACCTATGATCGGATTCACCGAACTACACTTCGGATCGTCCGAACTCTTCGGTGCTTCCGAACCCTCTTCGGTCCGTCCGATCATGACCATAGCCAAAATTACACCTTAAACCTTCTTAATCACCATTACTCCGTTAATTACTCAATTTGGAATTCGGGCTACTACAATGTCTGTCACCTACCCTATCAATCGAGGTGCTGTACGTCTTATTCCTAGACTTCGGCCTGATCTGTATCCGCATCTACAATAGGGGCGGTAATCTTCCCCTAAGCTGTAATATCACCGAACATCTAGAAGTCTGCCTGATCTCCAGACTGTCCTATCTTAATGCATGAATACACAATCTGTAAACAAACATAATCATTCTAATGCAATGCCACAAGATCTGTAAACAAAGCATAGCAAGATTTGTATACAAGTTCTATAAACAAATCTATAAAAAATCATATCAAAACATAAATAATAGTCTAGTATGTGATTTTATTGGGAAACTCAAATAAGATCTGATTTGAGTTATATCTTCCCAGATATCACATGAATTATACCTTTATCTTCCCCGTCTGAGGAAGACGAAGTCTTGAAGTCCAGTCTGTCCATATCCGATCTGAAATGACAATAACAAATACACTGTATCAATGTGTAGTTCAAATCACAATCTGTATTCACAATCTGTTCTGATCAATACTCAACTCAGTACATAATCTGATCAATATCTGAACAAAATACCATCTGATTCATATCAACAACATCAGGATATAATCTAAATCATATCTGAATCTGATCAATCTAATTCAACTGATGTTTCAATGGCATAATAACACAGTCTTGTAATCCCGTCAGTCTCAACATCACAATATCATACAGAATTCATAATATATCTCAGTACAATCTATAACTTCAGTATTCTGTACACTTTAAGCAATAATAACACAACTCTGATATCAATTCTCAATCAAATCATTTCTGAAAATCATAACAATTCCATAAACAGTCTGTTTCTAAATCTAAATTCAATTCTATAATATCTACGGCAGTAGAAACACCATATCTGAATTCTATTCAATTCTGACAACATCATAAAATCACATCTTGTCTAAACGTAACAAAACTTACGTCTTTGTGTAGCTCGTAGTACGAGGAGAACGATACCACTTTCGGATTCGGATTCTGATAACCGGTTCGCACGGAATCACAAATCAAAGCAACGAAAGTTGAAGGGATTTCTAAAGGAATTCTCGGCTCTTATGTTCTGATTCTGAAGAAAACGACCATATATATATATATATAGTTCAATTGCATGCAAAACAAGTGGCAACATATTCCTAGTGCACGTCGCACCGCGGGTGCGGTAACATATGCACCGCGGGTGCGCTCAAACGGTGATTCCTATCCATTCTCTCAAAGCTGAGACCGCGGGTGCGGTACGTACGAGACCGCGGGTGCAGTGTCTTCACCGCGGGTGCGCTCTGGCTAGCACCGCGGGTGCGGTGATGCTACGGACTTTCTTACCAAAATTTCATAATTTATGACCGCGGGTGCACTCCCGTTATGGGCGCGGGTGCGGTCTTATCTCAAATAAAAACTCTTATTTTCTCATGTCTTTTCTTCCTTCATTGCATGTCATGCATTCTCATATCTTCCGAGTCCTACGTTAATGAAGATTAATAATCTTGGTTTAACAATTCTATAATTCTCGGGCATTACATTTCTCCCCCTCTTAGATCTGAGTTCGTCCTCGAACTCTCAAGTAATCAATTCAGTTGTACGAGAAGAAATGTATACTAGAGTTCAATTAGAACTCAACTCTCTAATTCCAGTCTGGAATAAGAATTCATGAAGTATCCTATCATAATACTTCTTAAACTAACTCTGACAGAATCAATCTTGCCATGCTGGTTATACAACATCTGTACAAACCAATCTACAGCTTATCACATATCCGTATCTTCAGCTGTTATCACCTCTGTTTATCTCAAACAAAGACATATACAATCTTCGACCCCAAATACCAATCATCATCATCCGATGTTGGTTTATAACATCTATTCATGCTGAACTATCTGGATAACTAGTGCTAACATCCAGCACTAAAGTCCTACCAATATTTGCCAATATCTGATTATTACACCCTGACTATCTGTCAATGTCTCTGACTACCTGCCAATCTGTAATAAATCTACACAAGAGAGCTTATGATAGAGTCTATCACAAGTACAACTCCATCAAAATCACAATCTGATATCATCTACTTCAATATTCTAATCCATCTGATTATTTCTTTGACATCGATCTATGTCATCTAGTTCTGTTTGTACGTAATCTGGTACAAACTGATAGATATAGATTGAGAAATCTGTCAATCATAATCATATCACATCAAAATCTAAAGAAAATGGCTGTAATGTCATTACGAAACCATAGAAATGTACTCCCATTTCTATTCAGAATTATACACATTCTGTAATAATCTTCTGATTTCTATCTTTCTGTCTTTTTCTGTTAGCCATTCAGACCTATCAGTACAATTTCTGTTAACATTTCTGTACAATTTCTGCCATAACTGATCTAATCTGTTTATATCACAACTATCTGTTCGAATATAATACATTCACAATCACTTGAATGAAAACTGAACTCACTACTGTGCATTTCTGACACTATCTGTGCTTTCAGATTCGAAATATTCTGTATAAACAATCAGTTAATAATAAAATAAAGAAGAAATACCTACCTGGTATTCGGCTCTGATTATAAATATCAATTCTGTTATAAGATTCTGAAACATTCGGATATCACAAGATAATCAATCTTATACAAACACAATTCACATATCGGTTGCCCTAATCGAAACTCTGTTCTGATTATCAAAATACAATTCTGAGCATTCTGATCACATTTCTGAACTGTTGCAACTCTCAACTGTTTACAATATTCTGTATCAAACATACATGCAAACTACAGTAATATCAATCAGATTCGAGATAAAAACAGCCTATACATGTGGGGACCCGGGCTCTAACTCAATTATTTTGGGATTTAATGGATCTTTGCTCGAAAATGTGGGTCAAAATTTTGCTTTTAACATGAACTCAAATGTATAATTAAAGCATAACATGTCTCTATATTAATTAAACAACATAATGTACATACAAGTCTGTCTAGTACAATCATACGCTAGTGTTTAAATGCCAACTACAAATATCAGTAGTACAAGTCTAATAAGCAAACACTAGAAATCTTCAACGCCCGAGATCTCCATGCTATCCTCAACCTCTCATCTAGCTCGAGACCCAGATCCTGCCCCACTTGTTGCCATGCACACATACAGACACGACAACAGCCGGATAACTCCGGTGAGAACAAATCCCAGTATAAAACATGGTAAGCATGTATAGAAACAATTTAAATCATAAAACATGCTATCATGAACATATTCAAAAGTAATAGATTTCATAATCTATGAAATCAAATCAAAATAAGCATGCAACCCAATTCAGATACACATGAAATTTAAATCAAATCATATAACCATGCTGTCATGACTGGAAGCAATAAACATGGATTTCATAGTCTATGAAACCACATTCATAACCACATGCAGTTCTAGTCAACTCATGTCTAGACTCGACTCAACTATATCTCTAGGGATCCCGCGGTGAATAAGACGTCACTGTCTGTCACCTACCCTCCCAATCGGGGTGACGTACGTCTTATTCCTAGACTTCGGTCATATCTGTATCGAATAATCTACAATAGGAGGGTGTCTGCTCCTATGTAACGATACACCGAACGTCTAGAAGTCTGACTATCTGTCAAACTTTCCTACCTCAAATGCAATGTATAACAATCTGTAAACAAATCATGTTCATTTCAAACGATTTGAATATAAAGTCTATAAACAAATCACAATTATATCAAAAGATAAACAATAATCAAGTATGTGATTTTATTGGGAAACTCAAATGAGATCTGATTTGAGTTATATCTTCCCAGATATCACATGAATTATACCATTCTTGCCGAATCGTCGGTGTCGTCGTCGAAGTCTCGAGTTCACAATAGCCAAAACAAATCTGAAATGGCATAGTCGAGGTGCACTCTATCAATATACATCTCAAACAACTCAATAAACATAGCTGAAATCGGTTTCAATACAATTTGACGGCGTAACGGTGTAATTCTCGGTACCGGTCAACTCAATCTCAACAAAACAATATATACAATAACCACAACTCATAATCTTCATAATATACTCATCAAAACACAATATAACATGCTCAATTCTTCCAATCAATATCGATATACATGCTGGAAATTCGCAAGGCTCGTATACGGTGTCCGAAAATCATTCTGATAACAAATATACGATGCTCGGTATACCAAGAACACATATTTCTAACAAAATCATAATTTCCCCAATACATAGATTTCGAACCATGCTGAAAATAATCGAAACTTACATCCTTAGCTAGCCCTCGTTGCAAGGATCAATAATCCGGACTCGGAATTAAAATCAAATGAGCAAATCTTGCACAATCTCAAATCTAAGATGACAAAGCTTGAAGGAACAAAGCTTGCTCTCGATTCTTTCCCTCAATCTGAAAGGAGAATGAAGACTCAGCAACTTTATGTATATATATACATGCCATGTGTCAACACGATATTCAAAGGTGGCAATCTCGCATGCAGACCGCGGGTGCGGTGACTCAAGAGTGCGGGTGCGCTGTGCTCTCGGCAGCAATATTATTTTCTGGAATTCTTAGACCGCGGGTGCGGTCCTTACATGACCGCGGGTGCGGTCTCACACCGCGGGGGCGGTCTTGCTAGCACCGCGGGTGCGGTGTCTGTTCGCACAAATTCACCAATTTCTGTCACCTACACCGCGGGTGCGGTAGTCTTAGCACCGCGGGTGCGATGTGGCTTCGGCCCTGCTTCAAAAATTCCACTCTAAATATCATGCATTCTCATGGTTTCAAGTCTCACATCGATGACAACGGATAATTCTCGAGCCTTACATTTAACGTAGATTGACAATCTTGGTTTATCAATTCTATAATTCTTGGGCATTACATTTCTCCCCCTCTTAGATCTGAGTTCGTCCTCGAACTCTCAAGTAATCAATTCAGCTATACGAGAAGAAATGTATACTCGAGTTCAACTCGAACTCAACTCTCTGATTCCAGTTTGGAATAAGAATTCATGAAGTATCCTATCATAATACTTCTTAAACTAACTCTGACAGAATCAATTTTGCCATGCGGGTTATACAACATCTGTATAAACCAATTACAATTTAGTAACCAATACCAATAGTCATTGATCAACCTGTTTATCCCAATCAAGGATATACTCAATCTTCCACTCTCAATACCAAGCATCATCATCCGATGTTGGTTTATCAAATCTGTCATTTCTGAGCTATCTTTATTTCTGTCTGAATCTTCGTTATATGGACTCTGTAGTACTTACTGTACAATGTGTCATCTGTAACGATCTCCGTACTCTTTTGATAGCTATCACCACACAATCACCCATAAGGTAACAAAACTTTATGCCAACTAGTGCTAGCATCCAGCACTACCACTCTCTGGATATCTTCCAATATCTGGATCATACACTCGACTGTCTGTCAATCTGTGAATAATCTGCAAAATAACTTATGGTATGGTCTGCCATAATTGCAAACTTAATCACAATCACAATCTGATATAGTCTACTTCTACATTCTAGTCACTCTGACTATGTTCTGACATCAATCTGTGTCATTTGGTTCTGTTTGTACATCATCTTGTACAAACTAATAGATATAGATTGAACAATCTGTCAATCATAATCATATTATATCACAATCTGGAAAATATTGGGATAATCTTATTACGAAATTCATCGAAATGTACTCCCCATGTCGAATCAGAAATATACTAAGTCTGTAATAAATCTTCTGATTTCTTTCTTTCTGTATTCTCTGTTAGCGATTCAGACGTATCAGTACAATTTCTGCCAACATTTCTATACAAATTCTGTCACGACTGATCTAATCTGTCTATATCATACCTGTCTGTTCGAATCTCATACATTCTCAGTCAGCAAAATGAACACTGAATCCACTACAATGCATTTCTGACACTATCTGTGATTTCAGACTCGGTATAAACAAATCAGTTAATAACATAAAGTAAAGAAAAAATACCTACCTGGTATTCGGCTCTGACTATCAATATCAATTCTGTTATACAATTCGGTAACATTCTGACATCATGACACAATCAGTCTAATACAGACCACAAAATCACATATCTGTTTCTCTGACCGATACTCTGCTCTGATTATCGAAATACTGTTCTGACCACTCTGATCACGTTTCTGAACTGCTGAAATTCTCGAATTCATCTCTGATACAAGCTGAACTGTATATACTCTCAACGGTTCATAAAATCTGTATCAATACTGATTCAGAATAACACTAATCTATACTAATCTAGTCAATATATAGGATTGTAATTTCTAACAATACTATCGATTCTGACAAATCAATCAAATCTTCATGCCATTCTGATCAACTGCTATATATCATCTGCCAATATAATATGCTCCCCAACCAATACAAGATATCACGAATACTGATTTAGAACAATAACAATACACTGCAGATATAAAGCAATAATCGAATAAGATAATCTGTCAAATCAGACATAATACATTTCTGACAATTCTGACATTTCTGAAATTTCTGACCTTCTAATATCGATATCCTATCTGTCACTGATTGCAATCTCAACTGTGTCAAAGTCAATCTGTATACTAACATCAGATCTCATTTACTCTGAATACAATCTGTTTCAAGCGGAATTCTTATCTGAATAATTTCTGTATACAGTAATCCTACTTCTCAGAATATTCACTACAATCTTCAAATATTCAATTCTTTCAATTAGGTATGTATTATTCTGTATATTCAATATCATTCTGTATTGAATTTAACATACACACACTACCTGATCTACATTCAATTTCTAAAGTCTATCTTTTGAGATTACAACAAATCCAAAATCTCATCTGGGCAAACATCAGCCAACTCGTATATCACTGGCAAATCTGCCAATGCTAGGCTCGATCTCAGTAGATATACTGAATACAGAAGGATGCAATCTGCTCCTTTCTGCATTAATCGAGTCACATATACAATACAGATATCAAAGGAATTCTAAATCTAACATCCTTATCGTGGTATTTCCACTGATCAGTCATCTCTGGTCTGACTCTTACCATTTTCGGGAAAAATTCTACAATATGTCTGTACTTGTTCAGCATATGCATATCAATAATGCGTTCAAATCAGAAACACAAGTACATCACAATCTATTTCTATTTCATTCTCATCTCACTGTAGTATACAATATATACAGAAATTTCTGATATCATCATTTCCTCCACAAGAAAGGACATCAATACTACAGTACAAACAAACCCAACAGATACATCATATCTCCATGATACCCCATCAAATGTAATCATATGAAATGCATTAGTATATATATCAATACATATGCATCATAATCATAAAAGAATAATACCTGTTGTGCGTTCTGAAGCTACTTCTCAGTCGTGATTCTTTAACAATTCTGTTCCCTAAAATCTTCGGGAACTTCTTTGAGGACAAACTCCCGCAAAGTGTCCCGGCTGTTTACAGACATTGCATCTACTAAGTACTCCTTGACAGTGTTCTGTGGAATGTCTTCCTCCGCAAGTTCTGCAGTATACTCCAGTATAACTCGGACTGGAAACACTGGAGCTAGATGAACTACTCTGTCCACCTCCTAATTTCTTAAACTGTTTCTTTTCGATCTTCAATGGTTCTTTCTTTTTACCACTGCTACTGCCAATCTCAACTCTGGAAGGCAGTTGTTGTGGATTCGGTGCTGGAAGATAAAACGATGCTCCCTGATGTCCTATCAGAACCATTTCTGCTCTTTTGGCTCTGTTCAATGTATCAGCAAAACTATTCGATTGCTTCACACTCACCAATGTACGTATTTCTGGATTCAATCCCTGAATGAACTGGCTAGACATCGCATCATCATTCCTAGCCACAAGAGGGCAAAACGTAATAAGGTGAAGAACTGAGCCAAATACTCATCAATACTCATCTGATTCTGTCTCAGGTTTGCAAATTCTGCACTTCTATCCTGTCTGTACGATGTAGGGAAGAATCTTTGATAAAATTCAAATTTAAAAATCTTCCACGAAATCACTGAACGGTTTTGTTCTAAAGCTCCTTTGGTTAGTAACCACCATCTTCTTGCAGTCTCTTGCAATTGGTTCTCAATCAGGTTAACTCTACACTCATCTGTGAAACCAAGGAATTCAAACACCATTTCTGTCTCCTCAAGCCAATTCTCACAATCTACTGACGTCTCAGTTCCTTTCAGAATCGGCGGTTGAAACGACTGAAATCTCTTCATCTGCGTTTCTATCGGAGTCTCTGATACATCTATCTGTTCAGTCGAAGTACTGCCCCTTTCTGGAATTCTCCTAGGCGGTATATCTGAATATCAAACAGATTAGTACGCAATCTATACAATCTATCTCAGCCCTCTTCCGAACATATACCTCTGATCTGGAATCGATTCTGATTCAGGCTTGGTATTTAAATGCTGAAATCAATTCAGCTATAATACAACATGTACTAGGGAAAGCGATAAACCATGCTAGCACACATCATGTAAGTTAACATTGACATAAATCTCATGCTAGCAATCACATGCAAGGAAGAAAATTCAATCTACCCCGCTCATTACCTTCTACCTCAATCTATAAATTCTATCAGTTCTGACTATCTCAGTCTAAAGGATCTATAGCTCTGATACCACCTGTTGTGGGGACCCGGGCTCTAACTCAATTATTTTGGGATTTATTGGATCTTTGCTCGAAAATGTGGGTCAAAATTTTGCTTTTAACATGAACTCAAATGTATAATTAAAGCATAACATGTCTCTATATTAATTAAACAACATAATGTACATACAAGTCTGTCTAGTACAATCATACGCTAGTGTTTAAATGCCAACTACAAATATCAGTAGTACAAGTCTAATAAGCAAACACTAGAAATCTTCAACGCCCGAGATCTCCACGCTATCCTCAACCTCTCATCAAGCTCGAGACCCAGATCCTGCCCCACCTGTTGCCATGCACACATACAGACACGACAACAGCCGGATAACTCCGGTGAGAACAAATCCCAGTATAAAACATGGTAAGCATGTATAGAAACAATCTAAATCATAAAACATGCTATCATGAACATATTCAAAAGTAATAGATTTCATAATCTATGAAATCAAATCAAAATAAGCATGCAACCCAATTCAGATACACATGAAATTTAAATCAAATCATATAACCATGCTGTCATGACTGGAAGCAATAAACATGGATTTCATAGTCTATGAAACCACATTCATAACCACATGCAGTTCTAGTCAACTAATGTCTAGACTCGACTCAACTATATCTCTAGGGATCCCGAGGTGAATAAGAAGTCACTGTCTGTCACCTACCCTCCCAATCGGGGTGACGTACGTCTTATTCCTAGACTTCGGTCATATCTGTATCGAATAATCTACAATAGGAGGGTGTCTGCTCCTATGTAACGATACACCGAACGTCTAGAAGTCTGACTATCTGTCAAACTTTCCTACCTCAAATGCAATGTATAACAATCTGTAAACAAAGCATGTTTATTTCAAACGATTTGAATATAAAGTCTATAAACAAATCACAATTATATCAAAAGATAAACAATAATCAAGTATGTGATTTTATTGGGAAACTCAAATGAGATCTGATTTGAGTTATATCTTCCCAGATATCACATGAATTATACCTTTCTTGCCGAATCGTCGGTGTCGTCGTCGAAGTCTCGAGTTCACAATAGCCAACACAAATCTGAAATGGCATAGTCGAGGTGCACTCTATCAATATACATCTCAAACAACTCAATAAACATAGCTGAAATCGGTTTCAATACAATTTGACGGCGTAACGGTGTAATTCTCGGTACCGGTCAACTCAATCTCAACAAATCAATATATACAATAACCACAACTCATAATCTTCATAATATACTCATCAAAACACAATATAACATGCTCAATTCTTCCAATCAATATCGATATACATGCTGGAAATTCGCAAGGCTCGTATACGGTGTCCGAAAATCATTCTGATAACAAATATACGATGCTCGGTATACCAAGAACACATATTTCTAACAAAATCATAATTTCCCCAATACATAGATTTCGAACCATGCTGAAAATAATCGAAACTTACATCCTTAGCTAGCCCTCGTTGCAAGGATCAATAATCCGGACTCGGAATTAAAATCAAATGAGCAAATCTTGCACAATCTCAAATCTAAGATGACAAAGCTTGAAGGAACAAAGCTTGCTCTCGATTCTTTCCCTCAATCTGAAAGGAGAATGAAGACTCAGCAACTTTATGTATATATATACATGCCATGTGTCAACACGAAATTCAAAGGTGGCAATCTCGCATGCAGACCGCGGGTGCGGTGACTCAAGAGTGCGGGTGCGCTGTGCTCTCGGCAGCAATATTATTTTCTGGAATTCTTAGACCGCGGGTGCGGTCCTTACATGACCGCGGGTGCGGTCTCACACCGCGGGGGCGGTCTTGCTAGCACCGCGGGTGCGGTGTCTGTTCGTACAAATTCACCAATTTCTGTCACCTACACCGCGGGTGTGGTAGTCTTAGCACCGCGGGTGCGATGTGGCTTCGGCCCTGCTTCAAAAATTCCACTCTAAATATCATGCATTCTCATGGTTTCAAGTCTCACATCGATGACAACGGATAATTCTCGAGCCTTACATTTAACGTAGATTAACAATCTTGGTGTATCAATTCTATAATTCTTGGGCATTGCAATACAGATCTAGTGAGTTTAAGAAAACTCATAAAACAACGATTGCTGGCAATACTGATAATTCTGACTACTGATCAATCTTCACAGTGCCCAAATCATCTGCAAATAGAATATGCTCCCAAACAATATAAGATGTCTCAAATACTGATTTAGAGTAATCACAACACGCAAGCAGATACAACATAATCAGAAAATAAGAGAATAAGAAAATCTGTAAAACTCAGCAATTCTGACTTTCTGACATCTCTGCTAATTCTGATATATTTGTTACCTGTGTCGTTTACAGTCACTGATTTCTGTCTCAACTGTGCAAATGAATCGGTATACAAACTGCAGATATCACATATTCTGAATACAATCTGTTTCAATTATGATTCATACCTGACTAATTTCTGTATACAATAATCACGGTTCTCTGAATATTCAATAAATCTTCAAATATTTCATTTAATCAATCAAATGCTGTTAACATATCAAAATCTCATAAATATATCAAGCATAGAATCATCAGAACATCTCTGAATATACTGAAACATGCCAAAGAGCCACACAAAATCGAATGTAACTCCTGGTTGGTACTCTTCTACTGATCTTTCAATTCTTTCTGTAACATTCTGTACACTTAATATCATTCTGTTATGAATTTTAAAACAACAATCAGTATTTGATCTGAATTCAATTCTGAAATCTATCTTTCTGATATAAAGCAAATCTAAAATCTTATCTAGGCAAACATCTGCCAACTCGTATATCACTGGCAAATCTGCCAATGTTAAGCTCGATTTCAGTACATCTACTGAGTACATAAGGATACCATCTGTTCCTTTCTGTAACAATCGAGTCATATACGACAATATCAAAGGAATTCTAAATCTAAAATCCTTATTGCAAAATCTCTACTCATTAGCTATCTCTAATTTGAATCTTACCATGTCTGGAACATATTCTACAATATGTCTGTACTTGTTCAGCATATACATATCAACAATGCATCCAAAGCAGAAAACACAAGTACGTTATAATCAATCTCTATCTCATTCTTATCTTACTGTAGTATATATATATCATAAAAATCTTAGATATCATCATTTTCCTCAACCATCAAGGAAAATAATACTACAGTACAACAAACCCAATAGGTACAGCATATCTCCATGCTAATCAATCATAGATACTCATAAAAATGCATTAGTACATATCAATACCTATGCAATATAATCATAAAAGAATAGTACCTATGACGTGTTCTGAGTCTGTTCTTCTGTCATTACACCAATGACTCTGCTCCCTAACCTCTTCGGAAGCCTTTCTGGGGACAAACTTTAGCAAAATGCCCCAGCTGTTTACAGGTATTGCATCTACCCAGCACTCCTTTGCATTGCTCTGAGGAATGTCTCCCTCCGCAATTCCTACAATAGACATCAGTATGGCTTGGACTGGAACCACTCGAGCTAGAGGAACCACTTCCCAACTTCTTGAATGGCTTCTTTTGAACTTTCAGCAAATCTTGCTTTCCACTCGTGCTGCCACGCTCAATTCGAAGAGGGGATTGCTGTGTCTGGGGTGGCTTCACACACAACCTTGTCAATTGTCTAATCAGGCTCGCCTCCGCTCTCTTTGCTCTACTCAGAATGTCAGCAAAATGGTAAGGTCGTTGCAAATTCATAAATGCAACTACCTTTGAATTCAACCCTCTGATGAATTGATTCACTACAGCTTCATCATTCCCAGCTAAATGAGGAGCAAAATGCAGTAGAGTAGAGAATTTAGCAATATATTGGCCAATATTCAGCTGCCCTTGGCTCAAATTCTCAAACTCTAATTTCTTGTTCTCTCGGTACGAAGCTGAGAAAAATCTTCGATAGAATTCAGTTCTGAATATTTCCCACGATATTACTGTAGCTCTCTGTGCCCACATTCTTCTACTGGTAATCCACCAGCTCCTGGCGGCTTCTCGTAACTGATAAGGCACCATTTTAACCCTCTGTTCATCTGTACAATCAAGCAAATCAAACAAGATTTCTATATCATCAAACCAGTTCTGGCAATCTTCAGATGTCTCAATACCACTCAAAGTCGGCGGCTGTAATAACTCAAATTCTTTCATCTTTTCTTCTAGCTGAGCTTCTGATGCATCTAGTTGTTCAGACGAAGTGCTACCCCTTTCTGGAAATCTCCGAGGCGGTATATCTGAATATCAAACAAATCAATATACAATCTATATATTCTGTCTCAGCCCTCCTCTGATCATATACCTCTGATCCAGACTCGGTTCTGATTCAGGCTTAACCATTACATGCTGCAATCAACTCAGATAACAAACAACATGTAATAGGGAAAGCGATAAATCATGCTAGCACACATCATGAAAATCAACATTAACATAATTCTCATGCTAGCAATCACATGCAAGGAAAGAAAATTCAATCTACCCCGCTCATTCTCTTCTATCTCAGTCTAAAAGAATCTATCAACTCTGACTATCTCAAGCTAAAGAATCTATCGCTCTGATACCACCTGTTGTGGGGACCCGGACGCTAATCATCTTCTTAATCATCGTTGGGATTTAATTAATCAGTTCTGAAAAACAGGGTCTAAAAATTTTTCTTTTTAATATGAAAATGCGGAAGGTAATGGAATCTATCTATTATACAAATCAGTATAATAATTATACAAGTCTTGTACAACACACTCTAATTCAACTAGTTTAAGGTTCAACTACTAAATTCAAGTAATAAACCAAGTCTGCTACAAGTCCGGAATCACCACGCTAACTCGTCTTCTCTCATCGTCATCTCGACCCTGATCCAGCCCTACCTGTTGTCATGCACATATACAAAACAAGACAACAGCCGGATAACTCCGGTGAGAATAAATCCCAGTATAAAACATGGTAAGCATGTATATAAACAAACTAAATCATAAAACATGCTATCATGTATAGAAACAATCTATTTCATAGTCTATGAAATTAATCAAATAAGCATGCAGCTCAATTCAGATAAACATGCATATAAGAAATCTTGATCATAAAAAATGCTAACCCAACTGAAAGCAGTAATGATGGGTCCCATGATCTAGGAGCCACATCCATATAAGTATGCAGTTCTAATCAAATCATGTCTAGACTTGACTCGATCTATAACTCTAGGGATCCCGGTGTGAATAAGACGTCACTGTCTGTCACCTACCCTACCAATCGAGGTGCTGTACGTCTTATTCCTAGACTTCGGCCTGATCTGTATCCGCATCTACAATAGGGGCGGTGATCTTCCCCTAAGCTGTAATATCACCGAACATCTAGAAGTCTGCCTGATCTCCAGACTGTCCTATCTTAATGCATGAATACACAATCTGTAAACAAACATAATCATTCTAATGCAATGCCACAAGATCTGTAAACAAAGCATAGCAAGATTTGTATACAAGTTCTATAAACAAATCTATAAACAATCATATCAAAACATAAATAATAGTCTAGTATGTGATTTTATTGGGAAACTCAAATAAGATCTGATTTGAGTTATATCTTCCCAGATATCACATGAATTATACCTTTATCTTCCCCGTCTGAGGAAGACGAAGTCTCGAAGTCCAGTCTGTCCATATCCGATCTGAAATGACAATAACAAATACACTGTATCAATGTGTAGTTCAAATCACAATCTGTATTCACAATCTGTTCTGATCAATACTCAACTTAGTACATAATCTGATCAATATCTGAACAAAATACCATCTGATTCATATCAACAACATCAGGATATAATCTAAATCATATCTGAATCTGATCAATCTAATTCAACTGATGTTTCAATGGCATAATAACACAGTCTTGTAATCCCGTCAGTCTCAACATCACAATATCATACAGAATTCATAATATATCTCAGTACAATCTATAACTTCAGTATTCTGTACACTTTAAGCAATAATAACACAACTCTGATATCAATTCTCAATCAAATTATTTCTGAAAATCATAACAATTCCATAAACAGTCTGTTTCTAAATCTGACTTCAATTCTATAATATCTACGGCAGTAGAAACACCATATCTGAATTCTATTCAATTCTGACAACATCATAAAATCACATCTTGTCTAAACGTAACAAAACTTACGTCCTTGTGTAGCTCGTAGTACGAGGAGAACGATACCACTTTCGGATTCGGATTCTGATAACCGGTTCGCACGGAATCACAAATCAAAGCAACGAAAGTTGAAGGGATTTCTAAAGGAATTCTCGGCTCTTATGTTCTGATTCTGAAGAAAACGACCATATATATATATAGTTCAATTGCATGCAAAACAAGTGGCAACATATTCCTAGTGCACGTCGCACCGCGGGTGCGGTAACATATGCACCGCGGGTGCGCTCAAACGGTGATTCCTATCCATTCTCTCAAAGCTGAGACCGCGGGTGCGGTACGTACGAGACCGCGGGTGCGGTGTCTTCACCGCGGGTGCGCTCTGGCTAGCACCGCGGGTGCGGTGATGCTACGGACTTTCTTACCAAAATTTCATAATTTATGACCGCGGGTGCACTCCCGTTATGGGCGCGGGTGCGGTCTTATCTCAAATAAAAACTCTTATTTTCTCATGTCTTTTCTTCCTTCATTGCATGTCATGCATTCTCATATCTTCCGAGTCCTACGTTAATGAAGATTAATAATCTTGGTTTAACAATTCTATAATTCTCGGGCATTACATTGAGTCTAGAAAGGGAAATTGCTGAACTAAAAGCAGAGAGAAAGAAAGATCAGTCACTGATCCAGAAATTGATTCTTGAAAATTCAAAACAAACTGAACTCATTCAATCCTGGAATAAGTCGTCTACTGCATTGAATGAGATGCATAATTCACAAAAATCAATTTATGATAAAACTGGTTTAGGATTCAGTAATCAAGGAGAAACGTTTTCAAATGATACTCAACCAAAGCTAACAATGAACAAAGGGAAGTACATTCAATTTGTCAGATCAACAGTAGAACAAGAGAAATTTGAGCCTAGCAAACTGAATGAAAAACCTATTGAGAATATGTATAAAGCCAGAAGACATGGAGTTGGTTACAGTCCAAAAATCTCTACTGACTTAGAAAATCATTCATCAAAGAGATTCAGCAAGAGATATTCAAATTATTATAACTGCAAACCAGTCCAGAAAAGATACAGACTGAACAATCAGTTGAATCAAGCTAAAATACATATTGTATCATCTGTACACTATTCACCAAGCACACAAAGACCGAGAAAAACTATTTGGAATACAGCTACTGGAAAGTCAGTTAGATGAAAGCGGATCGGTTACGGTGGCCGGAAGCGCAACGGAAGTTTAAAAAATCAAGTTTATAATCAAAAATTTCGGCCACCCCTATCTTTTGTGCAACAAATACAATAAAACACAAAAATGACATTCATAGTGTGTTTAGAAAATATACCTATCAATCTTTAAAAGATTGATTGTGGCTCCAACTTTGTTGTCAAACAACAAAGCTCTTCAAGGCATGAAGATCTACAAGCTCCTCCTCCAAGTCCTTGAATCTTTCCTTCAAATTAGGCCCACCACCAACTAGGTAGATCCCCTCATATTTTGCACTAGAAAAATATGAGGATTTTTCAAAGAGAAGTGTGTTTGATCTCCAACAAATTGAAGAACAAAAATGAGAAAAATGGAGGAGAGAAATGCAAGAGAGAATTCGGCCATATGCATGAGGGAGAGAAGGAGAATGAGTTAATTGCATGTCTTGGTTGTGAGAAAAGCAAAAAGCAAAAGGTGCATGCCTTGCATTATTTTAATAAAAAGTAATCTCCAACCCTTCACCTCCCATGCATGCATATAATATAGTTTTTAATCAAATTAAAAACTTTGGACTAAATTTAATTATCTCAAACACATTTGAGACTAATTAAATATTACTTGAATTTACCCAAGTCCCACTAGTTAAATAATTATTTTAATTGAGATCTACAAGACTCAATATAATTTAATTAATTCAACACTTGAATTAATTTAATTATTTGGACTCTACTAGGTCCACTAGTGTTTAATTAATTCAACACTTGAATTAATTTATTTAGTCCATAATAATGTTTATGAAAATCACAATTTTCAATTACATTATTCACTTGGCCAAATTTTAATTTAGGAACACTTCCATAAATCAAAATTTACATTTCTCTCATAGAAGTCATACTTCTATTTTTCCTTACACTTATAAACTCATTTATAAGTCGTTCAACACTTTGAACTATTTTCTCCATTATAGAAGTCATACTTCTAATTTTCTTTACGCTTATAAACCCCTTTATAAGCCGTTCAACACATTGAACTATTTTACTTCTCAACGGGATCTAGAAAGCTAGCACTTGTGTGGCCCTCAATGGTTCATTGATACGACTAGCCGTGGGTTCACATCTCCATGTGATTCGGACTAAACATGTCCTTATGCGAGCATACCCCAATTGCTCCATTCTTACTTATCAACACCTTGATAACAAGAACGTCAGAACTCAAGTCTGATAGTACCCAACCAATCATGTTAAACGCCTAGCAGCATCGCTTACATGATTCCCTAGGTATCAAATGATAGTGCCTGCAAGAACCATTCAATTATGGTTAGCGTACAGTACGGTCCCTTCAACTCATATATCCCGACCGATTCGACAACTATTGGTTTATCGAGAGTTGTCAATGAATCGATACTATGTGTCATGTTGTAGTTGCATCAATGGTGTAATCTATGAAACCCCTTTCATAATTACAACCATACTCTGGCCAGAGATTTCAACCTACATACACATGATCACACATAGGATATCCATACCCGAAGGTAAGCGGTGAATCCCCGACTACAATGCATCGACTCCTACGTGTTTCGACAGAACACCCAATCTTGCCACCTGATGACCCATGAGAGTCGGTAAACAAGTCAAAGTGTAATTCTAGCACATAGAGTCTCAATGTTGTCCCGGGTCATAAGGACTAATTCTGTACAACCATAAACCAGGACTTTTCCACTCGATAAGTGAGAACCACTTGGAAAGTCCTTTTATGGAGGGTTGTTCAGTGCACTCTACAAGGAGCACCTATCTGCATGTTCGGACATCACAATGTCCCCTACCAATGAAACATGGTACTCACATCGCAGATACTAGTCTCTAACTCGAGCGGCCTATATCCTTCTTAGTGGCGGCTGAATCGACTAGGAACTGTTTAGAATATACAGTATTACAAATATGAGTTTCATGATACTCATCATATGAGCATCTCATATTCTTTCTACTATTTGTATATTCAAGGGCTTTATCTATGCAACTAGCATGGGTATACAGATAAAGATTTGCCAAAATAATAATTTCAAATATTATTAAAATAAAGATTGCTTATACATAGAGTTTCATTGTGAACACTCGGCCAACACTTGGCTCGACGGGCACCTACTCTAACATTAGACTAATCCAAGTATGGGTTCCAAAGGGACTAATAAGCTTTGGACCCAAATAGATATGGGTACCAAATCAAATTATGTGTGTGCTTGTAGGTAACAGGTACAAATAAAAGTTCAATATGGTATTTGGACAGCGGTTGCTCACGACATATGACAGGAGATGCAAGTATGCTATCTCAACTAATCAAATATAATGGTCCAAACATCAGTTTCGGAGATAATTCCAAAGGTAAAACCGTGGGTAAGGGTAAGATTATCCATGGTAACTTTACTATTAAAGAAGTTTTATTAGTAGAGAATCTGAAGTATAACTTGATTAGTATCAGTCAGTTATGCGACAAAGGATTCTCAGTACAATTTGATAAAAACTCATGCTTAGTTAAAACATCAACTGATGAAATTATACTAACTGGCAAACGTTGTGGAAACACATATAAAGTCAGTTGGAATGAACAACCTAATGCACCAGTCTGCTTCATTGCTTCAAAATCATCTCAAAACTGGTTGTGGCATAAAAGGTTAAATCATTTAAACTTTAAATACATCGCTTATCTGAGTAAACATGAACTTGTAACTGGTTTGCCCAAAATAAATTTTTCAAAAGAAAAACTTTGCTCAGCATGTCAGTATGGAAAACAAGTACGATCATCTTTCAAAAACAAGGGCTGTAAATCTTCATATTGATGCTTAGAACTATTGCACATGGATCTCTTCGGTCCAATACCAGTCATGAGCTTAGGGGGAATGAAATACACCTTGGTGGTCGTAGATGATTTTTCAAGATTTACTTGGGTCATATTTCTTAAATCCAAAGACCATACGGCTGCACAACTGATTAAACTCTTCAAAAGACTTTTAAATGAAAAATCAGTTGGGATTGATCGAATCAGATCTGATCGAGGAACTGAATTCATCAATCAAACACTTTCAAGCTTTCTAGAAAATGCTGGAATCAAACATGAGCTCTCAGCAGCAAGAACTCCTCAGCAAAACGGTGTAGCTGAGAGAAGAAATCGAACACTTAAAGAAGCTGCTAGAACAATGCTTGCTGATTCTGGCATTTCTCAAAGATTTTGGGCAGAGGCAGTAAACACTGGATGTTATACTCAGAACAGATCAATGATTAATAAGAATCATATGAAAATATCATATGAGATCTGACATGGAAGAAAAAGTATAATTACTTACTTCAAAATATTCGGCTGTAGATGTTTTATTCATGATAATGGTAAAAATTACTTAAAAGCATTTGATGTCAAATCCGCAGAAGGAATATTCCTTGGATATTCATCAGTTAGCATAGCTTATAGAGTCTTTAATAAGAAAACCTTAAATGTTGAAGAATCTGCGCATGTTGATTTTGATGAAACTGTACTACCTGATAAGCTAACTGATCAAGTTGAGCTAGCTGATCGATTTACAGATATCAGTTTGGAGGATGATGACAAAGATGAAAGCTATAACAATCAAGATATCCTTCAAACACCAGAACCAGAGATATTAGATCAACTAAATGAGCAGGAAGTAAATGCTGACAATCAGTTATTAAGGCAAACTGATAATATTCAAATACCAACTGACGAGACATCAACTGAAGCTGAAAATTGCACTCAGATGCCAACTGAAGAGGTTGATGATGTAACAAATACCGAATACAGATGGAGAAAATCACATCCACCTCATCTGGTAATTGGAAATCCATCTGATCTCGTAAGAACTCGCAATCAAATGTTAAATTTATTTATTCATTCAGCCTTTGTTTCACAACTGGAACCAAAGAAAACTGATGAAGCTCTTGCTGATCCTAATTGGGTAAATGATATGCAAGAAGAGCTAAATCAGTTCACTCATAATAACGTCTGGAACTTAGTTCCAAGACCAACTTCAAAAACCATTATAGGTACAAAATGGGTATACAGGAATAAACTAAACGAGGATGGGTCAGTTGTACGAAACAAAGCAAGATTAGTAGCACAAGGATACAGACAGGAAGAAGGTATCGACTATGATGAGACGTATGCTCCAGTTGCAAGATTGGAAGCAATCAGAATATTTCTTGCTTACGCAACTCATAAAAACTTCAAAGTGTACCAGATGGATGTGAAAAGTGCATTTCTAAACGGTCAGTTACAAGAAGAAGTATATGTTGAACAACCTCCAGGTTTTATAAATCATAAACTTCCTAATCATGTATACCATTTGAACAAAGCACTATATGGTCTTAAACAAGCTCCCAGGGCTTGGTACGAAACTCTTTCAAAATTCCTAACTGATCATGACTTCTCAGTCGGATCAGTTGACAAGACCTTGTTCAAATTCACAAAAAATAATCATATTCTGTTAGTTCAAATTTATGTTGATGATACAATTTTTGCGTCAACTAACCCCAAATTATGCGAAAAGTTTGCTAAGTTAATGCAGGATAAGTTTGAAATGAGCATGATGGGTGAACTGACATTCTTTCTTGGACTGCAAGTGAAGCAACTGGAAACTGGAATATTCATTAGTCAAACAAAATATACAAAGGAGCTGCTAAAGAAATTTGGTATGGAATCATGTTCAGCCGCAACAACTCTCATGAGCTCATCAGTTAAATTAGACACTGACGAAGGGGGAATATCAGTAGAGGCGACATTGTACAGAGGGTTAATAGGTTCATTGTTATACCTAACAGCAAGTCGCCCTGATATTGTTTTTGCAGTCTGTATGTGTGCCAGATTTCAAGCAAATCCTAAGCAATCACATTTCTCAGCTGCTAAAATAATTCTGAGATATCTTAAGGACACACAAAATGTTGGACTATGGTATTCCAAAGACTCCACCTTCAATTTAGTTGGATACTCAGATGCAGATTATGCAGGATGTAAGCTGATCACAAAAGTACAAGTGGATCTTGTCAGTTCTTAGGAGATAGACTGGTCTCTTGGTTCAGCAAGAAGCAGACATCCATAGCTACCTCAACAACAGAAGCAGAATATCTTGCTGCTGGTAGCTGTTGTGCACAACTGATCTGGATTCAGCAACAACTGAAGGATTATGGAGTAACATCAACTGAATCGCCCATATTTTGTGACAATACCAGCAAAATTGCCATCACCTACAATCCAGTTCTTCACTCAAGGACCAAACATATAGATGTCAGGCATCACTTCATCAGGGATCATGCATTAAAGAAGGATATTCGGCTAGAATATATCTCAACTGAACAGCAAGCAGCTGACATCTTCACAAAACCATTACCTGAGGCTAAGTTTTCTTATTTTCGTAATATTCTTGATTTAATCGATTTATCTTAGAAATTATTGGTAATATTGTTATACTAACAGAATTATATGCAGAAAATAAGAACACAACAAATAGAAAATAACACTTTATTATGAATACCAACGTTCCCATTTTACAGAAGATATCATGGCATCAACTGAATCTAGCCATGCTCTAACCCAGCCATTTAACTCATAAATTTGAACTCTAGCAAATGCCCTAGATTTCGAAATCTTATCAACAACATGCCACTCTTTCCACAGCAATGCCTCCAAAAGACATTTGTCCTCCACCAAATCCCTAACGTGCCTAACTTCAAAACGTTCAAGATACTTCAGTGCTCTTGCCTCCTGAGCACGAGTAGGAATAGCACCACTGTCACTAACCCTCTTCAATTCATGAATCTTCTCCCATGTTGACAACACCTTCTGCAGGACATATCTCTCCATTTTTCTTTTGATATTTATTAAACAAGGGGTTGATTGCTCAGTCACATGGACATGAGTGCTGCTACATGCATCAGAATCGGACATATTGAAATACTTTTGAACTGATATTAAATCACATCTTCTATCACTATCATCTTATTTATAGGAAAATGACGATGGAGAAGCTGAAGAGTCTCAAGTCAATTAAAGAGTCCTTCACTTATACCGAGGACTTTTTAAGTTATCAGTTGTTCATTATCAACTGACACCAGTTTGATTGTTATTAACAGCTGTTTAAATAGTATCAGTTTACAATCAACTTATGATAATTAGTTTCTTAACAATTCATTTGTTTACTTATCACAACTGATGTTTCTTAGCGTTTCATTAGCTCATATGTTTAAATCTCATACAGATCTTTGTGTGAAGAAATAAATAAAAACGACGCATTATCAAAATAAACATTTTATTTATCCACACATTTTGGAGAGAACTACATTTTCATAAGTTTCTTCTACACTAGCTATCCACATCCTCATCCAAACAGCTAGAGCTGAGGAAGAAGTCTTGCAGAAGCTGTGCGAAGAAGCGATGCTATTAAGAATCTCAAGCTCCTTGCGAAGCATCAGCTCATAGAGATGGCCCTCCTTGGAAGCATCCACCTCTACAGAAATGTTTAAGTGCCTTCGCACTTCTCTCAGCTGGGCCATCCGCCTAAAGGTGGTAACCCTCCCAAAGTTGTACAGGAGCTCCAGCTCCTGTAACTCTTCCCAATAGGGAAGACTGGCATAGAAAACCTTGTCCTCTATAGCAGCTTTTTTAGCTTCAAGCGAAAGTGGAGAGACGTTTGAACTACTTGCTCCTTCCATTTTTTTTTCTGCTGATACTTGTGACTAACTTCTCTATTTTTATTTATAGGCCAAGTCAAGGAAAATGAAAGGACACTTCATTAAGTGACGATTACTCTACTAAGCCTCAGGATTCTCTTAATTAATTGGGCTTATTTTATTTTAACGCATATATTTAGGGGGAATGGTGGTTTAAGAGGTTAACTGAGAAGACAGTTGTTAGTGTATTCTCAACTGAAAGGACTCAGCTTCACTAACTGATCGTTCAGTTGAAAATTTCACTAATCTTCTCATATAAGTTAACTAATTAAACCCATTATATTCCAAATCAAATGACGTGACTGTCTGCCAAATCTTGATGAATTTCAGTTTATAACGTGGACACATTTTTAACCGCTCAAAAATTGTACACACGCTTACAGCACACGTACACATATTTTTACTCAAAATTTTACTGGACTGACACGTGTCCGATAATTCAAACAGTCACAAACATCAGTACTTTACCCGTTTTGATTCAGTTCTTCTTCCTTACAAACACGATTATTCTCAATCCTCAAAGCAAATCTATATTTTTCGTTTCTACAGGAAATCATTCAGCTCTCAATGGCTACTCAAACTCCTGCTCACATATTAAATGCAATGGCTATCAACTTCGGATCCATTCTATCCTTTGGAGAATCGAATGTCAAGGAAGTATTTCAGAAACTTGACACTGCTGGATTAAGGACATTTTTGCGACAATCCTCGCAAGAAATCTATCTCAAAGAAATTCAAGAATTCTATTCCAACGGCCATATCAATCCTGAAGGGTATATCGAGTCAACGATCAATGGTCAGTTACTAATCATCTCGGCAGACTACTTTGGAGAACTCTTCTCCCTACCGTCTGAAGTAATGACTCTTCTTTCTGATGTTAAAGCATCGGACGTTGAAAAGATGCAATCTTAGCTATCAGCTGATGGTCGGAAAATCAAAGTTTCCGATCCCAAGAAAGAACTGAAACATGAGGTTCAGTTGCTTGCGGATATTATAGCCAAGGGTCTATTAGCGAAAGCAGGATCGTTTGCTGCACTGACCTTTGAAAAATTTCAAGCCATTACTGTCATAATGGCTGAACTCAAATTCAACTGGAAGCATTTGTTATTCAATACTCTGAAGAATATGTTTATATCTCCCAAACAATCCAAAGGGTTCGCAGTGCAGATAAGCTATTTGCTGAAAGTAAAGGGATTAGTGGTTGATGATTGCGGAAGTTTCTCAAAATTTAAAATCTTTAATGCGAAAAATACTCAACCACTCTAGACTAAGTTGGACATATCCCCTGCTAAGTTTATAAAGGTTAAAAAGGAGATTGGAATGCAGCAAGCTGCTCCTAAATCAGTCAAGAGATCCAAGACGCTGGCCCAACTGAAGGCTACAAAGCGAAAACTGATTCTCAGTGAATCAGATTCTGAGAAAACTACATCTTCCAAACTTATCAAGAAACCACAGACACAAAGAACCAAGCCAATACCAGCAGTTATATCAACTATTATTGAGAAACTGTCTCAGTCAGCTGATGAAAAGCCTATTCAGGCTATTCCATTGCAAGTCATCCCTCCTGATGATACAGTTCCCACTGAGAAGATACCCACTAGAGTAAAAGCTACCCTCACTCGTGTAAATCAACCCACTATTTTACCTCAGGCTAGACTGAAAGGAGTCATATTAAAGGAACCAGTGGATTACCAAATCTGGACTACAAATTCCCCACATTCTAACCACGGAGAAGGGAAAAGGCAAGCTTGAGGATGAGCCAAGGCCATCTCACCCCATTCAAACTCATATTGATCTAGTTTGGGAGGAGGTAAATACATTTGCCACAACAAAACTCACTTTCTTTGATCGTTGGAAAAGCTTCAGAACTGAAATTTTTTCCAAGAAACTGAAACACAAATCCCAACTGAAGACATTTATCAAACTAGAAAAGATAGTTTTGAGAGTAGTTAAAGCTGCTACTATTATTCAAGCACTGGAAAGGAGACAATATTTCTTTGATCAGATACGAGCTCATCAACTGACCAAGATGGTTAGAAAATTGAAAGAAAACTACGACCCCACAGGGCCAACTGCATATCAAGATAGAGCCGTGTTCACTCAATTGGATGCAGATCTTAGCGGCCTACAGAGGGAAATAAGGTTTTGGGAACAAGATCAAGAACTTGTTATTCCAGAAAAACTTCAGGAACAGAGGAATACAAATCTCAATCACCTCAGCAGACTGAATCTTTTGAAGATCTCATTGCTGACAAGTCAACCCCGGAGGTTCCCCAAACATCAACCAGGGATAAACATATGTACTCTGAGACTGAACTGACCTTCGCCAATATTGATGAAATCATTCAGTCAGTTGCTCAGGAAGCTCAAATTGAAGCACATAATTTTGAATCCGTAGATCTTCTGATTGAACAAACAGAACAAGAAGTTCTAGTTACATCTGAAGACCCAGTTCAAACTTTTATTGCTGAAAAACATTTTCAATCTCCAGTTGATGAAGAACATACTCAACTCTCAGTTAATGCAGAACAAGATCAATTTCTTATAGCTCCAGCAACAGTTCAACTCGCAACATCTGAAACAAAAGAGCAAACTGAAGTGCTCACTCAGAATCAAGAGGAAACACTCCCTGAATCTATAGAAGAACAGTTGCCAAATGTTGGAAATCTTCAAACTGAAGAACCACCACAAGTTTCAGTTGATAATCAAACAGAAGAACAAATCCATGATTCTCCAATAGCAGTTACCACAGATAACCCTGTTATTCTAGAACAAAGTGTCTCTGTTGCTCAGAACCAACCTTCCTCATCTCAAGGTCAATAAGAGACAGTTGATCGCACTATGATAATTTTTACTCCACAAACACAAGTTCCAAATCAGGAAGATATAGGAGTCATGTCTCCTGAAATCTCAAATTCTGAAGCATTGTTCGAAGAAATCAACACCATCAAAACAAATGTGAATCAAATAATGGATGCCATCAAATCAATTCAGTCCACTCAATACTATCATTCTGTCAAGTTGAATGGATCTGAAGATTTTGTTTTTGGAAAGCTGAAGAATATTCAAGAAGTTGTGACTGATCTTTCAGTTGCCATCGATCACAAGCCGAACAAAGCTACAACTGCTGCTCTTTTCGTTGCTCAAGATGTAATCAACCAACAAGTAGAAAGACTAGAAACCTCTGTTGCAAACAAAATCGACTCACTGCAAACCTCAGTCCTAACTGCCATCTCCAGTATTTCAGTCGATGTCGGCAGAAATCTACTGAAGTTCGACAATTGTCTATCAACATGGCTCGGTTTGACAAAAAGGGGGAAGTTAGTATGACTCAGAAAAAGCATTGAAGAGCAGTTAGCAGTTTAGAAGTTTATTTTGAGACAATTTTAATTAAGAATCAGTCTATAAGAGTTCAATTCTTCAGTTAATAAATGCTTAGTTTTGTCAAAAACCAAAAAGGGGGAAATTGTTGGAAACCAAATTTCGGAGTTTGACAAACTGAAGAAACTAACTGAATTATGAAGACAACTGAATAATTAGAACCAGCTGAACAAATGAAGAAAACTGATCAGTTGGAAACCGATCAGTTAATATACTCAGCCGCATAAGTTTCAGTCAAAACTGATCTCAACTGAATGCTTCTCGGGAAAGAACATTCAACCGACAAAATAACATAGTAAACAGCAAGTGAATATGGAAAGCCGCACCTCAATCATTACAGCATAGAACAACGTATTTCGGCTACTGCAATTAGGACGCCGTATTACAATCAATGAAGATAACATTGCCCAACAAATGATGAAGTGGTATTCAACGGATACTAGAATTCAAATGCATATCAAAGTTACCGTTGAAAGCGAAGTATAAATATGACTGAAGAACAGCAGAAGAAAGTAGAGACGATAATTCAATCTTAAGCTTGCTGTTATTCTGTCAAAATCTCAGCTCACTTTCATTTGAATTACTCGTAGCAATCAAGGCTACAATCTGAGCTCATTAGCACTCTTTAAAAGTTGTTAAATTCAACGGTGCTAATATCAGTTACGTATTAAGAATATTGTGTAGAACTAAGAGTTTCTGTTTTGGCAGTTGTAAGTCCAAACTGAAGTGGGTCTGTACAAAGTGTTGTACTTGATCAAAGCCTTTTAGTGAATATCCTATCCTTGTGATAGAAGGGGTGACGTAGGAGTAATTTAATTCTCCGAACATCCAGAAACAACTCTTGCATATTTCTTTCAGTTTCGTATTCTATCTTTCAGTCAGTTATTTTCCCCAACTACTCTAGTTTAACTGATTGTTATTGACTAACAAGATTCCGAGATTCAGTTTGTCACCAAACTGAACTCAAATATTCGAAAAGACCAATTTTAATTGTAAGTGTTTATTCAACCCCCCTTCTAAACACTCTTGTTACGATAACCGATCCTATCAGCAGCACCCAAGTAGAACTCCTAGCACTCAAGATTGTAGACAGCACCTCACAATCAGCATATTGTTTAATGTCTCATATGCAAAGACTACATACACAAGTTTATTGTCTTGTGCAAAACTCACTCAACTAAACTTGTAAGCTCAACTCTCTCATATATGTGTGAGTGATTGTGTGTGTGAGGAATTTATCAATTACAGTGTGCATCTCAAATGTATCCTCACACAAGGGCTTGTGCTCTCAACTAGCTGATTTTTTCATGCTAACTGCCCATGCTTTGAATCTCCTTCAAAATATCTTGTTTGATCTTCAAGATGTTGTATTTATAGGCTCCAACACTGATATACGTTAGACACAAGAATATGACCGTTTGAAAAGTTTCTATACTGTTTCCGAGATTGCAACGGTCAAATTCAGCTTGCTGGGCATTTTCCCGACTGGTCAACTCAACTGGTAATTCAGTCGGACTGGTTCAGTTTCAGTTGGTCAGCAGCTGGTTCAGTTCAGTTGGTTGGTCAGCTGGTCAGCAGTTGGTTCAGTTTCAGCAGGTGTGCTGAAATCAGGCTAGCTGATTTCAGTTTGTGCAGAACCAGTAGCTTCATCGTCATTTATCAGCATCGTAAGCTTCGATTCAGACTTTGACTTATAAGAATGATTTGTAGATCTTTGTCTTATCTTTCCAACGCATACTGAATCGCTTCGTTTCGATAAACGAGCTGAGAGATATGACCAAAATACGGCAGCTGCTGAAACACAACTGATTGCTGTTTTCGTGTGATCAGTTCGGTAATTGAGCGATCAGTTAGACCATGATAACATCCGATTTTGCCCAACTGACGTGAAATACGATTTGTTCCAAATTGAGTTTTCTAATCAGTTCAATTGGCGGATTGTCATTTGGATAATCCAGTTGAGAGATATATTCAAAACACCGAAGCTTGCCAGAAATTCAGTTTGTGCAAAATTCAGTTTCAGCTTGCTTCTTGTGTTTGCAACTTCACACTTGAGTAAATATGTTAGAAACACAATAACAAGTTTTGTTAACATCAAAATCAAGATTGCGAACATGAAATATTCCAACACACATCCCTCAAAATATTTTATTTTTCTTGAAAATCATAAAATAGCATAACTATCTAAAAATAGCAGTATAAATAACAGCATTACCATAAATCATAAAAATACATATTATCATCAAAATCATCATTGTAATCATATAATACAATTTTACAAGAATTACGATCCTTCAGGACGCTGCCAGGCGTTTACATATTTTCCAAAGTGTAAAATTACCGTTTTGCCCCTGGATGTAAAAATTCTCGATTTTATCTTTTTATCGCTTTTAATGACATGGGATTATTCTAAATAATTATTTAAGCTATGTGGGGACCCGGACGCTAATCATCTTCTTAATCATCACTGGGATGTAATTATCTATTCTGATAAACAGGGTCTAAAAATTCTTCTTTTTAAAATATAAACGCGGAAGGTAATGGCATCTAATAATATACATATCTGTATAAAATACATTTCAGTATTAACATACAATAATCTAATCTAAGGTTCAACTACTAAATTCAAGTAATAAAACCCAATCTACTGTAAGTCCGGAATCACCACGCTAACTCGTCTTCTCTCATCGTCATCTCGACCCTGATCCAGCCCCACCTGTTGTCATGCACACATACAAAACAAGACAACAGCCGGATAACTCCGGTGAGAATAAATCCCAGTATAAAACATGGTAAACATGTATATACATAAAATAATTCATGAAACATGCTGTTACGAATAAAATCGAAACATTAGATTTCATAAGCTATGAAATCTAATCACACAACAAGCATGCACTTCAAATCAACCAACCATGCATATAACCAATCTAAATCATAAAAACATGCTAGCACAATTGGAAGCAATAATGATGGGTCCTATGATCTAGGAACCACATCCATATAAGCATGCAGTCCTAATCAAATCACGTCTAGACTTGACTCGACTAGAACTCTAGGGATCCCGGTGTGAATAAGACGTCACTACCTACCCTCCAATCGGGGTAATGAACGTCTCATTCCTAGACTTCGGTCTGAGCTGTATCAACGGCGGCAATAAGAGTAATACCTACTCCTATGCTGAGATACACCGAAACGTCTAGATATTTGACAATGCCTGTCAAAGACTTTCCTATCTTAACTGCAATGAATAACAATCTGTAAACAAAGCATAATCATATTCATAACTGAATATCACAATTATCTTACCTGCTTGAATACAGATTCTATAATCAAAGCATAATCAGATAACAATATAAACAATAATCTAGTATGTGATTTTATTGGGAAACTCAAATTAATCTAATTTGAGTTATGCGTCCCGAATATCACATGAATTATACCTTTATCTTCCCCGTCTGAGGAAGACGTAGTCTCGAAGTCCAGTCTGTCCATCTTCAAAGTCCTTGCGTAGCCTGCGTTGATAGGAACACAGTACCGAAGTCGGATTTCAATTTGGATAGACGGTTTGCTCGTAAATCAATTCCTAAATCCAAGAACGAAGCATTCCTCAAGATTCTCGATTCTTGCTTCAATTCTTCTGATATGCATGTATATATATATACTCCATGCATGAACAAAACGTGGCACATTCCTTTGTGTTGCACGTCGCTCGCTCGGGCGATCAAAACTTGCTCGCTAGGGCGAAGCACTCTCGGCCCTCACAATTCTACATGCGCGCTCGGGCGGACAAAAAGTGCCGCCCGGGCGAAGGACTCTCGGCTTTCTACCATTAAACCCTCTCGCTCGGGCGGTCATAAACTCCCGCCCGGGCGAATGACATTCGGCCCAAATCTTGTGTCCCTCATAATTTTTTCCAATTTGATCTCGAACTGGCCCGACTATAATTACATCAAGTCATAATCAACAAATCATCTCAGATTACGTTAATTAAATTCTCGGGCATTACAAGCTATTTCTTTAAATAGCGTTTCGTGAAGCGATTAAATCTCGAATAAATCCAAAACTCAATATTTTGATCCCAAATTTTAAACATAACATTTTTATTATTCATTCTACCCTTCCAAGTCATAAGCCATCCCTTGGACCATGTTTTGAAATTTCTTCCTTAAATTTTCGAATTTGACACTTTATCGAACCACTCGAGCCATGCCCAAGCCACCTCGAGCCAAACCCGAGCCAACCAACCTAGGCACCCTCCTAACCAACCCTGACCCATAGAACCTAGCCCTAGCTCTCTCTAACCCTGCTCGAAACTGACTTCCGAACCTGCGCATGAATGAGACTCACGCATATAACTCCTAGTGACTCTTGGACTCTTCCAGCCCTTAACCACCGAGCCCACCTGACCCTAGCCATCCATTGACCACGCCCAGACCCTACCCAGACCTAGCCCAGCCCCTGACCGCGCGCATGAAGCCCTGCACCAGACAGCAGCCTCGTGTGCCCCTCCCTGCGTGCGTACGTTTGTTGCTTCGCGTGGGCTCTTGCTCGAGCCACCACGAGCCCTGACCCTTCCTACCCCTCTCTGGACCATCCCAATTCATCACCCAGACCACCTAGCCCAGCCTCTACCAAGCCGCAGCCTACTAGGACTCTTCCTAGGACCTAGCCACGACCCATAGGACCCAACCTCCGGACCTGGTCGAGCCCCAAAGACCAATGCATAGAAACAGAATCCATGAACCACAACATGCACAAAACCCAAGGTTCCTTTCTCTGTTTTTCTTCTTATGGTTCCAGCCAGGTTTTTTTTATTATTTATTATGTTGTCCATAATTCATTCGTATAGCAACCTATGTTGGCAGTGTACTCGTTGGATTCAAAATCATTTTTCATAATAACGTAAAATCGTCGTGTTTTGAAAATATACGATCTATCGTAAAAATAATTCAACAAACGTATTTTTCATGCATAAACAATTAACCACACATATTATGATTTGTATGATGCTTTAAAAATGTTTAGGAAACATGCCTTTGCGTTTATAACACTCGAGCAGACGATCGTTGGCGAGGGTGCAATGTTGGACGACCGGACGGCGAAGAACACAAGCTTTTATTCTCCTCCAAATTTTCGAAATTATGAATGTTGTGTGTGGTGTGTTTACGGATGCTGGTGGTATGGAATTGTGAGGTTTAATAGACCTAGGACTTTATTTATAATTTAATTAGCAAGTTAAATGGGTTTTGGTTTTCGGCTTACATTCTTAAAGGTAATTAGGCCTACTTAAAATAATTTAATTGAGCCCAATAACACTTAATTAATTAAATACTAAAAGTTTATAATATTAGTTTTCATAGAATAATATTTTGATCTTCTAAAACTCTTTGTTTGCCCAAAACCGGCTTCCCGGAAAAAAATGAGCTCGACTCGTAAAATAATTCGAACTCCAACATTTTTAGAAAAATTAAATTATTTTTAATCATATTAGGAAACTTTGACATTATTTAATGATCGAATATTCGGGTAAAATCCTTAATTTCATATAATAATGTCATATTATCATTTAATCATATAATAAATATCATGCTAGCAATTAAAATCAATTAAATAAAACAATTAAGAAATTAAAATAATTTTGCATGCATGTGGTATACGTAGGTTGGTTTTTCGGACGTTACACTGACATTGATTTTTGGAAGAATTGAATAGAAATTATGATCCAACCTGTCCAACTGTTCATGATGATAGAGTCAGTTGGATGTAGATTTGAGGTCACTACAAATGAAAGTCAAATTTCGGGAGATAAACCAAAAGTTGTTCATTTCAGTTGACAACAAGAGTAAGAAATCTACCAAGGACTAGTTAGTTTCAACAAAAGTCAAGCCAAGCTGGACCATCATCCAGTTCGACTGAGCAAGTTATTGTCTCAACTGAATTCTCAATCAGTTTAAACCCAGAAGTGCAGTTGTCAACTGAACCAGTTGAGGAGGTGTCACTGATCAATGTTTACAGCACGTTTTGTTGATTGTCATTTTAATGAGGAAATCTTTTCAATGTTAGGGGGAGAAAAAGATATCGAAAAGAAAATTTCATGGTATACATCATCATTGTTATTTCTGGATCCAAGAACTAAACAATGTGAAAAAGATGTACAAAAAATTGTGCACTTCCAAAGAATAACAAATCAAATGCCAGCAGATACAAAAAGGGTCACTAAATCATATATACATGTTGTAAGCACCCATGCTCGAATTAAAATTCCAAAGAAACAAATTGAAGACACTAATGATGTTAAAAAACGATTGAAGCGTAGAAGGTAAATCGGTTCCAAGGATAAAAATCCTCGAAAAAGAAAAGCATATAGAAACACGATGACACAAAATACAGAATGGTATTTCGGCAGAAATACATGATGATGAAAATGTTCTATCAGAACCACAAACTGACGAGAATCATGAAATCTGTATCAATTATATTAATACTGGAAAATATGGAACCGAAAAGATATTAAAAAATTGATGAGATATTTTCTTACAATATGGCATTTGACATTATAAATGACAATGAAGATCATGAACCAAAATCTTTTGGTGAATATAAAATTTTTTACAGGACTGGATTAAATGGAAAGACGTCATCCAAGTTTAATTGGATTTGCTAAATAAACATAACATTTTTGGACCTATAGTCCTTTCACCTGAAGGTGTAAAATCTGTTGGGTTGAAATGAGTTTTTATTCGAAAGCGAAATAAGAAAAATGAAATATTAAGATATAAAGCTCGACTTGTTGCACAGGATTTTGAAGCATAAAGTTCAAAACCTAAAGAATATTATTCTGTGAAATTGCAATTATCAATATAGGGGATAAATCAATCCGGTCGAATGTGGTATAATCGACTAAGGTAACACTTAATGAAAAATGGATATGTTAACAATTCGATATGCCATTGCGTTTTCATTAAGAAAATAACATCTGGATGCGTAATTATTGTTGTATATATTGATGATTTAAACATCATTGGAACGAATAAGGAAATTCAAGAAGTTATGTCGTACTTGAAGGAAGGTCTAATAATTAATACGACGTAATTCAACTGCATGCAAATCTAGTGAATATGAAAATGAGTAATTAATAGATTTAATTGCTTAATTGATTATCTGACATGCATGAATATATGTTAAATAGGATTTAATTGTCATTATGCATAAATATGTATTTTTAAGGGATGTTCAGTTGCGATCGAGGAACGAAGATCGATGGCTGAAAAACGTAAAATATATTTATTAAATAATTAATTTTATTTATTTAAAATATGAGTGAGGCTTTTTCATATTTTTGAAAATAAAGAGTTTTGAGGTGATTTTATACGCCGGGACGTAATTTTTATCGGTGTTGGTTTTTCAACAAAAACACGAACTTTTTGGCAACCCGGTTATTAAATTCACAAATTTAAACAAATCAAGCACTAATGGCCCTAAATTGTTAGCTTAATAGTCCTAAGCCTTGATTAGTGAATTAATTAGTATTTAAATATGTTAAACCACCCCAAACCCTTCACAGAAACTCACTCCTCTCTTTTCAGAAATTTTTCTCTCCCAAATCACTCCAAATACACGACACACACCTACAATATTTGTAAGAAAAATAGAGAATTTGCAAGGGAGTTTCAATCCTAGGGTCTTGTCGTCGTTCTTCGCAATCGTCAACGAATAATCGTGCGTTCATTACGCAAAGGTACATATATTTCTTCCTTTCAAACATCATCACACCATATTAATTGTTAAGCATAATTTTTAAGGAAAAACATGGCTCACAAACTGAATTTTCAAAACTACATGTACATGTGTTCTAAACTTGAATTATTTGAGTGCAAATTCATGTTTTAATTGTATTAAGGATGCTGCCATGATTAGGACATGTGTAGACAATGATTTACATGAGTTTAGAGTTATAAAACTCCATCAAAACACATCATATGATCAAGGAATACAAGCTGGTACACGTTGATGTCATGGTGGGTTGGAGGGGTTCGGTTTTGATCATGTTGGCTTAACATAGTCTTGGCTTGGGGCCAAGCTTAGCCATGGACGTGGGTGAGTCAAGGGTTGGGTCCTGGCCATGCTAGGACTCGAGTTAAGTGGGCTAGGAGGAGTCCTAACCAACAAGGACTCCCACCCAAGAAGTGCAACTAGGGACGCGCAGGTTCTGTGGGTTGCGCAGGGCAGAGGGCTCGGTCTGGGGACTTCGGGTTAGGCTAGGGTGCGAACTTACGGACCTAGATGAGTGCACAACAGGCTGGTTCAGGGGCCGGGCACTCTGGTAAAGTTCTAGGAGTGAATCAAGAGTCCTACATCAACTAGAAGTCTCGGCCGAGTACAAGTGTGCTGGTTGGGTGCTTTCGATTCGATCCTAGGGGTCTGGTCCGTGGGTTCCAAGGGTCCAGTATGGTGTCCTAAGGGGTTTGTCAGGGTTTGGTCCAGCATGGCTCGAGGGTGACTCGAGAAAATCGAACCATGGCTCGGGGGCGAACTATATAGGTCAAGTTAGGGTTTTTAATGATCAAAATAATCAAAACACGGCTCACGGGGGTCGAGTCGTGGTTAATGAGGGCTAAAATAATATAAAAAGGCTAAGTTTTGAATTTAGAAATTTTATATTAAAGTTTGAAATTTTTCGAGATCAAAACGCCTTCAAAACGACTAATTACTAATTAATTAAAACTCTAGCATTAAAGCTAAATAAAATTATGAAAATTTTAATTTAGGCTTAAATAATTATTTGTAAAATTTTAAAGTCAATGAAATTAAGAAAAAGTCAAAAACGTTAAATTTTATGTCTAGGGATAAAATGATCATTTTACACCTAAAAATTAGTAAACGTCATGACAGTGCCCTGAATGCTGTTTTATATGCTAATATGGTTATTTAAAATGTTTATGAATTTTTATATGTTAATTATGATTTTTAAATGTTCATGAATTTTTATGGTTTAATTATGGGACATTTAAAAGATATGTTGTATGCTTGGTTTCAAAAATAAAACGATATGTATATGCATGATTTTTATTAAGTGATGATAATATGTTGAAGGACGTGAAGGATTGTCACTAATACGATGATATGTTGGAGATATCGTGAGGGTTATGGTCCTAGTGGGAGCCCGGTGATCATATTTCCTTGGATACGGATTTGAATACGAATACGATGCTATGTTAATACGTAACGCCAAGGCCCAGTTGATCGGTGAATGTGTCGTCGGTTTCCCCGCCGTCAAGTACTGTAGTTACATGTAGATGGATACATCGCCCAATATGTATACGAACATGAAAGTGAAAATCAACGATCTGAATTCGACAAAACACGAACATGTATATGAATACGTATATGTTGATGATGATATGTATATGTTTATGATGATATGAAAATGTTTATGATTTTACATGTTTATGAAATGTGTATATTTAAAGTTTATGCATTAATATGAAAATGTTATTTTAAGTACAAGTATTTTTCACTATTGTATGTGATCTGTATTACGTATTATTTGTTATCAAGAATATGATGTGTTGAGTCTTTAGACTCATTAGGTGTGATTGATGCAGGTGATACAAATATTTATGATATGGAAGGTCTTGATGGTTGACCTGACTGGACTGAAGTTTCACACAACCCGAGGAGCAGCGCTTCTAATTTCCGCATTTAAGTTTATGATTTTCGTTAAATATTTTAAGACTCTTTATCTATGCTTTCTGAGAGGTTTAGTATGAGCTATACTTTTCATATTTATCACTTTTTAGGTTGGGTAAAACGTTTGACGACTTAATGATTTAAAATATTTTCCTTTGATTTTGAAATGTTAGTTGATTGGTTGTTTTTAAAATGGTACAAGGTATTTTCAAAGTATGTGTGTGTGTGTGTGTGTGTGTATATATATATATATATATATATATATTAACGAATAAGCAGACGTCTCAGTTGGTATCATAGCAATGGTTCTGTAAAGGGTTGTGCCACCATCAGCGTCGAGAAGAACAGTCGTCAAGCCTCAATTTGTAATTTTTACATGCTTTATATGATTTAATATGATGTTACCTGCTTGATGACATGAATAATATGTTTTATTTAACATGTTTACTAGATTTTTGTGTATATATACCTTTTGTGCTCAAAATTGCTTAATGGATCAAGATATGTCACATGATTAGAAAACTTAGATTTAAATGCATGTTGGTTACGTTAGAATTTGGAAAATGTTCAAATAAAATGCCTCCTAGACGTGCCCCTGTGAATGAGAATCAAGCCGAGAACAGTGTGAACCATCAAGGGAATGCACCCCCACCACCTCCTCCGGGGGATGCGCTACTCGTGCATTAGAGGGGATGGCTCGTCTCTTCGATCAAAAGTGACAGCAGCAGAAGTTACAACAGATGCAGCAGGCACCTAGGCAACAACATGATATTTATGATCCGTTCCGGAGGCTAGGGCTGAAGGAATTTTCTGGCACTACCGATCCTTTTTCTGCTGAGGGTTGGATTCGTTAACTCGAGGTACACTTTCACTATCTGGATATGGAAGATGCAGTCCATGTGAGGTGTACTACTTATCTGTTTAGGGATGAAGCTTCTTTATGGTGGGAAGGATCCAGGCATGGTGTTAACCTTGCTACACTTGGGCTCAACTCAAAACGATATTCTACGTGAAATATTTTACTGCTGATGTCAGAGGGCAATTAAAGAGGGAATTTATGACTCTCCGTCAGGGAGACGCTACTGTTGCTGAATTTGTGAAGAGATTTGATAGGGATTGTCACTTTGTACCTCTTATTTCCAAGGATGCTGAAGAGAAACTTAGACACTTTATGGATGGTTTACGACCCACCATACGGAATAATGTTATGATGATGTGTCCTTTGGATTATGCTATTGCTACCACTTATGCATTCCAGTCTGAGCAATCTTTGAAGGACATCGAGTTTGAGTTACAGCGAAAAAGACAGCAACATCAGAATAATAATCAGCCAAACAAGAAGCCATATGCGGTTACTCCTAGACCTCAAGGGCCCCAAAATCCCCAAGGTCAAGTCAAGAAGAAAACACCACAAAAGCCACAAAATCATGGAGCACCAAAGCCTGCTGATAAGAAATCTTGCAAGGAGTGCAATCGCTTTCATTTTGGTAAGTGCATGTGGGGATCTTATAGATGCTTCATCTGCAAGGGCATAAGGTTGCTGATTGCCCGAAGAAGAAAGCACCTACTGTTGGAAGAGCATATGTGATGAATGCCGAGGAAGCTGAGAGGAGGCGGACAATACGCTTATCACGTGTAACCTAGTCGTTTAACATTTTTACATTGCTTTTATTTGCATGAAATGTTAAATTTGTTTTTAAATTTGAATTGGGGACATTATTTAACCTAGTGAAAATTAGGTTGCATGTTCTACCATAGTTGGACTTAAGATATGAATTTAGAAACCCTACAATGATATTTATTTTGAGCCTTATTTTATGTAAAGGATGTAATAATTCCAAATAAAAAGTTTTAGGGCCAAAATTAACGAAAAATCATAATTTAGGAAATTATTAGAGTTTCGAATTTATGAGGGGTCAAATGTATAATTTTCGAAATTATGAGGACCAAAATGCAATTATCCAAAAGTTAAGGGACCTAAATGCAATTTCCGAATTCTTAAGGGTCAAAAATATAATTCTCGAAATTTAAGGGATCAAAATGAAACTTTTCAAAAATATAAGGATCAAAATTGCAAACATCAGCAAATTTGGGGACTAAAAAAATTTCGAAAAATTGAAGGGCTAAAACGCAATTTTTCAAGAAATGCTTAAGTTCAATGCGCAATCTTCACATAACTTTGGGAAATTAAAGATATAAATTCATTAAGTTTCAACACGAAAAGATTTAAAAAGCGTTTTCGCCGTAGGGAAGATTATCATTTAAGGTGTAGCAACCTATGCACTACTAGATTCAAGAGCTACACGTTCTTTCATATCTGAAACCTTCATCAAAAGACTGAATATTACTCCTCAAGATATGAGTTTGGGTTTCAAAGTTTCTATTCTTTCCGGTGATCAAATGATTACATCTAAAATTGTCAAGAATATGAAGCTTTGTTTATTAAAAAGATGTGGTTCGGACATATCTTATTGTGCTTCCTATGCCCGAATTTGATATTAGACTTGGGATAGTGTTTGCACAATATTTGGTGTTGCGGGCGTGCCAGGTGCAAAAATGCACCGATTTTGTAAAAATGATAAAAATCTAACTTCTAAAAACAAACGAAAGTGAATTCTAAATTTGACCGTCGGTTCTAATCTCCTAAAACAACTATAACGCCAAAATGAAGAAAACTATTGGAATTTGAGGAATAAACGCCTTACGTTGTTTATATTTTCAATAAACCGTTGGAATTTACAAAACATAAACATATAAATATAAAGTTGTTGAAATCTAAAACGAGAGAATGCTAGAAATATGCTAGAAATCTTAAAAACTATCGCTTGAAGATTGAGTTTTTGCAGAGAGTATTTGCAGATTTTGTCTGTAGAGTTGTGTGTGTAGTTGTGTGTCTCCTTGTAGCCTTGTTTGCCGATCTCTTTTCTCCCCATCGCTGTGCCGTTTCACTCCACTCCCCCATGAGCCCATGGTCTTTCCCACTCATGCCACGATTTCTACTTATCCTCCCACGTTCTTCTTCCTTCTCCGCGCTCAGTGACCAGTTTTGAATCGATAAAAATCAATCCGCCACTTTTAACGGGCCTATATAATTTAATTGGGCTTGTGATTAAATTGGACTTTCATAATTAATTATTTTTAGCCCAAACAATTGCCCCCGCAAGCATTGGCCCATTGGGCCAAAATACTTGTATATAAGCCCGGTCCGACCAATTTATTTGCAGTGACCCATATTCATTTATCTGTGAATTTGATTTCTAGTATTGGGCCACTTACCCAAGCCCAATTCCAATTTGGGCTTGAAATCACTTGTTCCCTTTCTTCCCCCTTCCATTCAAATTCTGCAGCCCGCTTCTTCCCTTCACTTCCTCCGCCCCTTCGTCTGATCGCTCATCGCTGCTATTGTGGAAACAAGACACTTCGCTATCCCTACACCTCGACAGCGGCGGACCTTAAATTTATTTGCTCTTTCCCTCGAGCGCTCGCTTGCCCTCCTTTCACCGCCATTTCCTCCTTCTGCTCTATGGAGGAAATAATCCTCCAAGATGCGTGGTGAGCACCGATCACATTCTTATAGGCAACCAACCGCAGATTCCTCTCTTCAACCGTCAGATCCTCATTCTTAGACAGAGACATTGACACTTTCTCCCTGAACTCCACCATTTCTTTGTAGCGCTCGGCCTGCTCGGTCAGTTTCGCCATGTACACGTTCTCCTCACGCGACGACATGGTGAATCATTCGGGTTCTCCTAGGAAGAAAAGGGAATGCTGAAGGGTGGGAAAGCGAGATCTGTGCGATTGAAAGGAAGGCTCTTTCTTTAGATAAGAGTGGATGGATCGAGGGAAAGGGGAGCGGTCGCTATATCAACTTTAGATTCGCCTTGATTGAATTGAATTGTTACTCAGTGTTTCTTGGCTCCCCGAAAGTTGTCGATTCGCCTTGATTGAATTGAAGTTTCCTTTTTTGCTTTTTGTGACTTCGTATCCGAGAAGCCAAAGGATGGGCGATTGATTTATCTGTGTAGTTGGGCTAACACTCTTGACATCGGGTGTTTGTGGGGAATTATGGATTTGGTATTATTAAGCCATTCATTAGCCTTTGCTTTGTAGGTGCAGTAAAGTGGTCATTGTTTGGCCCTGTAGTATACATCAGTAGCAATTGGTTTTCTGAATATTTCTTGCGTGCACGCAGTGGTCTTTGACCCCAAGCAATCTACTGATTCTGATTCTATCTTGGCTGCTATTCCCATGTATCTTCTTTTGATGGTTCATTCTTTTCGTGTACATTGGCTGTGGGGACCCGGACGCTAATCAAGTTCTTAATCATAATTGGGACTAATTAATCAATTATAAAACAGGGTCTAAATTTTTTTTTTTAAAAGGCGGAACGTAGTGACATCAAACATATATACACCTCAGTATATAAAATACAATACAAGTACTGTACTGTAAACATCTAAATAAAACGAAGGTTTAAACAACTATTGTCAAGTGTCCAACCCTATCTCTAATCCAAGTCCGGAGCCTCCACTCTAATCACGATCTCCCTCATCTCCTGGACCCTGATCCTGTCCCACCTGTTGTCAAGTACACATACAGACAAGACAACAGCCGGATATACCGGTGAGAATATAATCCCCAGTATAAATCAACGAAACATGCAATCATATAAACAAATATAAAGCATGTAATCAGGTAACAGAATATGTAACAAATCTGAAACATAATCAATATCATGCTGTCGACAATACTCGTAGCTACATCATTTAAGACTAGACTCAATCCTAGTCTAGGGATCCCGGTTTCCAGATGTGGTATTCCTATATCGAATTCCGTAAAGGATGGAACCATAATCTCTATTACTCGATATAACCAGTGCCCCGGTATTCCTATATCGAATTCCGTAATAGAAGAATTCCAACCCCTTTACTCGATATAACCAAATATGGTGTTCCTATATCGAATTCCGTAATGGATTCCATTACTCGATATAACCATACATCCAGTGTCCTGACCTAACCGTCATGGACTGTAGCTCTATCGCTAGCATCCTATCTTGTGACATTGTGCAATGTGCCATGGCGATACCACCACTATCCGGCACGGTGTGTCACAAGACAATTCAACCAATACCTGTTGTCTAAATATCATGAAAACAAGTATATTAATCAAATCAATGCAAATATCCATGCAATAAAGTAAAGTATGTGATTTAGGGAAACCCAAGTCTAAACCGACTCAAGTCCATCTCCCAATACCACATTGACTTATACCTTTCTTTCGTCGGTGTCTGGCTCAGTCGAAGTCCTCAACTCACAGCCTGTCTGATACTGACAATACCAACAATCTCATGTCAATATACCGTCCAAATTACTATCAATCTGATCAATCTGGATTTAATTCAAAATCAATGGTATAACAGTACAATCTCAGTATTCCCGTCAATACCATATCACCAGATATTAATTACAAATCATAACTCATATCCGTTACAATCTGAAATTCATTCATAATCCAAATCTGTCTGGTATAAATCAATATACCCTAGAAAATTCATAATAATTCCATAATCAGTCCGTTTCTAAATCTGACTTCGATTCTATGATGTCTAATATGTCAAGAACATCATATATGAATTCCATTCCATTCTGCCAATATCATAATTTCAAAGCATATCAAAACGTAGCAAAACTTACGTCCAGTTGTAGCCTACGTCGCTAGGAACTCAATACCGAAGTCGGAATCAAAATCAGACGGACGGATTTCTCCGAAAAGGCGTAAGGATTTTCAACCCAATTCCTCTGACCCTTTCTCGATTTCTGCTGAATGATTTTCCAAGGAATGAATGGCTATCAAACACATTATATCCTGCATGCATTCAACGAAGTGGCAGCATTTCCGCGCAACACGCAGCACCGCGGGTGCGGTCGTTGCTGCACCGCGGGTGCGGTCTCGTAAGCACCACGGGTGCGGTCACCCCACGGCAATCCTATCCATTTTTCATCATCTACACCGCGGGTGCTGTGTCGTAGGGACCGCGGGTGCGGTCTTGGTTCGCACCAAAAATCCCTACTTTCATTTTAAATACTCTTCTCGGTATCCCGATTGGTCCATTCATAATCACATGACATTATAGATCAATCAACATCAATTACAGTGATTAATTTCCGGGCATTACATTCCTCCCCCCCTAAGATACGATTTCGTCCTCCAAAATCACAAGCATTCAATCATATCAATAAGGAGTATATATACAAACACTGTATAAGAAATTTACATTAGTGAAACAATGCTGGGAATTCTTGTCTCATATCTGATTCAGTCTCCCAAGTGGCTTCTTCAACGCCATGACGAGTCCATTGAACTTTCACAAGAGGAATCCTCTTTGTTTTGAGCTGTTTTTCTTTACGATCAATAATCCTGATCGGTTTCTCGACATAACTCAATGTCTCATCCAGCTCGGTCTCGTCTGGCTGAATCACATGAGAATCATCAGGGAGATATTTCCGCAGCATCGATACATGAAAGACATCATGTATTCCAGACAATGAAGGCGGTAATGCAAGTCGATAGGCGCGATCTCCTATCTTTTCGAGAATCTCATAAGGACCAACATATCGAGGAGACAATTTCCCTTTCTTGCCAAATCTGACAATTCCTCTGAAAGGTGAAATTTTCAAGAATACTCGGTCTCTTACCTCAAATACCAACGGTCGTCGTCTGAGGTTGGCATATTTGGCTTGTCGGTCTTGAGCTGCCTTCATTTTCCTCTGAATCAATTTAACTTTTTTCTGTCATATCTCTGATCATATCAGGTCCAGTCTCAGGAACTTTAGAGATATCATCCCAATAAAGAGGGGATCTGCATTTCTTTCCGTACAACGCTTCGAATGGAGCCATCTCAATACTCGTCTGATAGCTGTTGTTGTACGAAAATTCACAAAGTGGCAATGCATTTTGCCAATTAGTACTAAAATCAAGTACCACAGCTCTCAGCATATCTTCCAGGGTCTGGATAGTCCGCTCTGACTGTCCATCGGTCTGTGGATGATATGCGGTACTTAGATGTAACTTCGTACCTAGAGCCTGCTGTAAACTCTGCCAGAAGTGCGAAGTAAATTGAGGATCACGATCTGAAACAATCGACTTCGGCACTCCGTGCAATCTAACCACTTCTCGAACATAAACATCGGCCATCTGGTCATATCTATATGTCATCTTGTATGGAATAAAACATGCCGATTTGGTCAATCGATCAATCACGACCCAAATCGCATCACAACCTCGGGAGGATCTCGGCAATTGTGTCACAAAATCCATGGAAATGTGATCCCATTTCCATTCAGGAATGGACAAACTCTGCAATAATCCTCCTGGTTTCTTTCTTTCAGCCTTCACCTGTTGGCAATTCAGACACTTGGCTACAAATTCAGTCACATCAGATTTCATTTGTTTCCACCAATACTGTGTCTTTAAATCATTATACATTTTCCTGCCACCAGGATGAACGCTAAAACGACTGTTGTGCGCTTCTGTCAGTATTCGCTGTCTCAATTCTGAAACATTTGGCACAACAATACGATTATTCACATACAAGACATTGTCACGAACCTGATATTCCGATTGATGTCCAGTTCTCACCATCGCAATCGAATTCTGTACATTCTGATCAACTTTCTGAGCTGTTTTAATTTTCAAAAGCAGCTCTGGTTCAGCTGGAACAGCACACAATCTCAGAGGCTGACGATCTGTCTCAAATATTAATCCAGACAAACAGCAGTCTTCAATCAAATTCGATACACCAATCGTCGATAAGGATAGTGCACATACCTTTCGACTCAGTGCATCAGCTGCTGCATTGGACTTCCCTGGATAATACTTGATTTCACAATCGAAATCTTTCAATAAATCTAGCCATCTCCGCTGTCTCATATTCAGCTCTGATTGCGAAAACAGATATTTCAAGCTTTTGTGATCAGAATATATCTCAAATTTTTCACCGTACAGATAATGCCGCCATATCTTCAATGCAAAGACTATGGCTGCCAATTCAAGATCATGAATTGGATAACGAGATTCATGTGGTTTCAATTGTCTGGAGGCATAAGCAATCACATGCCCTCGCTGCATCAGTATACACCCCAATCCTCTATGAGATGCATCACAATAAACCACAAATTCACCAGCACCTGAAGGAATCGTCAACACAGGCGCACTGGTCAGTCTCTTTTTCAACTCAAGAAAACTGGATTCACAGTCTTCTGTCCAAACAAACAGAGCATTCTTCTGAGTCAACTGCGTAATCAGTTTGGCAGTACTCGAAAAATCTTTAATAAATCGACGATAATATCCTGCCAAACCCATAAAACTACTAATTTCTGGCACAGATGTAGGTCTCGGCCAACTAATCACGGCTTCAACCTTACTGGGATCAACTGATATACCGTCTCCCGATATAATGTGACCCAAAAACACCACCTGTTTCAGCCAAAACTCGCATTTCGACAATTTAGCATACAGCTTCTCAACCCTCAAAATTCTCAACACCGTCCTCAGATGATTAGCATGCTCAATCATATTCTTCGAATAAATCAATATATCATCAATGAATATGATAAGAAAATCATCCAAGTATTTCTGAAATACGCGGTTCATCAATTCCATAAATACCGCTGGTGCATTCGTCAAACCAAATGGCATGACAATAAATTCATAGTGTGCATACCTGGTTCTGAATGCTGTCTTTGAGATATCAGCATCCCTGACTCTCAATTGATGGTATCCAGATCTCAAATCGATCTTGGAATATACAGATGAACCCTGCAACTGATCAAACAGATCATCAATACGAGGCAAGGGGTATTTATTCTTTACCGTTGCCTTGTTCAGTTGCCTATAGTCGATACAAAGTCTCATCGACCCATCTTTCTTTCTCACGAACAGTACTGGAGCACCCCAAGGAGATATACTTGGTCTGATATATCCCTTGACCAGTAAATCCTCCAACTGTTCCTTCAATTCTTTCAATTCGATTGGTGCCATCCGGTATGGAGCTCTCGAAATCGGAACTGTTCCTGGCATTAACTCAATGCTGAAGTCTATCTCTCGAATCGGAGGCAATCCAGGAATCTCGTCTGGAAAGACATCAGCAAACTCACACACCACTGGCAAGTCCGCCAATGATGGGCTCGTTTTCAGTAAGTCAACTGAATATACCAGGAATCCATCCGCTCCCTTCTGCAATAATCGAGTCATATTCATTGCAGATATCAAAGGAATTCTAGCTCGAGAACCCTTACCATAAAATTTCCACTCCTCAGCCATCTCAGGTCTGAATCGAACTATCTTGTGGAAACAATCGACTGTAGCTCGGTACTTGGTCAACATTTCGATGCCGACAATACAATCAAAATCAGATAAACCAAGAACAATACAGTCTAAATCAATCGTATGCCCGTCGTACTGCAGTATACACGATTTCACAGATTTCACCGATATCAAACCTGTTCCTAACGGAGACGTGACAGATACTACAGTAGCTAAGGACTCAACAGGCAATGAATGCATTAAAGCAAATCGCTCAGACATAAAAGTATGTGATGCACCAGTATCAATCAGTACATATGCAGGATAACCAGAAATAAAACAGTTACCTGCAACTACATCATCAGGTGCATCCTGAGCTTGCTCCTCAGTCAAAGCAAACAATCGGGCCTGCTGTCTAGGAGGCTGGCTCGCGGTCTGGCCCCCTCCTGGCCTCTGCTGTGACAGAGTAGACGGTACTGGCTGAAAAGTATAAACGGCAGATGTTCGTCTACCTGCCTGAGCCACTAATCCAGATGACTCAGCTGCCTGCGATCCCTGGGCACCTCGCTGTGGACACACTCGGGCAAAGTGTCCCTGCTGTCTACAGATATGACAGCTGCCAACTACTCCTCGGCACTGATCTGTGGAATGCCTCCCTCCACAAGTACCACAGTACGGTCCTGCATAGCTCTGGCTCTGACCGGTCTGTCTAGAGCCACTCGAACTGGACGAGGTAGTCCCTGATTTCTTGAATTGCTTCCCTCTAGCCTTCAAGAAATACTTCTTTCCGCTACCGCTGCTGCCACCTTCAAATCGAGGAGGTGGTTGTGGTCCCGGTGCTGGAAGCACAAACGAAACCTCTTTCTGCCTCATCAGGCCTGCCTCGGCTCCCTTGGCTCTATTCAAGGCATCGGTGAAATTGTTGGGCCTCCCGGTGTTCACCAAAGTGAAAATTTCAGGATTTAGGCCATTTATAAACTGGTCAGCCACGGCCTCGTCATGTTCAGCTACGTGGGGAGCAAATCGGAGCAGTGTCGAAAACTTAGCCACATAATCCTCAATGTTCAACTGGCCTTGTTTCAGGTTTGCAAATTCGGCTCCCTTGTCCTTCCTATAAGATACTGGGAAGAACCGTAGATAAAATTCAGATTTGAATACATTCCAGGTAATGGCCGTACCTCGTTGTTCCAATGCCCTTCTAGTCGTGATCCACCAGTGTTTAGCAACGTCATGCAACTGGTGTATTATCAGTTTCACCCTCTTTTCCTCAGTATACTCCAAAGATTCAAACAGTGATTCAATGTCGTCCAACCAACTTTCACATTCCACGGAGTTCTCCGTTCCTTTCAAAGTCGGTGGATGGAATGACTGGAATCTTTTCAGCAATTTCTCCATTGTTGTAGGTGTCACATCCATGGGAGGATTTGAGGTACTCCCCTGTTCTGGCATTCTCCTCGGAGGCATATCTGAATTCAAAAGGATTAGCAATCCCAACAATAATCCTGTTTCAAGCCTCCCTGGATCATCTTACAGCTGATCCATTCCAATAATACACAATACCATATCAATAACAGATAAATCAGGTAACATGTATTAAAGCAGTAAAAATGCTAGCAATCAAAAGCAAGGAAAGAAAATCTCATTCTACCCCGCTCACTAGCTCCTATCTTCATCTCAAGGATATATCGCTCTGATACCACCTGTTGTGGGGACCCGGACGCTAATCGAGTTCTTAATCATAATTGGGACTAATTAATCAATTATAAAACAGGGTCTAAATTATTTTTTTAAAAAGGCGGAACGTAGTGACATCAAACATATATACATCTCAGTATATAAAATACAATACAAGTCCTGTACTGCAAACATCTAAATAAAATGAAGGTTTAAACAACTAATGTCAAGTGTCCAACCCTATCTCTAATCCAAGTCCGGAGCCTCCACTCTAATCACGATCTCTCTCATCTCCTGGACCCTGATCCTGTCCCACCTGTTGTCAAGTACACATACAGACAAGACAACAGCCGGATATACCGGTGAGAATATAATCCCCAGTATAAATCAACGAAACATGCAATCATAAACAAATATAAAGCATGTAATCAGGTAACAGAATATGTAACAAATCTGAAACATAATCAATATCATGCTGTCGACAATACTCGTAGCTACATCATTTAAGACTAGACTCAATCCTAGTCTAGGGATCCCGGTTTCCAGATGTGGTATTCCTATATCGAATTCCGTAAAGGATGGAACCATAATCTCTATTACTCGATATAACCAGTGCCCCGGTATTCCTATATCGAATTCCGTAATAGAAGAATTCCAACCCCTTTACTCGATATAACCAAATATGGTGTTCCTATATCGAATTCCGTAATAGATTCCATTGCTCGATATAACCATACATCCAGTGTCCTGACCTAACCGTCATGGACTGTAGCTCTATCGCTAGCATCCTATCTTGTGACATTGTGCAATGTGCCATGGCGATACCACCACTATCCGGCACGGTGTGTCACAAGACAATTCAACCAATACCTGTTGTCTAAATATCAAGAAAACAAGTATATTAATCAAATCAATGCAAATATCCATGCAATAAAGTAAAGTATGTGATTTAGGGAAACCCAAGTCTAAACCGACTCAAGTCCATCTCCCAATACCACATTGACTTATACTTTTCTTTCGTCGGTGTCTGGCTCAGTCGAAGTCCTCAACTCACAGCCTGTCTGATATTGACAATACCAACAATCTCATGTCAATATACCGTCCAAATTACTATCAATCTGATCAATCTGGATTTAATTCAAAATCAATGGCATAATAGTACAATCTCAGTATTCCCGTCAATACCATATCACCAGATATTAATTACAAATCATAACTCATATCCGTTACAATCTGAAATTCATTCATAATCCAAATCTGTCTGGTATAAATCAATATACCCTAGAAAATTCATAATAATTCCATAATCAGTCCGTTTCTAAATCTGGCTTCGATTCTATGATGTCTAATATGTCAAGAACATCATATATGAATTCCATTCAATTCTGACAATATCATAATTTCAAAGCATGTCAAAACGTAGCAAAACTTACGTCCAGTTGTAGCCTACGTCGCTAGGAACTCAATACCGAAGTCGGAATCAAAATCAGACGGACGGATTTTCAACCCAATTCCTCTGACCCTTTCTCGATATCTGCTGAATGATTTTCCAAGGAATGAATGGCTATCAAACATATATATATCCTGCATGCATTCAACGAAGTGGCAGCATTTCCGCGCAACACGCAGCACCGCGGGTGCGGTCGTTGCTGCACCGCGGGTGCGGTCTCGTAAGCACCGCGGGTGCGGTCACCCCACGGCAATCCTATCCATTTTTCATCATCTACACCGCGGGTGCTGTGTCGTAGGGACCACGGGTGCGGTCTTGGTTCGCACCAAAAATCCCTCCTTTCATTTTAAATACTCTTCTCGGTATCCCGATTGGTCCATTCATAATCACATGACATTATAAATCAATCAACGTCAATTACAGTGATTAATTTCCGGGCATTACATTGGCATATTTATTCTTAGCAGGTATCATGGATTGGCCATGAGTTGGCCTCAGTTCTCCGGTGTATTCGACACCTAAGCCTTGGTGTCGTTTGGGGCTCTTTGCAACACAGGTAAGAGTCAACTCTTACGTGCTCTTATGTGCTGCATCCACTCAAGACGATTCCCTCGCCCCTAACATTATGCATTGCACTTCAGTCGGATCCCTTTCCCGCATACACGTATATGCATTTGCACTCCAGTCGGACCCCTTTCCCGCATATACGTATATGCATTTGCACTTCAGTCGGACACCTTTCCCGCATACACGTTTACTTACTGTTCTTGCATGCGGTGATTCCGCCTTTGATTTGTTGACTGTTGGTGTTGCGACTTTGATTGTTGCACTCCCAAGAGCAGGTTGTCCACAAGTAGTATAATTCGATGAGTTCGAATATTGTATCCACGAGGAAGCTAAGGTAATTACAAGTCCACTACAATGTCTTTTTATTTATTTTTTCTTTTAGTTGTTTGAATCTTTAATTGGTATTTTTTAATTGTTCAAATTTTAATTTAAGTAGTTGAGATTAAAGGATCCATTCTTGGTCTTTTAATAAAGTTAACATTAACGAACATGATTGAAATCCACTTAATAAAATGGTTCCAATATATTAAATAATCATATTTATATTACTTTATATATTATTATCTTATAAATATATAATATATACTAAAACTTATAAATGTTGTCAAGTATTTATTGTGCTATATATATATATTTGTAAACACTAAATCAAGGTTCCTACTTTAAATGGTTGGTAAAACCAAACTAACATTTAAATGGTACCAAAAAATTAATATTATGATATATTTATATATTATAAATCAAGGTTCCCACTTTAAATGGTTGGTAAAACCAAACAAACATTTAAATGGTCCCAAGTAATTTAGTATTATATATATTCATATATAATAAATCAAGGCATCCACTTTAAATGGTTGGTAATACCAAACTAACATTTAAATGGTTCCAAGAATTTAGTGTAACATATAGCAACAATAAATCAAAACTCCTATTTATAAGTAGGGTATAAAAATGCTTAAAGAAATAAATATAACATAAACAATAAATAATGATTAAATAATATAAAACATAGATTCTTATCTTTTAGTAACTTTATTATCATGCCAATAGTTTCACCTTTTCATCTCAACTTTAGGAAGTTAGCTATTCATTATTCAAAGTGTAAAACTTTGAATATTAAATTAAAATGCTAATTATATTTAAATGAAGAAACAAAGGAAAAATATAGAGAGAATATGAACTCAAAGGTTTGTTCATAGAATGAAGGATATCTCAATACATTACAATGCACCCCTATTTATAGCCAAATTTGGGTAGACAACCACAAATAAAATATTATTTTTTTACACATAAGTCTTCATTGGTGTTCCAATATATTATATTATATTACACATCACTTTTGAAAATCTTCTTCTCCGAATTTGCTTCTTCACATAAAAAGAAACATGTGGATAATTGAGTTGTCTAGTTGTGGTATTTTTTTCAGACCATTTGACCAAGTAATTTGAGATATATGGTCAAAATACTAGAGCATGGTAAAACTGCCACTCCTTTGGTAACTTTATTTGTTGTTTAATTTGATCCCAATTTTGAGAGGATTTTTATCTCATGCTTGCCACCAATATTGTAGATATTAACATCAACTTTCTACAGGTCCAAGAATCATCTTAATCCCATTTGCAACGCCAAGTTTATTCTTGTTTTATCGAACCTGTAAAAAATAGTAAAAACTTGTAATTACACAACAACTTATATTTTATACAATTTATTATAAAACATATAATATTTAACAATTTAATAAAACAAAAACTATATATTTATATTATAAAACATTTACTTAATGTACAATTTTTATGTTTATCACACCTCCCAACCAGATTATTGCTAGTCCCTAGCAATTTAAGCGTTAATAGCAATACAAAACATATTGATTAATATAAATAGGAATGTAATCAGAACTATCTAAGTGTTTAAATTACATTTGAAAACTGTCAAAGTTATATCAAGATCATCATAATTATAATTTATGAAATAATTTGAGATGGTCAATTCAAAGCTTATTTCATGTAATTAAATGTACACGGCCTTCAGAAATTCCTAGTAAGAGTCTCAACTCCATATCCTCACAGGTTAATAAAATGTTTCAATTTATGGCAACGATTTCTCTCATGGTGTTGGAATACAGATAAATGCTCAGAAAAATGGTTTACAGAATGCAGACAGACAAACGAGCCAAACTAATCAAAAGATAGAAAATCCGTTGATTCAAAATCTAGTTGTTCTTATTATATATTTTTTTCCTGATTTTTTTTCATAACATCATGGAATCAGACTAAGTTTATGCTTCTTGACCACATATTTATTTAATTTGTACAATAAATTTCTCTCTTTTTTTTATGAGAGATATATGGGTCGTAGCATATAACTTAAAAATTATATAGATCTTCAATATCTTTCTTTTTGTATTTTTCTCTTTTTTTTTTTCAGGAAATATCATTTTTTTTCAAAATAAGAACTCAATATCTAAACAATAGATAGTCTCTCTCATGATCAATAAAGGCTCGAAAGCTATTTTCTCAGTCCTCTTCACTCACTCACAAAATATGTGTGAGTTTAAAATTTTAGGCACTCTTATAAGGTATATCTTGGGCCATATACTTTAATACCTGATTTTATCACAATGGTTAATCACTCAAAAATATTTCATAAATAATATTTTTATAGTGATCATAATATAAAAATTGACTTTTTTTCCAAATAAAAATTAAACATCCTTAGATAGATTAATACATTTTCTAATTTAAACCTTTCAAATATGTAATGTATGATATTTTTGCAAAAATTACAAAGATACAAGCAATAAACATGGTTTTATTATAAAATATATATATAATTTTTTTTAATTTTTTTCTCCCCCAATCAGAATATGACATTGTCCCTAATGTCAAAATAACTGTTAATAAAGAGTACATAATGAAAGAGATATCACCTGGAATTTTATTCAAGATAACAAACCGAAACAAACGCAAATCAATCCACGACTTTTGAATCAATGATCCAACTTTCTTTTCTTACTGCTTGATTGCGACCAATTGATCTTTGTTATCATCGGATCAGGCTTATGAAAAAAAAGCTTCCAAATCATCAATTAATTGGTCGGCAGTCGAAGCACAGATGAGCATCCGTCGTGAATTTTCTGAAATGAAATTCTGTTCCATAGCTTTTTAAAGAAATGTCAACAAACTGTCATAATAATTATTGATATTCAACAAGCCCACAGGTTTATTATGGATATTAAGTTGTGCCCAAGAAACAGTGTGAAAAATTTCTTCTAATGTACCAAAACCACTTGGTAGTGCGATAAAAGCATCAGAATTTTCAATCATTTGAGTGATTCTTTCATACATAGAAGAAACTTTTAATTCCTCCCCAATCGTAACACCTGTAATATTTCCTTCAGCTAAAGCTGTAGGAATATTACCCAAAACATGACTACCTCCAAGATGAGAAGATGTTGAAACAGATCCCATTAATCCAATATTACCTCCCCCATATACCAAGTGAATTTTTCTCTCAGCCAATATTTTTCCAAGATTATTCGCTGCTTCTACAAACACTTCATTTTTTCCAGGACTCGACCCACAAAATACACAAATATTTTTCAATGTTTGTGTAGAGGATCCAGCCATGTTTTTACTTTCTTTTTTGGTCTGCGAAAATAGAGAGAAAAATGAGAGATTTTATAGGGGTAATATGTTATCATGACAAAAATAAAGGTCACAGTTGTAAACAGAATAAATAGTAAAAACAATAATGACACACATGCATATAAACAGTAGTGTGATTGTGGCTCACAATTTTCCTCTGGTTTTACGTCCAGAAACGGCTTCAACGCCTTCTATGAGTCGAGGATATGCTTCCCATCCAATTTTCTTATAAATTGGCAAACAGGGTCTTTTTTAGTCGGATTCCTAAGACTATGACGCTCATCTTGGAATTGTTTCCATAAACGGAGAAGTTCAATATGCACATGTCCACTAGAATGCGTCTCAAGAGTCAATAAGATGTTATATAAAGACTCCTTACTTAGTCCATTCTTAATGAAACCAATTTTATCTTCTCTGTTGTTGGAAACACATCCCAAAGATCTGCATCGTTTGTCACAAGTCCATTTGCACACTTATGACAAACCCCTAAACTTTTGGCCCTTCGTTTTTTCGCATAAGTGCTTTTTCCTAATCCAGGCAAATAACGAATAAGCAATGATTGTGGAACTTCTCCTCCTAATCGGACCTTAGCTTCTATTACAAGACAAATATCTTCTGGAATTCCTTTTTGCATTAGCAATCTCAATCTTTCACACCTTCCCGCATAAATTTTTCTTAGAACATTTCAGAAACAGAGGGAAAATATTTACAAATTTTTGAGAGAATTTCATCCATTTTGAAAAGAAAAAAAATGATTTTTTTTATTTTTGTATCAGCAATTGTGGGAAACTGATTTAACCGACTATGAGAGTCACAGAGTACCGTTATCCGCCATTTAACCGGGAAAATAAAAAGATTAAGAAAACCTGAAATAAAAACAAACCAACTTAAATGCAACACAAAATAAAAAAAATCAAGGATCAGAAAGGGAAATAAACTCTTCTTGAAAGATTTCATTTTCTAAAAATGGTTTAAGCCTTTGTCCATTTACTTTAAAAATATCATCATTTTTAGGATTTTCAATATCCACAGCTCCATAAGTATACACATGCTTTATAACATATGGGCCTGTCCATCTTGATCGTAATTTTCCTGGGAATATGTGAAGTCGAGAATTATAAAGCAAAACTTTTTTACCAATCTCAAAAGATTTTCTAAGAATTGTTTTATCATGAAATGATTTGATTTTTGCTTTATAAATCATTGAATTCTCATACGCGTCATTTCTGAGTTCTTCAAGTTCATTAAGTTGCAATTTACGCAATTTGTTGGCATTATCCATGCTTGAATTTAAAGTTTTGATCGCCCAATAAGCTTTATGTTCCAATTCCACAGGCAAATGACAATGTTTTCCATAAACCAACCTATAGGGAGACATATTCAATGATGTTTTAAAAGCTGTTCGATATGCCCAAAGTGCATCATTAAGTCGCAGAGACCAATCTTTTCTATTTGAGTTAACAGTTTTTTCCAAAATTTGCTTTATCTCCCTATTAGCTAATTCAACTTGTCCATTTGTTTGAGGATGATAAGGGATAGTTACTTTATGAGTAATACCATATTTTTTCATTAATGAAGGAAGTGGTTTATTAACAAAGTGAGTTCCCCCATCACTTATCATGGCTCGAGGAATTCCAAATCTACTAAAAATATTTTCTTTTAAAAATTTGATGACGATTTTATGATCATTTGTTAGACATGGAATTGCCTATATCCATTTGGAAACATAATCAACTGCAATTAAATATACAAGTATCCAAACGACGGTGGAAAAGGTCCCATAAAATCAATTCCCCAACAATCAAAGATTTCGATTTCAATAATAGGATTCAAAGACATCATGTTTCTTTTTGAAATCGCACCCAATTTTTGACAATTTTCACAGATCTTGCAGATTTCGTGGGTGTCTTTAAACAAAGTGGGCCAATAAAATCTACACTGCAAGATTTTTGCAGCCGTTTTCTTTGAAAAAAAATGTCCTCCGCATGCTTCTGAATGACAAAATTTAATGACACTACTTACCTCGTTATCGGGTATGCAACATCGAAAAATTTGATCTGGACAATACTTGAACATATACGGATCATCCCAATAAAAGTTTTTTTACCTCATTCAAAAATTTTCTTTTATCTTGGGAACTCCATTGCGGTGGCATTTTTCCTGTCACAAGAAAATTTACTATGTTAGCAAACCACGGTGTAGTAGTAACTGGAAATAGATGTTCATCAGGAAAATTATCGTTAATTGGTGTCATTTCACAAGATGATCCTGTTACTAGTCTCGATAAATGATCGGCTACGACATTCTCGGTTTCTTTTTTATCTTTGATCACAATGTCAAATTCTTGGAGCAACAAAATCCATCTTATTAGTCGTGGCTTTGCATCCTGTTTGGTCAACAAATATCTAATAGCAGAATGATCAGTAAACACAATAGTCGTTGATCCAATCAAATAAGAACGAAATTTATCTAATGCAAATATTACAGCAAGTAATTCTTTTTCAGTTGTGGAGTAATTCATTTGAGCATTGTTTAAAGTTCTACTTGCATAATATATCACATAAGGCTTACCGTTTCTTCTTTGACCCAATACTGCACCGACTGCATAATCACTCGCATTGCACATGATTTCAAATGGTCAAGACCAATAGGGAGGTTGCATGATAGGAGTTGATGTTAAATGTCGAATGATTTTATCAAAAGCATTTTGACATTATTGAGTCCACTCAAATGCAGTGTCTTTTGTTAAGAGGTTACAAATTGGTTTAGAGAATAAACTAAAGTCCTTTATAAACCTCCTATAAAATCCAGCATGTCCAAAAAATGAGCGAATTTCTTTAATTATTTTTGGAGGGGGTAAATTGGCAATGACATCAACTTTAGCTTTATCAACTTCAATTCCATGAGATGACACGACACGTCCCAAAACAATTCCAGAAGTAATCATGTAATGACATTTTTCCCAATTTAAAATAAGACCTTTTTCCTCGCATCTATTTAAAACTTTTTCAAAATTTTCAAGACAATTATCAAATGTATTCCCAAAGATAGTTAAATCATCCATGAAAATTTCCAAACAATTTTCAACCATGTCGCAAAAAATGCTTAGCATACATCTTTGAAATGTTGCTGGGGCATTGCATAATCCTAATGGCATCCTTCTAAATGCAAATGTTCCAAAAGGACATGTGAATGTAGTTTTATCTTGATCTTCGAGTGCAATGAGAATTTGATAATAACCTGAATATCCATCAAGAAAACAGTAGTATGGATTGTAGTGACCCGTTCCAGAATCACCTACTAATCAGAACTCAAGCATGCAAAATTAACATTTAAAACTGAATCAGGTAAACAGCGGAAAAACAGTAATACAACCCAATCGAATCTGTAAGTACAAAATACTTAAACAACCAGAGCGAACTAAATATCAAGAACAAATACCAACAACTATAGGTCAACCTCTGCCAGCTCCCTGTCCACTCCCTCCTGGACCGCCCAACCTGAGACCTGCCCCATCGAATAGGGTGTCCAAAACAGAGATAAACCGAGGACGTGAGCATAAAACGCTCAGCACCGAAAGCATGAGTATACAAGACTATGACATGCATGTATGCAAAATGTACTGGATACCAGGATCTGGGTATAACGAAATACTGCTCAGGTAAATGACGTCAAGGTATGTAGCACTCTGCGCCGTCGCACCAGGAGGTGGCTCCCATACCAAAATAAACCTGTGGATATACCGGTGACCTGACCACCGTTGGCCAACGGGGTCCAACCATCCACAACAAACGAGGGCTGAGCACCCTCTCAACAGGCTATCTCAAAAATAGTCAGGCTCAACATGATTATGCAAATGCCGCATAATAAACCATGAATCATATGACAGATAATAATGCAACATATAAACATGCAACACATAGTAAAGCATACTCAATCCTGCTATCTCGGATAGTACTTTCGTACCTCAAATCAGTAGATCCTAGCAATCAGCCCTAGAATCAAGCCTGCGTCCGTAGTCAGCCCACTGATGCCGCTAGCTCCCAACTAGAGCACAGCTCCGCTACAAAACCAGTAGCTCCCCGCTAGTGCCTAAACCTCGGGAAAAGACTAGAAACCCATCAGAAACGACTAAAACGCTCTGGAACACTCGGAATTGGCGAGTAAAAAGTGAAGCCTCGCGCCTCTATTTATAGACAACGATCGGTAGATCCGATCCACTTCGGACGATCCGATCCGGCACACTTCGGACGATCCGAATCCTGATCGGACGCTCCGAACCCTGCATGTCTTCCACGTGTCCAGACACCTGTCTTCGGACGATCTGAACCCTGATCGGACGATCCGAACCCTCTTCAGACGATCCGAACCCGGTTCGGTCCTTCCGATCCCAACGAAATATGATTAATCCAATAATTAACTCAAATTAGGCATCGGGATACTACATTTCCCCCCCCTAAAAAGGATTTCGTCCGCGAAATCGAGTCTGAAGAATGACAATTCTGAACAACAATACATTCAACTTAAGAATGAATTACAACTGAAAGCACAACTGAAATTACAATCATAACTGAAAATACTACAACTAGAACAACTCTGGATTCTCTGACCGCATGCGACTCTCTAGTTCCCAAGTAGCTTCTTCAATACCTCGGCGCTGCCACTGCACTAAGACAAGAGGAATAGTCTTATTCCGCAGTACCTTATCCTTCCGGTCTAAGATCGAAACCGGTCTTTCCACAAAAGACAAATCCGGATTCAGCTGAACTTCTGTCAGATGCAAAACATGAGACTCATCCGCTACGTATCGTCTCAACAAGGACACATGAAACACATTGTGAACACTAGACAGATACGGTGGCAAAGCTAATCTGTAGGCCAAATCTCCCACACATTCTAAGATCTCAAAAGGACCAATGAATCTCGGAGATAGCTTACCCTTGAGTCCAAATCTCAGAATCCTCCGAAAAGGGGATACTTTGAGAAACACTTTCTCGCCTGCATCAAAATAAAGAGGTCTGCGCTTAGTGTTCGCATAACTCGCTTGTCGATCCTGAGCAGTCTTAATCCGTTGTTTGATCACAAGAACTTTGTCCATGGCCTGCTGAATCAATTCTGGACCCTCGACCTGTCGTTCTCCGACTTCCTCCCAGAACAGAGGAGTACGACAACGTCGACCATACAATGCTTCAAACGGAGACATACCAATACTCCTATGAAAACTGTTGTTGTATGCAAACTCTATCAGTGGCAAATGATCCTGCCAAGCTGGCCCGAAATCCATCACACAAGATCTCAACATATCCTCAAGAGTACGAATAGTCCTCTCTGACTGACCGTTAGTCTCTGGGTGATATGCAGTACTCAAACTCAAGGTAGTGCCCAAAGCTTGCTGAAAGCTGCCCCAAAATCTAGATGTAAATCGAGGATCTCTGTCACTAACGATACTCACGGGCACACCATGAAACCGTACAATCTCCTGAATGTACAACCGTGCCATCCGATCGAAAGTGAAATCTCTGTTATACGGAAGAAAATGGGCAGACTTAGTAAGTCGATCCACTACCACCCTGATAGCATCTCTATTCCCCACAGACATAGGCAAGTGAGTCACGAAGTCCATCGTGATATGCTCCCACTTCCACTCCGGAATAGGAAGATTCTGCAACAAACCTCCAGGTCGTCGATACTCAGCCTTCACCTGCTGAGAGACAAGGCACTTGGAGACATACTGATAAACATTACGTTTCATACCTTTCCACCAAAATCGAGTCCTCAAATCCTTATACATCTTGTTGCTCCCCGGATGAACACTCAACTTGCTACGATGAGCCTGGGACAAAATCTCCTCCCTCAAAGTGTCATCTTCTGGTACAACAACACGACCAGATAAGCACAAAAGACCCTCGGACTGATAGTGGAATCCAGAAGTATTATCTCCATCAGCCAGCCGAGCTAATTTCTGAATCTTAGAATCAGACATCTGAGCATCTCTAATCCGAGAATACAAAACTGGCTCAGACAAAATAGTAGCTATACGGATACTCTCTGTTCCCTTCCGATGCTTACAATTGAATCCCATCGAACAGAAATCTTGAATAATCCCAGATACAGCACAAGTCTGAAGAGCAGATAATCTCACCTTGCGACTAAGAGCATCGGCCGTGAGATTCGCAGATCCTGGATGATACTTGATCTCACAATCGTAATCCTTGAGTAGATCCATCCAACGACGCTGACGCATGTTCAACTCAGCCTGAGTGAACAGATACTTCAAACTCTTATGATCGGTGAAAATCTCAAATCGCTCACCATACAGATAATGGCGCCAGATTTTCAAAGCAAAAACGATCGCTGCTAATTCCAGATCATAAACAGGATAGTTTTCCTCATGAGGTTTCAACTGTCTCGACGCATAAGCAATCACATGCTCATTCTGCATCAGAACACACCCTAGTCCCTGTAAAGAGGCATCGGTGTAAACACTGAAACCACCAGATCCAGACGGTAGAGCCAAAATAGGCGCAGATGTCAAACGTCTGCGAAGTTCCAAGAAACTCTCTTCGCACTCTGATGTCCACTCAAATGAAACATCTTTCCGAGTGAGCTGAGTGAGTGGCTTAGCAATCTGAGAGAAGTTGACAATGAAACGGCGATAATACCCAGCCAATCCCAGAAAACTGCGGATCTCGGCTACTGTCGTCGGACGCGACCAGTTCAATACCGCTTCCACCTTGCTCGGGTCAACTGAAACTCCCTTGCTAGAAATGATATGCCCAAGGAATACAACCCTGTCAATCCAAAACTCACATTTACTCAACTTCGCATAAAGCTGGTTCTCGCGAAGTGTCTGTAAAATAATCCTTAAGTGTTGTGCGTGTTCTTGCTGATCATGCGAATAGATTAAGATATCATCTATAAACACCACAACAAACTTATCCAAGAATTCCCGAAAAACCCGATTCATCAGATCCATAAAAACTTCTGGTGCATTCGTCACCCCAAAAGGCATAACCAGAAACTCATAATGCCCATACCGGGTCCTGAATGCAGTCTTCGATATATCTCCCTGATGAACTCGAAGCTGATGATAACCAGACCTTAAATCAATCTTGGAATACACAGAGGTACCCTGCAGTTGATCAAATAAATCATCAATCCGTGGCAATGGATACTTATTCTTTATCGTAGCACGATTCAACTGCCGATAATCTATGCAGAGTCGCATAGAACCATCCTTCTTTTTGACAAAAAGAACTGGTGCTCCCTACGGGGACACACTGGGTCGAATATACCCCTTGTCAAGAAGATCCTGCAACTGCTGTTTCAATTCTTGCATCTCCGATGGAGCTAAACGATAAGGAGCTCTAGAGATTGGTGTCGTGCCTGGCACTAAATCAATGCCGAAATCCACTTCCCGAACGGGAGGAAAACCAGGAATCTCCTTGGGAAAAACATCCGGAAAATCGCAAACTACTGGAATGTCACTGATACCGACACTATCTGCGGATGAATCAATAGCATAGATAAGGTAGCCTTCCCCGCCCGACTCTAAAGCACGACAGGCTTTCAGAGCAGAAACCACGGGCATCGGGGGCTCGCGCTCCCTCTCCATAGAAAAACCAACTGTCGCCCTCAACTGGACGAAACTGCACAAACTTCTGATAACAGTCCACAGTAGCTCTAAACACAGTCAGCACATCTATTCCCAGAATGCAATCAAAATCCTCCATCGCAAGAATCATCAAATTAGCAGTTAAAACATTACCCTCAAACTCTAGAGGACAACCCAAAACTAGACGTTTAGCTAGCACCGAATGACCCATCGGTGTGGAAACAGATACTACAACGTCCAAAGAAGTGAAAGGTAATGCATGACGCTTAGCAAATCTCGCAGATATGAATGAATGTGATGCACCAGTATCAATGAGAACGTAAGCAGGTAATCCACATAATATAAAAACACTTGCGATAACTCTCTCGTTCTCCTCAGCAGCCTGATCCTGGTTAAGAGCAAAGACCTGCCCTTGAGTACGCGGTCGGAGGTTAGAACCCTGAGTAGACTGTCCTTGCTGTGGCCTCTGATGAACTGAAGCCTGAGAACCAGATCCTGATCCTCCGCCCGTCTGTGGACAATCTCTCTTCATGTGGCCCATCTCACCGCACTTGTAACAAGCACCCGCAACCTTGCGACAACGCTCCGTCGGATGATCCTTCCCGCAATGCTGACACTGGGCCCTTCTTCTTCCCAAAATGGTGAACTCCTCCAGATCCAGAGGAAGAAGAAGTAGATCCAGCTTTCTTGAATGCTTGGGCGCGGGGACCCAAAGAACTAGTAGGACGAGCAGACTGCATGGCTCGACCTCTCAGCAAACTGCCCTCAGCCTGGCGACAACGATTCACAAGGCCTTCATACGATGTCGGATCATCGCAGACAACAACCCGATCATAAATCTCCTGATTGAGGCCCTGAAGAAAATGGTTATACTTGGCACTAGCATTGTCACTGACATGTGGAACATACGGAAGCAACTCAAAGAACTTCTGCTGATACTCATCAACAGACAAACTTCCCTGCTTCAGATTGATCAACTCAATCGCCTTGGTCTGCAGAAGAGCTGGCGGAAAGTAAAGCAGCATGAAAGCGGCTCGAAAATCGGCCCAAAGAACTCGACCCTGTCGCTGAACTATCGGTGCAGAGGTAGACCTCCACCACTTACGTGCACCACCCTCCACCAAGAAATCAAGGGTATCAATCTGCTTGCTCCGCCGAGCACTTAAAAGTCTTGAAGCAGCTCTCCATCCTCTCGAGCCAGTTCTCCGCAACATCCGGAGTCTCACCGCCCGAAAGAGGTTTCGGCCCCATCTGCAAGAACCGATGCATACTAAAACTCCGAGGCTCATCACGACGGTGTTGACGACATTCTCGATGCTCTCGGCGACGCTCCCGATCGTCGCGATCTCCCCAACGTCCAATGCTGCCATGACTACTAGCATCGTCGTCAAAACCAGACATCTCTTAGCTACAAAAGTTACCAGAGATTAAACCCAAAAGAACAGTTCCTAATCCCAAAATCTTAATGCATGCTCTGATACCATAAATGTAGTGACCCGTTCCAGAATCACCTACTAATCAGAACTCAAGCATGCAAAATTAACATTTAAAACTGAATCAGGTAAACAGCGGAAAAACAGTAATACAACCCAATCGAATCTGTAAGTACAAAATACTTAAACAACCAGATCGAACTAAATATCAAGAACAAATACCAACAACTATAGGTCAACCTCTGCCAGCTCCCTGTCCACTCCCTCCTGGACCGCCCAACCTGAGACCTGCCCCATCGAATAGGGTGTCCAAAACAGAGATAAACCGAGGACGTGAGCATAAAACGCTCAGCACCGAAAGCATGAGTATACAAGACTATGACATGCATGTATGCAAAATGTACTGGATACCAGGATCTGGGTATAACGAAATACTGCTCAGGTAAATGACGTCAAGGTATGTAGCACTCTGCGCCGTCGCACCAGGAGGTGGCTCCCATACCAAAATAAACCTGTGGATATACCGGTGACCTGACCACCGTTGGCCAACGGGGTCCAACCATCCACAACAAACGAGGGCTGAGCACCCTCTCAACAGGCTATCTCAAAAATAGTCAGGCTCAACATGATTATGCAAATGCTGCATAATAAACCATGCATCATATGACAGATAATAATGCAACATATAAACATGCAACACATAGTAAAGCATACTCAATCCTGCTATCTCGGATAGTACTTTCGTACCTCAAATCAGTAGATCCTAGCAATCAGCCCTAGAATCAAGCCTGCGTCCGTAGTCAGCCCACTGATGCCGCTAGCTCCCAACTAGAGCACAGCTCCGCTACAAAACCAGTAGCTCCCCGCTAGTGCCTAAACCTCGGGAAAAGACTAGAAACCCATCAGAAACGACTAAAACGCTCTGGAACACTCGGAATTGGCGAGTAAAAAGTGAAGCCTCGCGCCTCTATTTATAGACAACGATCGGTAGATCCGATCCACTTCGGACGATCCGATCCGGCACACTTCGGACGATCCGAACCCTGATCGGACGCTCCGAACCCTGCATGTCTTCCACGTGTCCAGACACCTGTCTTCGGACGATCCGAACCCTGATCGGACGATCCGAACCCTCTTTCGGTCCTTCCGATCCCAACGAAATATGATTAATCCAATAATTAACTCAAATTAGGCATCGGGATACTACATGGATGACCTGCTACTCTTTCTAAAATTTGATCCAAAAATGGTAATGGAAAATGATCTTTTCTAGTTGGGTCATTTAATTTTCTATAATCAATACACATCCGCCAACTAGATGGGACTCGACTTGTTAACAATTCACCTTTTTCATTTTTTATCACTGTGATGCCAGATTTTTTTGGCACTACTTGTGTTGGGCTTACCCACTTACTATCAGAAATAGGGTAGATAATCCCAACATCAAGTAGTTTGAGAACTTCAGTTTTCACAACATCTTTCATGTGTAGATTTAATCTCCTTTGTGGTTGTTGAGATGTTTTAGCATTTTCTTCTAAGTGAATTTTGTGAGTGCAAATTAGTAGATTAATGCCCTTAAGATCTTTTAGTGTCCAACCAATTGCATTTTTATGTCTTTTAAGCATATCAACTAATTTACCTTCTTGATTACTTGATAGTTTGGAAGAAATTACCACCGGATATGTTTCATCTTCTCCAAGAAATGCATACTTCAATTCTTCTGGCAAGGGTTTTAACTCCAATATGGGTGCGTCGTCTTTGTTCTCATATTTCGCCTCAAATTCTTTTTCTGATCCTGGTAACGGGTGATACCTAATAAAATCATCAAGATCAATTTAAATATTTTCTTTAACAGTTTCAACTGAACAAATATCTAATTGATCACGAGTACTCCCTTCTTGAATTTTTTTTTCCACAAGAGTTTCAATAAGATTTTCATATTCACTTTCATCTTCTTTGTCATGTGGTTGCTTACAAAGATTAAACACATTAAGCTCCAAGGTCATGTTACCAAATGACAATTTCATTATTCCATTCCTGCAATTTATAAGAGCATTAGAAGTTGCTAAAAATGGACGACCTAAAATTACAGGGATTGCATTACAAGCTTCAATAGGTTGTGTATCTAATACTATGAAATCGACATGATATACAAAGTTATCAACTTGGAACAACACGTCTTCTACCATACCTCTTGGCACTTTAACATATCTATCAGCAAGTAAAAGTGTTACCGAAATAGGTTTTAACTCGCTTAGATTGAGTTCTTGATAAACTGAATATGGAAATAAATTCAAACTAGCTCCAAGGTCAAGCAATGCTTTTTTAATTTTTCGTTCTCCAATAATACAAGAAATAGTAGGACAACCTAGGTCTTTATATTTCAAAGTATTATTATTTTGAATGATTGCACTTACTTGTTCGGCTAAAAATGCTTTCTTTTTCACATTCAATTTTCTTTTCACAGTGCACAAGTCTTTCAAAAATTTGGCATATGATGGTACCTGCTTTATTGCATCTAATAAAGGAATATTAACTTTTACTTGTTTAAAAATATCATATATATCAGAATTCAAATTTGATTTTTTTGTATTTTTCAATGCATGAGGGAATGGTGGTGACACTGTCTGTTGAACCTCCTTTTCACAAGTTATGGGTTCCACTTCCTTACCCTTTGGAGTTGATTTATCATCATCTTCACAAGGTTCAAGAATGTATTTTTCCACAACCTTACCACTTTGAAGGGTAATAACAGATTTTACCTGATCCATCGGTTGAGTTCCAGAAGTTCCAGTTTGTGAATGATGATCCTTGGGATTAGGCAGAGGTTGTGAAGGAAATTTACCTTTTTCATGAATATTAAGTGCAGATGCAAATTTAGCAAGAGTATCTTTCAAATCTGTCATGGTTTGAGCGGTTTGAGTATTGTTAGACTCTTGCTTTGCAATGAAAGAATTCAATATATCTTCCAAATTCCTTTTAGGTGGAGGAACATAAGGTGCATAATTTTGAAAATTTTGTTGATTTTGGAAATGAGGTTGTGAAAATTGTGCAGTATTATCATTCCTCCAACTAAAATTTGGATGATTTCGCCATCCTGGATTGTAACTTTGAGAAAATGGTTCAAAATTTGGCATTTTGAAATTGTTTAAAACATTGGCTTGTTCATGGAGACATTCTTTAAAAGAAGGCAAAGTGGGACAATCTTTTGTAGAATGATCACTTGTATCACAGATGTGACATGCAATTTCTTGAACAGATTTTAATTGACCATTCTTTTTCAATTCAAGTGCCTCAACTTTTCTTGCCAAAGAGGTAATCTGGCTTGGAGATCATGTTCATCGTTGAGAGTGTACATACCTCCACCAGATGTGGGAGATTGAATCTTTTTTGATGGTTCGATTGTACCTATAGTGTCTCAATTTTGAGCATTTTCAGCTAATGAATCGAGATACTCAATTGCCTCGTTTGGATCTTTATCTTCAAATGTTCCATTACACATAAATTCAACCATTTGCCTATCTTTAGGTGTTAAGCCTTCATAAAATTGAGAAACAACTCTCCAAATTTCAAAACCATGATGTGGACAAAGATTAAGCAATTCTTTGTATCTATCCCAACACTGATAAAAAGTTTCTCCTTGTTTTTGAGTGAAAGTGATGATTTGCCTTTTGAAAGAATTTGTTCTATGAGATGGAAAAAACTTTTTCAAAAATTGTTGTTGCAATTCATCCCAAGTTCGAATGGATCCCGATCTAAGATTTTGTAGCCAACTTTTAGCTTTTTCTTTTAAAAAAAAAGTAAAAAGCTTAAGTCGAATGGTGGTCATGCTACAATTTAGATCATTATATGTGTTGCACACTTCTTCAAACTCTCGTAAATGCATGTATGGATTTTCAGAATCTAAGCCATGAAAATTGGGTAAAAGTTGGATAATACCAGGCTTAAAATTGAAATGAGATGCATCAAGGGGAAAAACTATGCATGAAGGTGCACTAGTACGTGTAGGATTCATGTGATCTCTAAGTGTTCTTCGTCTATCATGATCATGTTCAGATTGAATTTCATCTTCATTTTCTTGGATGGGTTCTTCCGCCATGTTTTGTAAAAATAAATGGTTATTTCGAATGAGTCGACCACTAAGTGTACGTCACCAAATGCTCATGCAAATGCAAATGCAAAAGAATAAAAACTCACAAAAGCAATAAAAATTCAAATAAAGAAAAATAAACTATAAACAAAATTAAATAGACTTGAAATTAAATTATACTTCCCCGGCAAAGGCGCCAAAAACTTGTTGCGACTTTGATTTTTGCACTCCCAAGAGCAGGTTGTCCACAAGTAGTATAATTCGATGAGTTCGAATATCGTATCCACGAGGAAGCTAAGGTAATTACAAGTCCACTACAATGTCTTTTTATTTATTTTTTTCTTTTAGTTGTTTGAATCTTTAATTGGTAATTTTTAATTGTTCAAATTTTAATTTAAGTAGTTGAGATTAAAGGATCCACTCTTGGTATTTTAATAAAGTTAACATTAACGAACATTATTGAAATCCACTTAATAAAATGGTTCCAATATATTAAATAATCATATTTATATTATGTTATATATTATTATCTTATAAGTATATAATATATACCAAAACTTATAAATGTTGTCAAGTATTTATTGTGCTATATATATATTTGTAAACACTATATCAAGGTTCCCACTTTAAATGGTTGGTAAAACCAAACTAACATTTAAATGGTACCAAGAAATTAATATTATGATATATTTATATATAGTAAATCAAGGTTCCCATTTTAAATGGTTGGTAAAACCAAACAAACATTTAAATGGTCTCAAGTAATTTAATATTATATATATTCATATATAATAAATTAAGGCATCCACTTTAAATGGTTGGTAATACCAAACTAACATTTAAATGGTTCCAAGAATTTAGTGTAACATATAGCAACAATAAATCAAAACTCCCACTTATAAGTAGGGTAAAAAAATGCATAAAGAAATAAATATAACATAAACAATAAATAATGATTAAATAAATAAAACATAGATTCTTACCTTTTAGTAACCTTATTATCATGCCAAGAGTTTCACCTTTTCATCTCAACTTTAGGAAGTTAGCTATTCATTATTCAAAGTTTAAAACTTTGAATATGAAATTAACGTGCTAATTATATTTATATGAAGAAACAAAGGAAAAATATAGAGAGAAATATTATAAACTCAAAGGTTTGTTCATAGAATGAGTGATATCTCAATACATTACAATGCACCCCTATTTATAGCCAAATTTGGGTAGACAACCACGAATAAAATATTATTTTTATACACATAAGTCTTCATTGGTGTTCCAAGATATTATATTATATTACACATCACTTTTGAAAATCTTCTTCTCCGAATTTGCTTCTTCACATAAAAAAAAACATGTGGATAATTGAGTTGTCTAGTTGTGGTATTTTTTTTCAGACCATTTGACCAAGTAATTGAGAGATATGGTCAAAATACTAGACCATGGTAAAACTGCCACTCCTTTGGTAACTTTATTTGTTGTTTAATTTGATCCCAATTGTGAGAAGATTTTTGTGAAGGCCCGAAAATCCTTGCTTGAAAATTTGCGGAAAATTTAAAATTTTTTCTTGTTAAATAATTAAAATGCCTCATTCATAACTAAACCGATAAACAAGGTTTGATATTCAAAATGGCAGCGGAAGTAAATATTTGTTTGCAGAAATAACAAGTTGAAAATATTTAACAACGGATAAAAATGTTTGCATAAAATGGTAAGTGCTGAAAATGAGGTCCTCGGGTGCCACTACTGCCGACCTAAGCTGGCTCACTGGTCCCCGCCCTCGGCCCCTTGCTCATCAGTACCTACAACAATCAAGTCTAGTGAGCCTAAAGACTCAGCATGCAAATATCGTAGGTAACGAGTAAATACTAAAGTAAAATTTGCATGGGATAAAATATCATGTCATGAGGCATACTGAAAATGACTTGCACTGAGCAATTATAATACGTGCATGACTGAATTAAATATCATAGTAAAAATGTTTGCTCCTTGGAGCCCTGTACTGAAATGACTGATAAAAATTTTATGTTGAGATTATGGTCTACGCCTGTGGCCCTTGCACTGAACTGAACTGATCGGTAACTGGCTACCGGGGAGTATCAAACTGAACTGAACTGACCGGTCACTGGCGACCGGGTGGTACCAAACTGAACTGATCGGTCACTGGCGACCGTGTAAAATAATGCTCTCATAATAGTGAATTGACCACAAGCAATATCGCATAAATCTAAAAAATAAGTATTTTATATTTTCATGCACGTAATATAATTAAATGGCATAATGAAAATATCCTGTATATTTTACCAACTGGATTGGATCGCTCCCAGGCTCGCTGCAACCTAAATATGCCATGAAAAATATGCAATAGCTTATACTTGACCAAACTATGCAATTAAATTTGAAAATGCGACAATTACGTCTAACGACTTCGTATTTAATTCTGACTCCGAACCAACCCGAACCAACACTGAACCGACGTATAGTCATGATTGAAATACGCTTAAAATTATGAACTAATGCTCCTAAAATGATGAGGGTCTAAATCCAGGTGAAATGGAGGCCAAAACAAGAAACGCTCTTTTGAGAGTCAATTTGGCACATCGCACCGTAAATTTTCGTATGACCTCAAAAATGATCCGAATCACGAACGGTTGAAAACAGGACCTTCATAACTCAATGAGGCACTGTCCAGTCCAAGGCCATAGGCTAAAAGCGACCGAGAACTCGAACAAGCCACCGAACCGACACAGAAAGTTGCTGTACAAAAATACAGCCAAGGAATGATTTGAACCATGGCTAAGGGCCCTAGGCCAGCCACAATTCGCCTCATTCCAGCAACCAACAGAAAGTTCTTACCCGAGAACAAATTCTGCACGTCGGGCTCTTGTTCTTGTTTTGCTGTCACGGATCGTTCCAGTGGTCATTTGATTGACCATGACACGATCTAGACATCTAGGGGCATGGTATGAACCGTGGCTAAGGGCCATAGGCCAACCAAGATCCATACCATTCCATAAAACTCGAAGCACAAGTGCTGTCAAAAACCGATGGGCCGAGAAGGGGAGGGGCTGTTCTTGCATTTGATTTAAAACCGATGCACCATGTACCAAGCCACCAAAAGGGCGACTTAGTCACGTCTTAGGCATGCTAGGAAAGTGATCTAACCATGGCTATAGGCCCCTGGGGCAGCCATGATCAGATCCATGCCTTTTTGACAGCACAACAGCAAAATAGCAACTCAAATGGCGTGAAGGGGGTGGGTGAGCTGCTGTCAACGCTGAATTCCAGCGAGTATGGTGTTGAACAAACGAACCAATATGGTCTTATACACGTGCCTAGGAGCAGCCTTGAGAGCCTGGAGTCGAACCATAACCTGTAGCAACTAAAACAAGAGAAAACCGTGAAGAGCATCATGAAAGTCGAAAAATTCTGCACATGCATTTCGAAAATGCTTGATGTAAATTTCGGTTTTCTTGTATAAAAATCATGTAAAAGTGATGTTTAAAAATAATAGTAGGACTTGATTGAGGTTTGAAAGAAATCTAGACATGCCTTTGATTCGTTTGAAAGAAAAACGAAAGAATACGACGACTCGGCGCGGAGGAGGTGGAGCGCTTCTTTCCTTTTCTTTTCTCTCTTCTTTCTCACTAATTCTCTCGATTTCTTTCTTGGTTAACCCTACTGAAATGCTACTGATTTCGGTGGTGTGGGAGAGGGATTAAGTGGTTAGGGGAGTGAGGGGAGATCCAATAATAAAAGGATTGAAATGGCATGACCAAGTCTCCTATCTTTGAAATTTGAATTTATTGTTTGATATCAAATATTTGTTGGGGTCTTTGTGGATGAGGTGGCCGAAATTCTCTTTGTTAACCTAGATTAGGATAATGCTAATTAGTTAATTAAATGGTGCTCCCAAAAATAAAAGAATTATCCTACTAATTAAATATAAAGAAAGGATTAAAGGTGTGAGTTGGCAAATGAATTGTTTAACAATTCCAAGGGGCCGAAATTTAGCAATTAAAGGAAGGGTAAAAATGTTATCTAGATGATAAATTTTAAACCTTTAAAGCCTTACCTATTCTTTAAATAATTTAGGGAACTAAACCCTTAATTAATTGAACTCAAATGAATTTATTTCCTACTCACCTCAAGTAATTAAAATAAATCCTCAACCTATTTTTTAACTTATATCAACTTACTTGCTAGCTAAAAATAAATACTGGAAATGTTTTCTAAATCTTAAATTTATCTCTAAACTCCAACTCCAGTCCGGCCTCACTGAAATAACTGAAAGAATAAAATTAAACTGCTGGCTAAAATAATTAACTTCAAAGAAAAGCATTTAAATATTCATGCAATGAAGTCAATTTAATTTAAAATACTAGAATTATGCATGTATTATACGTAGTCTAAGTTACGGGTTCTACAATCCTCCCCCCTTAAAAGAAATTTCGTCCTCGAAATTAGAACTCACCGAATAACTCGTGGTACCGACTCCTCATTTCTGGCTCAGACTCCCATGTAGCTTCCTCCTCCGAATGGTTGAGCCAATTGAATTTGACTCGCTTAACCAACTTGTTCCGGAGCTTCTTCTCCTGTCTGTCAAGGATCTGCACTGGTCTCTCCTCATAATACAGGTTCGGAGTAAGCTGCAATGGCTCAAAGTTCAGCACATGCGAAGGATTCGCCATATACTTCCTCAGCATGGAGATGTGGAACACATTGTGTACTCCACCCAGATTCGGCGGAAGAGCAACACGATAAGCTAGCGTCCCAACTCTTTCAAGTATCTCAAACGGTCCAATGAATCTTGGACTGAGCTTCCCTTTCTTCCCAAATCGCATGACACCTTTCATAGGTGCTACCTTCACAAAAACATGGTCGCCCACGGCAAACTCTAAATCTCTCCTTCTCTGATCTGCATAGCTTTTCTGTCGAATCTGAGCAGTCCTCATCCTATCACAGATCCTGACTACTACATCGGCAGCCTGCTGAATAATCTCTGGACCCAACTCTGCTCTCTCTCCTACTTCATCCCAATGAACAGGAGATCTGCACTTGCGGCCATACAGTGCTTCATACGGAGCCAGACCAATAGAAGACTGGAAGCTGTTGTTATAGGTGAACTCAACCAATGGTAAGTTCGACTCCCAACTCCCGGAGAAATCAATGACGCAAGCACGGAGAAGATCCTCTAAGATCTGAATAACTCGCTCTGACTGCCCATCTGTCTGCGGATGGAAAGCTGTGCTAAACAGCAACTTCGTACCCATAGTCGAATGCAAACTCTTCCAAAAGGAGGAAGTAAATCTGGGATCTCTGTCAGATACGATAGAAACTGGAACACCATGAAGTCGAACTATCTCTCGGATATATAACTCTGCAGACTGAACCATGGTGAAAGTCGTCTTAACGGGCAAGAAGTGCGCTGATTTGGTAAGACGAACTACAATCACCCAGAATGCATTTGATCCTCTGACTGTCTTCGGCAATCCGGTCACAAAGTCCATGGTAACATTCTCCCACTTCCACTCGAGAATGGGAAGATGCTTGAGCAAACCTGCTGGTCTCTGATGCTCCGCCTTCACTAACTGGCAATTCAGACACTTGGATACAAAACGTCTGATGTCTCTCTTCATCCCTGGCCACCAGTACAACAACTGCAGATCTTTGTACATCTTCGTACTCCCAGGGTGATAGGAGTATGGGGACATGTGGGCCTCTGATAGAATATCTGCTCGGATAGTATCACTGCTAGGAACCCACATCCTATCTCGGTATCTCACTATACCGTCGCTGACTGTATACAAGACAATGCCCTTGGCTTCATCCCTCTGTTTCCATTGTGCCAACTGCTCATCTGCTGCCTGACCACTGCGAATACGGTCAATAAGAGAGGACTGGATAGTCAAGGTAGATAAACGGGGAACTCTACCTTGAGGATATGACTCTAGATCGAACCTCTGCATCTCAAGCTGAAGAGGTTTCTGAATCGTTAAATGAGCCATCACTGCGACTTTTCTGCTCAAAGCATCCAAAACTACATTAGCTTTACCCGGGTGGTAGCTAATGTCACAATCGTAGTCTTTCACAAGCTCCAACCAACGCCTCTGACGCATGTTCAGCTCCTTCTGCGTAAAGAAATACTTGAGGCTCTTGTGGTCGGTAAAGATCTGGCACTTCTCTCCATACAGATAATGCCTCCAAATCTTCAAGGCAAAAACTACGGCCGCCAACTCTAGATCATGGGTAGGGTAATTCTTCTCGTGGATTTTCAGCTGTCGAGAAGCATACGCTATCACTCTCCCATGCTGCATCAAAACTGCACCTAGACCGAGCTTCGAAGCATCCGTATAAAGGACAAACTCGCCGGGCCCTGATGGCATGGCTAAAACTGGTGCTGAGATACGAGCTTGCTTCAAAGTATCAAAGCTCTTCTGGCACTCATCGCTCCACACAAACTTCACATTCTTCTTTGTCAATGATGTGAGTGGAATGGCAATGGAGGAGAGTCCCTGAATGAATTTCCTGTAATATCCTGCTAGCCCAAGAAAACTGCGGATTTCAGATGCATTCTGAGGCACAACCCAATCTCTGACTGCTGTAACTTTTGCTGGGTCTACCTCAATACCACTTCTAGAAACGATGTGGCCTAATAACGCCACCTTCTTTAACCAGAATTCTCACTTGCTGAACTTCACGAACAACTTATGCTTCTGCAAGGTCTGCAACACTGTGGTCAGATGTCTTCTGTGATCCTCCTGATTCTTGGAGTAGACGAGAATGTCGTCTATGAATAGTATCACAAACTGATCGAGATACGGCTGAAATACGCGATTCATGATATCCATGAAGATCGCTGGCGCATTCATCAGACCGAACGGCATTACAAGGAACTCGTAGTGACCATAACGAGTCCTGAAAGCAGTCTTGGAAACATCAGCATCTCTCACCCTCAACTGGTGATAACCTGAACGCAGATTAATCTTGGAGAAAATCGAAGCTCCTTGCAACTGGTCAAACAGATCCTCAATCCTCGGAAGTGGGTATTTTTTCTTCACTGTAACCTGTTCAACTCCCGGTAATCAATACAAAGTCTCATCGTGCCATCCTTCTTCTTAAAAAACAAGACTGGCGCGCCCCAAGGTGAAAAACTCGGGCAAATGAACTCCTTGTCGAGAAGTTCCTGAATCTGCTTCTTAAGCTCTGCCATCTCTGTCGGTGCTAGTCGGTACGGTGCTTTGGATATCGGAGCCGTACCTGGCATAAGCTCAATGGAAAACTCCAACTCTCTCTCGGGTGGCATACCAGAGACGTCTTCGGGAAAACCGTCTAAGAAATCTCTGACAATCAGAACATCTGAGGCTGACTGGCTGGGTTCCTCGGGGACAGATAAAAAGGTCGCTATAAATGCCCGACACCCTCTATGCATGAGCTTCCTGGCCTGAACATAAGGAATAATGCGCGGTAAAGGAAAGTACCTGTCCGGCTCAAATAAGAACTGCTTCATTCCAGGCGGTCGGACAAGAACAGATCTCCGCTGGAAGTCTATCAAAACTCTGTTCTTCAATAGCCAGTCCATCCCTTGGATGATGTCAAATTCTGGCATCGGTAGCACAATCAGATCCGCATAAACAAGATTACCGTGCAGCTCAAGGTCTATATCTCGGATAACATTGGTAGCTGCCATCTCCTCGCCTGACGGCAACACTACTGAAAAGGCTATATCTAGCCCAATGGTCTTGATCTTGAGAAAGTTTGCAAAGACCTCCGAAATAAACGAGTGAGTGGCCCCTGAATCTATCAAGGCCTTGGTGGCGGAACAAGATATAAAAATTCTCCCTGAAAGATTGGAACTCTAAGTTGAATCCAATAGCTACAAGAACTAAACTTATAGACATGCAAAGGCCATAGTTCTTCTAACTTAAATCCCAAAAATACTACTGAGTAGAGCATGCAATCCTATCACAGTTCTAAGTTCAATCTTAATCCTTATTCCCAAAACACGGAAATTCAAATAATAACTTAAAGCTTAAAGGTACCTGTCAACAACATAGTCTCCGGGTTTGTTTCCGTGTCATGGAGAGCAAAAACTCTGCCTTGGGTAGGCAGATTCCTCTGTGGGCACTGCAGCAACATGTGGTCTGGACTGCCACACTTAAAACACTTTCCTGAGCCAGACATACATGCTCCAGGATGGTGGCGTGAGCACTTGGGACAGACTGGGTGCTCATAAGTCCTCGGGGCTGGGCATCCCCGCTGCTGCTGCTGCTGTTGGCCTCTGTTTCTAGGCGGTCCGTGAAAAGGCCTCTTGTTCTGCTGCTGATGCTGATGAGGAGGAGGGCGGTGTGGTACCTGGACTGGGCGCTTGCCCTGGCGATCCCTATTGATATCCCGCAGATCCTGCTCTGCGGCTAGGGCTTTGGAGAGAGCAATCTCATAAGTAGCAGGGTCAGACACCCTAACATCCCGGCGCAAGATCGGCCGTAGACCCACCAGGAAATGCATGGCTCTGGCATCATTCGCTATCAGGGGCACAAAATGACAGCCCCTCTCGAACTTACGGATGAACTCCGTAACCTTCATATCTCCCTGTCTCAGGCTCATGAACTCAGTGGTCAACCTGGTGCGCACTTCCCCGGCAAAATATTTGGAGTAGAAAACCTCCGTAAAGCGCATCAAAGTTAGTGTAGCCAAGTTCAGGGCTACTGCTGCTCCTTCCCAAAATAAGCGGGCATCTCCACTGAACAGATAAGTGGCACATCGGACTCTGTCTGCATCTCCCAGCTCCATGAACTCGAAGATAACCTCGAGGGATTTGATCCATCCCTCGGCAATCATGGGGTCAGACGTCCCAGAAAAATCCTTCGGGCACATCTTCATAAACCTCTCATAAACAGCCTGGGGCCCTGTCAGCCTGGCTGCGGCTGCGGCTGCGGCTGCAGCATTGTTCCCCGCAAACTGTGCGAAGAACTGCGTCATCCCAGCTAGCATCTGGGCATTCATATCCGGAGGAGGAGGAGGAGGTAGAGGTCCCTGCCTCTCTTGTCTCTGATCATCACTGTCCTCACGACGGTGCTCGCCACCACCTCTCGGGCATCCGACTTGACGTATAGGGGGGGGGGGGGGGGCATACTGTTCCAAACATATCCCATATGTAACTAACATGCATAATTCCATAATTTATTTTAAATGAACACTGAAATACTGAAAATCTGATCGAAACTATTTCATGGAAGCATGCTGTCAAAATAATTCATGCTTTAAATAAAATGCTAAAATGTAAAACTTACAAACCGAAGACATGGCTTCGTGAGCTTCTCGTGGTCAGTAGTAGTGTAACCCTTTACAAGAACCTGGCTCTGATACCAACTGTGAAGGCCCGAAAATCCTTGCTTGAAAATTTGCGGAAAATTTAAAATTTTTTCTTTTAAATAATTAAAATGTCTCATTCATAACTAAACCGATAAACAAGGTTTGATATTCAAAATGGCTGTGGAAGTAAATATTTGTTTGCAGAAATAACAAGTTGAAAATATTCAACAACGGATAAAAATGTTTGCATAAAATGGTAAGTGCTGAAAATGAGGTCCTCGGGTGCCACTACTGCCGACCCAAGCTGGCTCACTGGTCCCTTGGCCCCATGCTCATCAGTATAAACAACAATCAAGTCTAGTGAGCCTAAAGACTCAGCATGCAAATATCGTAGGTAACGAGTAAATACTAAAGTAAAATTTGCATGGGATAAAATATCATGTCATGAGGCATTCTGAAAATGACTTGCACCGAGCAATTATAATACGTGCATGACTGAATTAAATATCATAGTAAAAATGTTTGCTCCTTGGAGCCCTGTACTAAAATGACTGATAAAAATTTTCTGTTGAGATTATGGTCTACGCCTGTGGCCCCTGCACTGAACTGAACTGATCGGTAACTGGCTACCAGGGAGTATCAAACTGAACTGAACTGACCGGTCACTGGCGACCGGGTGGTACCAAACTGAACTGATTGGTCACTGGCGACCGTGTAAAATAATGCTCCCATATAGTGAATTGACCACAAGCAATATCGCATAAATCTCAAAAATAAGTATTTTCTCTTTTCATGCACGTAATATAATTAAATGGCATAATGAAAATATCCTGTATATTTTACCAACTGGATTGGATCGCTCCCAGGCTCGCTGCAACCTAAATATGCCATGAAAAATATGCAATAGCTTATACTTGACCAAACTATGCAATTAAGTTTGAAAATGCGACAATTACGTCTAATGACTTCGTATTTAATCATGACTCTGAACCAACCCGAACCAACACTGAACCGATGTATAGTCATGATTAAAATACGCTTAAAATTATTAACTAATGCTCCTAAAATGATGAGGGCCGAAAGCTAGGTGAAATTGAGGCCAAAACTAGAAACGCTCTTTCGAGAGTCAATTTGGCACATCGCACCGTAAATTTTCGTATGACCTCAAAAATGATCCGAATCACAAACGGTTGAAAACACGACCTTCCCAACTCAATGAGGCACTGTCCAGTCCAAGGCCATAGGCTAAAAGCCAACCGAGAACTCGAACAAGCCACCGAACCGACACAACAAGTTGCTGTACAAAAATACAGCAACTGTGCTGGGTTTGCTTGCGTCTTTTTCGAGGCTAATGGCCATTGGGGCTTGAAACACCGACCAAAACCTCTCACCAAAATCCCAAGGAATAATTTGAACCATGGCTAAGGGCCCTAGGCCAGCCAAAATTCGCCTCATTCCAGCAACCAACCGAAAGTTCCTACCCGAGAACAAATTCTGCACGTCGGGCTCTTGTTCTTGTTTTGCTGTCACGGATCATTCCAGTGGTCATTTGATTGACCATGACACGATCTAGACATCTAGGGGCATGGTATGAACCATGGCTAAGGGCCATAGGCCAACCAAGATCCATACAATTCCACAAAACTCGAAGCACAAGTGCTGTCAAAAACCGAAGGACCGAGAAGGGGAGGGGCTGTTCTTGCATTTGATTTAAAACCGATGCACCATGGACCAAGCCACCAAAAGGGTGACTTAGTCACGTCTTAGGCATGCTAGGGAAGTGATCTAACCATGGCTATAGGCCCCTGGGGCAGGCATGATCAGATCCATGCCTTTTTGACAGCACAACAGCAAAATAGCAACTCAAATGGCGTGAAGGGGGTGAGCTGCTGTCAACGCTGAATTTTAGCGAGTATGGTGTTGAACAAACGGACCAATATGGTCTTAATACACGTGCCTAGGAGAAGCCTTGAGAGCCTGGAGTCGAACCATAACCTGTAGCAACTGAAACAAGAGAAAACCTGTGAAGAGCATCATGAAAGTCGAAAAATTCTGCACATGCATTTTGAAAATGCTTGATGTAAATTTCGGTTTTCTTGTATAAAAATCATGTAAAAGTGATGTTTAAAAATAATAGTAGGACTTGATTGAGGTTTGAAAGAAATCTAGACATGCCTTTGATTCGTTTGAAAGAAAAACGAAAGAATACGACGACTCGGCGCGGAGGAGGTGGAGTGCTTCTTTCCTTTTCTTTTCTCTCTTCTTTCTAACTAATTCTCTCGATTTCTTTCTTGGTTAACCCTACTGAAATGCTACTGATTTCGGTGGTGTGGGAGAGGGATTAAGTGGTTAGGGGAGTGAGGGGAGATCCAATAATAAAGGGATTGAAATGGCATGACCAAGTCTCCTATCTTTGAAATTTGAATTTATTGTTTGATATCAAATATTTGTTGGGGTCTTTGTGGATGGGGTGGCCGAAATTCTCTTCGTTAACCTAGACTAGGATAATGCTAATTAGTTAATTAAATGGTGCTCCCAAAAATAAAAGAATTATCCTACTAATTAAATATAAAGAAAGGATTAAAGGTGTGAGTTGGCAAATGAATTGTTTAAAAATTCCAAGGGGCCGAAATTTAGCAATTAAAGGAAGGGTAAAAATGTTATCTAGATGATAAATTTAAAACCTTTAAAGCCTTACCTATTCTTTAAATAATTTAGTGAACTAACCCTTAATTAATTGAACTCAAATGAATTTATTTCCTACTCACCTCAAATAATTAAAATAAATCCTCAACCTCCTTTTTAACTTAAATCAACTTACTTGCTAGCTAAAAATAAATCCTGGATATGTTTTCTAAATCTTAAATTTATCTCTAAACTCCAACTTCAGTCCGGCCTCACTGAAATACTGAAAGAATAAAATTAAACTGCTGGCTAAAACAATTAACTTCAAAGAAAAGCATTTAAATATTCATGCAATGAAGTCAATTTAATTTAAAATACTAGGATTACGCATAGCTTATACATAGTCTAAGTTACGGGTTCTACAATTTTTATCTCATGCTTGCCACCAATATTGTAGATATTAACATCAACTTATTACAGGTCCAAGAATCATCTTAATCCCATTTGCAACGCAAAGTTTATTCTTATTTTATCGAACCTGTAAAAAATAGTAAAAACTTGTAATTACACAACAACTTATATTTTATACAATTTATTATAAAACATATAATATTTAAACATTTAATAAAACAAAAACTATATATTTATATTATAAAACATTTATTTAATGTACAATTTTTATGTTTATCAGTTGGTTTGGTGTTGTGGTTGTTGGGTGATGGATGTAGAATGAAGGTGGGTTTGTATGTGATGTTGTGTATTGGATATTGGGAAGTCCTTAATTCAATTAATCCAATTCACTTCACTAGCTTCAAGCCATAGGTTGGCCTAAAACTCCCCACTCGTGATTATTTCCTCATCTGGTTCCCTATCGAAACAAAATGCATTCAATGTGATAAAAATGGCCTACTGGACAACTTTAATTGATTTTTCTCGTTTTTTTTAAATCATAACAAACAAAATATTTACCTTAGTGGCCTTACGGCCTACTTAAAATAAAACCTTACAACATAAAGCTAAAAACTGTACAAAAATGGCTGGTTAGCCTATTTTCTTCCAAATTCAACTTCTCGGTCCTTTTGGGGTTCGCATAACGCCCTTGTTCTCTTCTGTTCTTCATTATTACTCGATGTTCGGTTCGGTGAGCCCAACTCCCCGCTCGATATGTTTCTTTCTTGCCCTATTCTAAGTGGCCTCAAGGCCTACTTCATGAGTCCGTCACTGCACATGCAAACAACCAATTTATAATGGCGGTATGGTATATTTCACCATGATTTCTGGTACCATAAAAACATTGGAAATAAGTGGCCATAAGGTCGACTCCCTAATGAAACAAAGGGCCTTCAAAATAATGAATGAAAGTGGCTTACTGTCCCACTATCTCCGGCCAATTTTATTATTGAATCATAAACAACATATATTTATTTCAGTGACCCTAAGGCCTACATCACATGACATCTTGAAATAAGGAACTTAATATATACAAAAGTGGCCCCGAAGGCCAACTCCCCACTGAAGAATGCCAACTCCCCACTGAATATTAGCGTTTGTGTTTGCTTCACTCGCAAGCTTTTCCTACTTCTTCCCTCATACTTGGAAAATACGGCTTGAGATACTTTCCGTTTATGCATCTTTTGTGTGGATGACCATCTAAGCTTGATAGCCAATATACATTTCCGTCTAACGCCTTATGTACCTTGAATGGTCCCTCCCAGTTGGGAGACCATTTGCCCAGCTCCCTATCCTTTGTTCCTATTGGTAGTATGGCCTTCCACACTATTTCTCCTTCATGGAAACTTTTCTTGTTAACTCTTTTGTTGTAGATTCTCGCCACTTTCTGTTTCTGTAACAGCAAAGTATTGTACGCTTGGATTCTCAGCTCATCTAGTTCTTCCAACTCCATGATCATTGCTTCATTATAATGCTCAAGGGAAAGTTCATTTTGCTTTGTCACTCGCATTGATGGCACCATAATCTCCAATGGGAGCACTGCATCATGGCCAAAGGTAAGGGAAAAAGGGCTCACTCCAGTGGCAGTCCACTTGGATGTTCTGTACGCCCACAAAGTTTCTGATAAGAGCCTTGGCCAATCCCTGGGATTCTCTTCCATCATCTTTTGTAGAATCTTTATCAACACTTTATTTGACGCTTCGGCTTGCCCGTTGGACTGTGGGTAATGAGGGGATGAGTTTATCAATTTAATTCCATAGTCTTTTGCAAACTCCCTCATATCTGAGCATGTGAACATAGTTCCCTGATCCGTGGTCAATGACTCTAGAATTCCAAATCTATGAATGATATTTTCTTTCACAAAGTTAATGACATCATCTTGCTCCGCTTTCTTCAAAGGCACTGCTTCTACCCACTTGGTGAAAAAATCTGTGGCCACAAGGATGAATGAGTGTCCTTTAGATGATGAGGGGTAGATTTTCCTTATTAAGTCCATGGCCCAGCCCTTGAACGGCCATGGTTTGACGACGTTGTGAAGCTCGTCAGCCGGGATTCTTTGGATGTTCCCATGTTTCTGACACGGCTGGAATCCCTTAGCATATTTTGTAACGCCCCAGATTCGACGACTGTCCTCACTGTACCAAGACGAGTCTTTCCAGCGTGCTTATGTCCTCACTCACACGCACCCTGGGAAACTTCCCAGGAGGTCACCCATCCCAAAATTGCCCCAAGTCAAGCACGCTTAACTTTGGAGTTCTTATGTGATGAGCTACCGAAAAGAAGATGCACCTTCGTGATATGAGTAGTACCAATCAAATCTTTTAAGCCCTCTTCAACTGTTCAGTCCATTACATTGCCCACTCTCGGAATCCCTCTCATTCCCGTGTGGGTCGGTTCATTCATGTTCCCTTCACCTAGAAGCCTGCCAGGAGCCGCTCATTGTCCGTGCAACTAATGGCACCGGCGTTCACCCCCCGCCCTCTTCGGCCCCGGGCCTCACATGCCCACCAGCTTCCGCTTGGTTCGTCCCCGAACCACACCGTACTAAGAGAGGTCGGCTCTGATACCACTTGTAACGCCCCAGATTCGACGACTGTCCTCACTGTACCAAGACGAGTCTTTCCAGCGTGCTTATGTCCTCACTCACACGCACCCTGGGAAACTTCCCAGGAGGTCACCCATCCCAAAATTGCCCCAAGTCAAGCACGCTTAACTTTGGAGTTCTTATGTGATGAGCTACCGAAAAGAAGATGCACCTTCGTGATATGAGTAGTACCAATCAAATCTTTTAAGCCCTCTTCAACTGTTCAGTCCATTACATATTTGATGCAATCTTTCAGGATGGATGGCCAATAGTAGCCATACCTCCTTATAAATCATCTCATCTTTATTCCAGATTGATGCGCTCCACACACTCCCTCATGAACTTGCTTCATTATCTCCAAAGCCTCTGGGAAGCCTATTCATCTGAGGAGCAAACCATCTAACCCTTTCCTGTACAAATCTCCCTCCACTAAAACGTAATTAAGAGCTCTCATTTTTAAACCATTTGGAATATCTCTCCCAGTTGATTCTAGCACCATTTTCATGTCATCCCTCCAATCACCAGCTAGGTTTATATCCAAGTTGAGCGTGTCTACCTGAATCCCTCTTTGCTGAATTGAAGGGTGGTTTTTCTTCTGAATCAACACTAGCCTGTGTGTAAGTTCGGGAGACATCTTCAATCCCGAAGCAACCTTTGCCAACTTGTCTGCCTCCCAATTTTCTTGTCTAGGGGCGTGGACTAATGACACTTCCTCGAAATCATCTAGAAGTCGGGATGCCGCGGTATAGTAAGGAGCCAAGGACAAACTTGTGCATTTGAGCTCCCCTGACAGCTGTTTGAGTACCAGTTGAGAATCCCCTAATATTAACAATTCTCTTGCCCCTAAATCTTTCAGAATTTCCAATCCAATTACCAGTTCTTCGTATTCCGCTTGATTTTTGGTGCATGGGAAATCCAAATTAAAGGATAAAGCGGTTTTCACACCTCTTGGGGAGGTGATCACAATACCAGCTCCAGCTGCTGTTTCTGTACTTGATCCATCAAACTTCAACTCCCAAGGTTGAACCCCCACTCCACAAACTGGAAATCCAACATGTTCTCCAATAAACTCATCAAGTGAAGGATGATCAGCTAAAAAATCGGCAATAGCTTGGCCTTTTATTGACTTTTTGGGGTAATAGGTCAATGTAAACTCGGCCAATGCCAAAGACCATTTACCATTCCGCCCCGAGAGAAAGTTTGTCTATTAAGCATGTATTTAATCAAATCGGTTTTAGCCACTACAAACACTCTTGATTGAATCAAATAATGTCTTAACTTTGTACATGCATAATACAGTGTTAAGCATATCTTTTCAATCACAGAGTATTTCACCTCTACTGGAGTAAGGAATCTACTCAAATAGTAGATGGCTTGTTCATTTCCTTCCTGATTATTTTGAACTAGTAGGCATCCAATCGATTCATGAGGAGGAGAGATGTATAATTTAAGGGGCATTCCATACCTGGGAGGCATAAAAACAGGTGGATTAGATAAATATCTCTTGATCACATCAAAAGCTCTCTGATGCGACTCTTCCCATTTGAACTCCCCGCTGTCTTTGAGCTTCAACAGTTGTGAACACTCTTTTGTCTTCCCTGCAAGGTTAGAAATAAAACGCCTCATGTAATTCACTTGCCCAAGGAAGCGTTGCAATTATTTCTTGTTTCTAGGTGGATTTGCTTCCATAATGGCTTTGGCTTTGTTTTTATCCACTTCAACTCCCCTCTGATGCACTAGAAATCCCAAAAAGTTTGCTGCTTTCACGCCAAAGTCACATTTCAATGGATTTAACTTCAACTCATGTTGTCTCATTCTTTGAAAACTCTTCCTCAAGTGTTCAATGTGATCAGCAGCTTGTTTAGACTTCACAACGATATCATCTATATATACTTCAATATGATGCCCTATCATGTCATGAAAGATCGAGTTCATAGCTCTTTGATACGTGGCCCCTGTGTTCTTTAGCCCAAATGGCATAACAAGCCATTCAAACGTACCAACAACTCCTGGGCATCTGAATGCTGTTTTGTGAGTGTCAGTCTCTGCTATTTTGATCTGGTTGTAGCCCGAGAACCCGTCCATGAAAGACAACAACTCATGTCTAGACACTGAATAAATTAACATATCAGGTATCGGCATCACATATACATCTTTGGGAGTTGCACAGTTCAAGTCTCGGAAGTCGATGCATATTCTGACCTTGCCATTCTTTTTCATGACTGGCACAATGTTCGAAAGCCATTCGGTATATCTGATTGGTTTTATAAACTTGGCCTTTAACAATTTCTCAACTTCCTCTTTCACTTTCATTTCAACTTCTTTTCACATGCGACGAGATGGCTGTTGAAATGGTTTGAAACCTTCTTTGAGTGGAAGTCGGTGTTCGACCAATTTTCGGTCCAATCCTGGCATGTCATCATAACTCCGTGCAAAACAATCTTTGTATTCCTTCAACATGCTGATCAAGTCTTGCTTCAACTGCTCTTCCAGTAGCTTACTCACATATACCACTTTTGGATTCTCAAGCTCCCCCAAGTTAATCTCTTCCAATGGGTATTGAACTTCATGTTGGCCATCTTCATTTGAGATGGCGCCATCAACAACTCATCGACTTGGAGCTCATCATTTTCGTCTTCTTCTTCTTGGACAACTTCAGTTCCATAAGTGTCCCATTCTTCCTCTTTCTTTAGTTTATCCAGTACTTGCTGCACATGTGCCTTCCATATAGAGGTTGCAGCTATCTTTTTTTCTTTTTGGTTCGAATCAATCATCAATCTCTTCAATCAACGGCTGAATTATCGGCCTAGAAGGCACGATAGCAGTAGGTTTGAGGATTCTTTCCAACACCGATCTTGGAGTTGGTGTTTGCATGTATAGTGGATTTTCTTTCTTGCTATTGCTACGGATTTTGATGGGCCCAAAATCCCCATTGTAGTATCTAGCCTCAACTGCACTTGCACTTGTTTGAAAGGGCTGTCCATCGGCTTCTACGACCTCCACATCATCCCTTTTCCAAAATAACAACAGCTGGTGCATTGAGGATGGTATACACTGGTTTGCATGGATCCAATCTCTGCCTAACAATGCTTGGAAGTTGTCGGAGGAGTTTACCACAAAAAATGCACATAAAGATGACATACTCCCCACAGTAACATCAGCGGGGAATGCCCCGATGGTCTTGGTGGTTTCCCTTGTAAATGCAGCAACCGAAACTTCGGAAGGAATCAAGTCTTCTACATTTTTTCCCAAAATTTTCAACATTCTTACTGGAAGAACATTTACAGCTGAGCCAATGTCAATCAACACCCTAGACACTGGCTTCCCATTCAAATGGGCTTTGATGTACAACGGCCTTATGTGCTTGGTCATGACCGGTGTAGGCTTTTCAAGTATCACTTGTTTAGGCTTATTCGGGTGATCTTCCTTGATAATCACTCTTGAACTCCCTTCAGGGAGTTTATTTGCATGCTCTTTCTTTTGCACTGAATCTTGGGGCATCAACTCCCCATTCTCTTCTTCCATCATTTTAAATCTCTCGGGTAGTATCACTACTCCGGTGGAACAGTCCACGGTGATGTGAAATTCTCCAACGCGAAAATTAATTGTTTTTCTTGCTTGATCGTCCTCTTCACTTAACAAATTATCACCATCTTCCACAAACTTATCTTCAGTAGCCGATCTTCCAAACTTAGATTTACTCCCCACTGGCTCTCTGGAGACTGGAACATCAATTGTGGGTTCATTTATCAACTTAGCGGGCTCCTCTCTCCTTGCAATAGCTCTTTCTCTCAACAGCCGTCTCTTTTGAGTCCTAGTCGGTGGCTTAGGGAACTTTTTGTGTTGGGCCACTCTTCAAGACTCACTGAACTCCCCTCTGGATGGAAGGACGTATCTCGGCTTTGCTCTCTGGCTCTCAATCATTTTTCCTTTTGAGATTTCATATGCACGCCGCTCCATCCACTGATCAGCTGATATTTTCATGATTTCCACCTTTCGTGACTCAACTCTACGTATGTTTCTCATGTCTGAGTATCTCTGGTGCTGATCACGAGATGATTCCCCTCTGAAATTTTGATTCTCAAGCACTGGTGTTTCAAGGAAATGTTGGTTCCTCGGCCGATAGGCCACATATTCACCAACATTACAGGGAAACGCTCCTGAAATGTTTGCATTCGATCGGCACTATACCTTCCACGAGCTTCAAACAATTGACCCTTTGGAATCCAGTATTTCTTGATTACTCGGTCTTTCACTACAAAGGATCGATTTCTTTTCTCATTGAGAAGATCTCTCAAATCTGTCATATTCACATTAACCAAAGCCACTGAAGGAAAAATATCATCGTCCACCGCCATAGATTCTTGTTTGTTAGGAAATTTCACAACTCCCTTGTTAATTCTATCCTGCAAAATGTTCTTGAACGCTCAACAAGATTTGGTGGCATGATTATTGGAGTTGTGGTATTTACAATACTCTCGTCCCTTCAGCTCTTCCGTACGTGGCATCCTGTGATCAGGTGGGAATGTGATGAATTTTTCTTTTACCAAGAAATCGAAAACTTCTTCGGTCTTTAAAACATCAAATGTATACTACATGTCTTTGGGGATTTGGGAGCTGTTCTTCTTTTCAGATTCTGCTGGCTTCTTTTTTAGTAAGGGAACTGTGCAAGAACCAGCTGACCGAATCTCTGCCAGTGCTACATCTTCCACCTCCTGATAATAAGACCCCATAGCAGTTTTCTTCCTGTACGACTCTTCCCGCAATAGTTCTTCATATTCAGCCACTTTGGCAGCTAGCTCGAAGAAATCCCTGAATTCCATTCCCTGGAGTTTCTTTCTTAATTCAGAATCCAGCCCCTTTTGTGTCATCTTCACGAACTCGGTCTCAAGTAGGAATACCTTGCACCTATTCTTTATCTTCTTGAACCTGTCTATGAAATACTCCACAGACTCCCCTTTCTTTTGAGTGACTCTGGATAAGTCAGAAAGGCACACTTCTGGCTCTGTTCTATAGAATTGAATGTGAAATTATCTTTCCATCTCTTGCCAACTCATCACTGAATTTCTGGGGAGTGAGGAATACAAAGCGAATGCAGTCCCAGTGAGGGAATTCGGGAATAGCCGCAACTTTAGATAGTTGAAATTCTCCAAGTTGGCTAATTCCCCGGACTGGATGGTGAATCTGGCTATGTGTTCCATGCTGGACTGGCCATCCTCCCCGGAGAATAAACTGAAATCGTGAACTCTATAACCCCTTGGGTACGGGTTATTCACGTCTATGTAGTCTGGATAGGGTTTGTTGAACTCTGGGCGGCCAATCTGTTTCCAGGCCGGCCCATATAGCTCTTGAACAGCCTCTCTTACTATTTCTGGATCAATCCCATGCATGTTCCGAACGGGGAGTTGGTGATGGTAGTAATTTGCCCCCCGAGCTTGAAACCCTGCATTTAAACCAGTATTACCTCCTGGGAAGCCCCAATCCACTCCTTGATAATCCATGTGTGATATGTCATCATAAGCTCCTGGTTGGTATAGAGGATTTGTCACACTGTACACTTGAGTAACTGGTTGTTTCGAACTCCCCACTCCATGGGCACGTGGATATGGCTGGGATCTTCCTCCTAAGGTTTCTTCTCTCTTGTGAGGTGGTGTATACCTTCTTTCTGGACGATTTGGGAGATTAAACTCTGGGCGGCGGGGATCACCGACCCTTAAGTTTCCTACTCCCTGATCAGATTCATGAACTTGGTTGCTTCCCTGATCAGCCTCTTTGACAGTGGTATTTTGCTCTCCTCGAAGAGATTGATTTGTTTAATCAAAATGATCTTCAAATAGTCAGCCATTGCCTTAGACAAGGCCAGTGAGATCTCCTCAATCTTTATACCAGTTAATTCTTCCATCACCCTGTTCGAGACTTGATCGTAAGTTGTAGGAATCTGTAGATCCACTTCTTCAACCTGTGTTCAACAGTGTGTTGCTCTGGCTGGGACACCTGCCCCGATCTCATGACTGACGTTTTCCTTTCTTCTTGGCGGCATAGTGTGGTCCCACCGGGCGTGCCAAAAATATGTTTGCACAATATTTGGTGTTGCGGGCGTGCCAGGTGCGAAAATGCACCGATTTGTGTAAAAATGATAAAAATCTAACTTCTAAAAACAAACGAAAGTGAATTCTAAATTTGACCGTCGGTTCTAATCTCCTAAAACAACTATAACGCCATAATGAAGAAAACGATTGGAATTTGAGGAATAAACGCCTAACATTGTTTATATTTTCAATAAACCGTAGTAATTTACAAGACATAAACATATAAATATAAAGTTGTTGAAATCTAAAACGAGAGAATGCTAGAAATATGCTAGAAATCTTAAAAACTATCGCTTGAAGATTGAGTTTTTGCAGAGAGTATTCGTAGATTTTGTCTGTAGAGTTGTGTGTGTAGTTGTGTGTCTCCCTGTAGCCTTGTTTTCCGATCTCTTTTCTCCCCATCGTTGTGTCGTTTCACTCCACTCCCCCATGAGCCCATGATCTTTCCCACTCATGCCACGATTTCTACTTATCCTCCCACGTTCTTCTTCCTTCTCCACGCTCAGTGACCAGTTTTGAATCGATAAAAATCAATCCGCCACATTTAACAGGCCTATATAATTTAGTTGGGCTTGTGATTAAATTGGGCTTTCATAATTAATTATTTTTAGCCCAAACAGATAGATTGGTTGTCAGTGAATGGAGCTTCGATTGATTTTCATCAGCGATCAGTGTCTATTCGACCACCTAGTGGTAAATCTTGTCTTTGAGGCGGCGAGAAACAAACAAATGCCGCACATCATCTCTTGTCTATGTGCGAGGAAACTTATTAGACGTGGATGCCGAGCTTTTCTTGCATGTGTCACTACCGCACAAGATCCTATCAGTCAGAAATTGGTGGATGTTGATATTGTCAAAGAATTTCCTCGTGTTTTTCCCGAAGACGTTTCTGGCATTCCACCCAATCGTGAAGTGGAATTCTCTATTGAACTAATTCCGGGCACTGTTCCTATATCTAAAGCACTTTATCGTCTAGCACCCGCTGAAATGAAAGAATTAAAAGATCAAATCCAAGAATTGCTAGACAAGGGTTTCATTCGCCCTAGTTATTCTTCATGGGGCGCATCGGTATTATTTGTGCAGAAGAAGGATAGTAGTATGCGACTCTACATTGATTAACGAGAGCTTAATAGGGTCACTATCAAGAACAAGTATCCACTGCCAAGAATTGAAGATTTATTCGACCAGTTGCAAGGAGCATCGATATTTTCCAAGATTGATCTGCGTTCTGGATACCATCAATTGAAAGTAAAAGAGTCTGATGACAGCGTTTTGTACTAGATATGTGCACTATGAGTTTATGGTCATGCCATTTGGGTTGACCAATGCGCCAGCGATCTTCATGGATCTTATGAATCGCGTATTTCAACTGCATCTGGATCATTTTATTATAGTCTTCATTGATGATATTTTGATATATTCGAAGAATATAGAGGAGCATAGTCGTCATTTGAGGACAACACTGCAAGTTCTGCAAGACAGAAAGTTATATGAAAAATTCAGCAAGTGTGAGTTTTGGCTTGATACAGTGGCTTTCTTGGGTCACATCATTTCTAGTAATGGCTTTGAAGTTGATCCGAGTAAAGTTGAGGCAGTGAAAGAATGGCCAGTACCGAAAAGTGTTCACGAGATTCGCAGTTTGTTGGGACTAGCTGGCTATTATCGCAAATTTATTCAGGGATTTTCATCTATTGCAGTACCTTTGACATCTTTGACTAAGAAGAATGCAAAGTTTATTTGGGGATCCAAGTGTCAAGACAGTTTTGACAAGTTGAAGCAAGCTTTGATATCAGCGCCAGTGTTATCTATGCCATCGGGGAAATGAGAGTATGTTCTCTATACCGACGCTTCAAAACTTGGTTTGGGCGCAATTCTGATGCAAAATGACCGAGTTATAGCCTATGCGTCAAGACAGTTGAAAATTCACGAGAAAACTACCCTACTCATGATTTTGAGCTTGCCGCGGTAGTTTTTGCATTGAAAATTTGGAGACATTACTTGTATGGGGAGAAGTACAAAATATTTACCGATCATAAAAGTCTGAAATACTTCTTCACCCAAAAAGAGTTGAATATGCGAGTAAAGGAATATTGTGAGATTAGCTATCATCCGCGAAAAGCTAATGTTGTGGCAGACGAATTGAGTTTAAAATAATTTGTTATCACCCATCTATCTCTTCAGAGACCGTTGCAGTCCGAGATACATCGGTTTGAGCTTACCGTTTATGCTACGGGAAAGGCCCATAATCTTGCCACATTGTCAGTATAGTCGACTTTGAAAGATAAAATCCGTGAGAGAAAGTCTGCTGATGAGCAGTTGTAAAAATGGGGAGCAAGAGATGAAGCCAAGGGCCGGAAGTTATATTCTGAGGTGGTTGGTATAGTTCGATATCGAGATAATTTATGGGTTCCTAGTAACGATTCTTTGAGAGTTCTCATTATGAAGGAAGCTCATGACACCCCTTATTCCATTCATCCGGGAAGCACGAAAATGTACAAAGATATGCAGTTGTTATATTGTTGGCCAACCATGAAGAGAGACATTCTGAGATTTGTATCTGAGTATTTGACTTGTCAGCAAGTTAAAGTAGAGAAATCAAAGACCAGTTGGGAAGCTTAAGCCACTTACTAATTCTGAGTTGAAATAGGAAAATGTCACGATGGACTTTGTTGTGGGATTACCAAAGACTATTAAGAGGTTTATTGACATATGGGTGATAGTCGATCGTCTTACGAAATCAGCACATTTTCTACATATTAAGACGACATTCACCATGATTCAGTATGCAGAGTTATATATTCGATAGATAGTTCTTCTGCATGGGATTCCAGTGTCTATTTTTCTGACAAAGATCTGAGATTCACGTCGTCTTTTTGGAAGAGTTTGCATGCAGCGATGGGGACCAAGTTATTATTCAGTACAGCATTCCATCCTCAAACCAATGGTCAGTCCGAAAGAGTTATTCAAATTCTGAAAGATCTACTGCGAGCATGTGTTATTGATTTCAAAGGTAGTTGGGAACCACAATTACCTCTAGTGGAGTTCACCTACAATAATAGCTATCAATCATCAATCATGATGGCTCCTTTTGAGGCACTTTATGGAAGAAAATGTAGATCTCCTATTCATTGGGAAGAGGTTGGGGAAAGAAGAGATATTCATCTGGATGTGATTGAAGAGACTGCCGAGCTTGTAGTCAAAATCCTTGAGAGAATGAGAACTGGAGAAAGTCGACAGAAAAGTTATGCTGACAAGAGACGAAGGGACTTAGAGTTTGCAGTGGGCGACCATGTATTTGTTAAAATAGCACCTATGAAAGGTGTTATGCGCTTTGGCAAGAAAGGCACGCTTAGTCCAAGATTTATTGGTCCATTTGAGATATTGGAGATGATTGGGGCACTAGCTTATAGAGTGGTGTTGCCATCAATGCTTTCTGGAGTTGGCTGCGGAAGTACATGTTGAATGCTTCACATGTACTAAATTATGAACCTTTACAACTAACTCCAAATATGGCATATGAAGAAAGACCTATCCAAATCTTGAGAAGGCAAGAAAGAAGACTCCAAAACAAAGTCATTCCAATTGTCAAGGTCAAGTGGCTGAATCACTCGGAAGAAGAAGCTACATGGGAAACCGATAGGGACTTGAGGAGTCGTTATCCAAACTATTTGGTAAGTTCTAATTTCAAGGACGAAATTTTATTCAAGGGGGGAGGAATTGTAAGGTCAAAAAATTAAGACGACGTAATTCAACTGCATGCAAATCTAGGGAATATGAAAAATGAGTAATTAATATATTTAGTTACTTAATTGATTATGTAACATGCATGAACATATGTTAAACATGATTTAATTGTCATTATGCATAAAACTGTATTTTTAAGGGATATTCAAGTTGCAATCGAGGAACGGAGACCGATGGCTGAAAAACGTAAAAAATTTTATTAAATAAATAATTTAAATTATTTAAAATATGAGTGAGACTTTTTCATATTTTTTTAAATAAGGAGTTTTGAGGTGATTTTATACGGCGGGACATAATTTTTATCGATGTTGGTTTTTCAACAAAAACACGAACTTTTTGGCAAACCGACTACTAAATTCACAAACTTATTTAAAAAAACTATTTTAATATTTTAATTAAATTCTAATCAAGCACTAAAGGTTCTAAATTTTTAGCTTAATAGGCCTAAGCCTTGATTAATAAATTAATTAGTATTTAAATATCTTAAACCACCCCAAACCCTTCACACAAACTCACGCCTCTCTTTTCAGATATTTTTCTCTCCCAAATCACTCCAAATACACGACACACACCTACAATATTTGGAAGAAAAATCGAGAATTTGCAAAGGAGTTTCAAGCCTAGGGTCTTTTCGCCGTTCTTCGCAATCGTCAACAAATAATCGTGTGTTAATTATGCAAAGGTATGCATATTTCTTCCTTTCAAACATCATCACACTATATTAATTGTTAAGCAAAATTTTTAAGGAAAAACATGGCTCACAAACTTAATTTTCGAAAATACATGTACATGTGTTCTTAACTTGAATTATTTGAGTCCAAATTCATGTTTTAATTGTGTTAAGGAGGCTGCCATAATTAGGACCTGATTAGACATTGATTTACATGAATTTAGAGTTATAAAACCCCATCAAAACACTGCATATGATCAAGGGATATAAGCTGGTACACGTTGCTGTCATGGTGGGTTGGAGGGGTTCGGTTTTGATCATGTTGGCTTGGCATGGTCTTGTCTTGGGGCCAGGACTAGCCAGGGCCATGGGTGAGTCAATGGTAGGGTGGTGGCCATGTTAGGACTCGAGTTAAGTGGGCTGGGAGGAGTCCTGACCAACAAGGACTCCCACCCGAGAAGTGCAACTAGGGACGCGTAGGTTCTGTGGGTTGCACAGGGCAGAGGGCTCGGTCTGGGGACTTCGGGCTAGTCTAGAGTGCAAACTTAGGGACCTATATGAGTGCACAACAGGCTGATTCAGGGGCTGGGCACGCTGGTCATGTCCTAGGAGTGAATCAAGAGTCCTACATCAACTAGAAGTCTCGGCCGAGTACAAGTGCTGGTTGGGTGCTTTCAGTTCGAGCCTAGGGATCTAGTCAGTGGGTTCCAAGGGTCCAGTAGGGTCTCCTAATGGGTTGGTCATGGTTTGGTCAGCATGGCTCGAGAAAATCGAAACATGGCTCGGGGGTGAACTATATAGGTCAAGTTAGAGTTTTTAATGATCAAAATAATCGAAACACGGCTCACGGGGGTCGAGTCATGATTCACGAGGGCTAAAATGATATAAAAGGACTAATTTTGAATTTAGGAATTTTATATTAAAGTTTGAAATTTTTTGGGATTAAAACGCCTTCAAAACGACTAATTACGAATTAATTAAAAATTCTAGCATTTAAGCTAAATAAAATTATGGGAATTTAAATTTTGGCTTAAATAATTATTTGGGAATGTTAGAGTCAGTGAAGTTAAGAAAAATTCAAAAACGTGAAATTTTATGCCTAGGGATAAAACGATCATTTTACAACTAAAAATTAGTAAACGTCAGAGAAGTGCTCTGAATGGTGTTTTATATGCTAATATGATTATTTCGAATGTTTATGAATTTTTTATATGTTAATTATGATTTTTAAATGTTCAAGATTTTTTATGATTTAACTATTGGACATTTAAAAGATATGTTGCATGCTTGGTTTAAAAAAAACGATACGTATATGCATGATTTTTATTAAGTGATGATAATATGTTGAAGGACGTGAAGGGATTGTGACTAATACGATGATATGATGGAGATATCATAAGGGTTATGGTCCCAATGGGAGCCCGACGATCGTATTTCATTGGATACGGATACGAATACGAATACGATGATATGTTAAATGTAAGGCCAAGGCCCAATTCACAGGTGAGAGTGACGTTGGTGTCCCCGCCGCCTAGTACTGCGGTTACATGTAGATGGATCCATCGCCCAACACGTATACAAACACGAAAGTCACAATCAACGATCTGAATTCGAAAAAACACAAACATGGATATGAATATGTATATGTTGATGATGATATATATGTATATGTATATGTATATGTTTATGATGATATAAATGAAAGCGGACCGGTTACGGTGGCCGGAAGCGCAACGGAAGTCAAAAATTCTTAATTTTTAAAGCATATTTTCGGCCACCATATATAATTGTGTAATATTTACAAACAACACCAAAACATACATAGGGTGTTAGAAATTTCATTACCTATCAACTTCAAGAAGTTGATGATGGCACCAACTTTGTTGTGAACAACAAAGCTCTTCAAATGGAAGACAAGTCTACAAGCTCACCTTTTCCTCTTCAAGAATTAGGCCCACCACTTAGCTATGTAAATCCCCTCTTGATTTGCACTAGAAAATCAAAAGGATTTTTCAAGGAGAAGATTTTATTCTCCAAAAATGAAGAACAAAAGAGAAGAAAAATATGGAGAGAAAAGCCTTGAAGTTTCGGCCAAGTGAGGAGGGAAGAGTGAGGAGTGAAGTCTAGTCTTGGGTGTGGGAAAAGTTGGGAGAAAAGTTGCATGCCATTGCAATTTTTTAATCAAAAATATTCCACACCTCTTCACCTCCCAAGCATGCAAACCCTAGCATGTCTCACATATATTATATGGTTTTTAACACATTAAAAACCATAGACTAAATTTTAATTATCTCAAACATTTTTGAGATTAATTAAATACTACTTGAATTTATTCAAGTCTCACTAGTTAAATAATTATTTTAATTGAGCTCTACAAGACTCAATATTATTAATTCAACACTTGAATTATTTTTAATTATTTGGACTCTACTAGGTCCACTAGTGTTTAATTAATTCAACACTTGAATTAATTTAATTTAGTCTCCAATAATGTTTATGAAAATCACAATTTTCAACTACATTATTCACTTGGCCAAATTTTAATCTTAGGAACACTTCCATAAATTAAAATTTATATTTCTCTCTTAGAAGTCATACTTCTATTTTCTTAACGCTTATAAACACATTTATAAGCCGTTCAACACATTGAACTATTTTACTTCTCATCGGGATTTACCAAGCAAGTACTTGTGTGGCCCTCAATGGTTCATTGATACAACTAGCCGTGGGTTCACATCTCTATGTGATTCGGACTAAACATGTCCTTATTCGAGCATACCCCAATTGCTCCATTCTTACTTATCAACTCCTTGATAGTAAGAACGTCAGAACTCAAGTCTGATAGTACCCAACCAATCACGTTAAACGCCTAGCAGCATCGCTTACGTGATTCCCTAGGTATCACATGATAGTGCCTGCAAGAACCATTCAATTATGGTTAGCGTACAGTACGGTCCCTTCAACTCATATATCCCGACCGATTCGACAACTATTGGTTTATCGAGAGTTGTCAATGAATCGATACTATGTGTCATGTCGTGGTTGCATCGATGGTGTAATCTATGAAACCCCTTTCATAATTACCACCATACTCTGATCAGAGATTTCAACCCACACATACATGAAAAAACACATAGGATATCCATACCCGTAGGTAAGCGGTGAATCCCCGACTACAATGCATCGACTCCTATATGTTTCGCCGTAACACCCAATCTTGCCACCTAATGACCCCATAAGAGTCGGTAAACAAGTCAAAGTGAAACGCTAGCACATAGAGTCTCAATGTTGTCCCGGGTCATAAGGACTAATGGTGTACAACCATAAACCAGGACTTTTCCACTCGATAAGTGAGAACCACTTGGAAAGTCCTTTTATGGAGGGTTGTTCAGTGCACTCTACCAGGAGCACCTATCTGCATGCTCGGACATCACAATGTCCCCTACCAATGAAACATGGTACTCACATCGCAGATACTAGTCTCTAACTCGAGCGGCCTTTATCCTTCTTAGTGGCGGCTGAATCGACTAGGAACGGTTTAGAATATACAGTATTACAAATATGAGTTTCATGATACTCATCATATGAGCATCTCATATTCTTTCTACTATTTGTATATTCAAGGGCTTTATCTATGCAGCTAGCATGGGTATAAAGATAAAGATGCGCCAAATTAATAAATTCAAATATTATTAAAATAAAGATCGTTTATACAAAGAGTTTCATCGTGAACAGTCGGCCAACACTTGGCTCGACGTGCACCTACTCTAACAATCTCCCACTTGCACTAGAGCCAACTACCTATATTCTTTAGACCCATTGATTCGCGATGCTTCTCGAATGATGGTCCTGGTAAAGGCTTAGTTAGTGGATCAGCAACATTATCTGCGGAGCCGACTTTGTCAATCGTGACATCTCCTCTTTCCACAATCTCTCTGAGGATGTGGTACTTTCTCAGTACGTGTTTGGACTTCTGATGAGACCTTGGCTCCTTTGCCTGAGCTATGGCTCCCGTGTTGTCACACATCACCGGGATAGGAGCAACTCCATTTGGAATGACGCCCAACTCTTGGACGAAATTCCTAATCCAAACGGCCTCCTTTGCTGCAGCCGATGCAGCAATGTATTCTGCCTCAGTGGTGGAATCCGCAGTACTGTCTTGCTTGGAACTCTTCCAAGAGACAGCCCCACCATTGAGCATGAATATGAATCCGGAGGTTGACTTCGAGTCATCAACATCGCTTTGGAAGCTAGAGTCGGTATAGCCTTCCAATTTTAGTTCTCCACCCCCATAGACCAAGAACAACTTATTGGTCCTTCTCAAATACTTGAGGATGTCTTTCACAGCTTTCCAGTGTGGAAGACCAGGGTTGGATTGATATCTACTCACTACACTTAGTGCAAAAGCCACGTCAGGACGTGTAGATATCATCCCATACATGATGCTACCAATAGCCGAAGCATACGGAATTCGTGTCATCGCCGCTATCTCTGCATCAGTCTTGGGAGACATAGACTTGGATAGGGACACGCCATGACACATTGGTAGATGTCCTTTCTTGGACTCGTCCATCGAGAACCGCTTCACGATGGTATCAATGTATGTGGACTGGGTGAGACCAAGCAATCTTTTCGATCTATCTCTATAGATCTGTATTCCCAATACAAAAGATGCTTCACCCAAGTCCTGCATTGAGAACTTACTTGCTAACCATATCTTTGTTGATTGCAACATTCCTACATCATTCCCAATGAGTAGAATGTCATCAACATAAAGAACAAGGAATGTCACAGCACTCCCACTGACCTTCTTATACACACACAGGGTTCCTCAGGATTCTTAGTAAAACCAAACTCTTTGATTGTACTATCGAATCTGAGGTTCCAGCTCCTAGATGCCTGCTTAAGACCATAAATAGATCTTTGAAGTTTTCATACCATATGCTCACTTCCGATAGATGTAAACCCTTCAGGTTGAGACATGTAAATCTCTTCCTTAATATCCCCATTAAGGAAGGCAGTCTTGACATCCATCTGCCATATCTCATAGTCATACCATGCAGCTATGGCTAGCAAAATCCTAATGGACTTGAACATCACAACTGGAGAAAAGGTTTCCTCATAGTCAACACCTTGCCTTTGAGTATATCCTTTTGCAACCAGTCGCGCCTTGAAGGTCAATACCTTCCCATCCGCCCCAAGTTTCCTCTTGTAAATCCATTTACACCCTATGGGAACAATTCCCTCAGGTGGATCCACGAGATTCCACACTTGGTTCGAATGCATGGAATTCATCTCAGATTCCATTGCTTCAAGCCATTTGGATGAATCGGCATCAGATAACGCTTCCTTGAAGGTCCTTGGATCACATCCAAGATTAGGCTCATCATGGCCCTCTTCAAGAAGCAGACCATACCTCACAGGTGGTCTCGAGACTCTCTCGGATCTTCTAGGAGCTTGTATCTCCTCACTTGGCTTCTCGGGTGTGGGTTCTACAACTGTGGGTGTCTCTCGAACCTCTTCGAGTTCTATCATCTCCCCTTTTCTATCCAATAGAAATTCCCTTTCCAAAAAGGTTGCGTTCCTAGAAACAAACACCTTTGTTTCTTGAGGATGATAGAAATAATATCCAGCTGAATTTCTTGGATATCCCACAAAGTAGCATAAAATGGATCGACTATCCAATTTATCTCCCACTACCTGCTTCACATAAGCAGGGCACCCCCATATTCTAAAATAAGAATATTTGGGTGGCTTACCCATCCATATCTCATATGGTGTCTTATCAACTGCTTTTGTATGGACATGGTTCAACAACAGTGCCGCTGTCTCAAGCGCATATCCCCAAAAGGATGGCGGCAACTCCGTGAACCCCATCATAGACCGAACCATGTCCATCAAAGTCCGGTTACGACGCTCAGAAACACCATTCAACTGTGGTGTAGCGGGCGGAGTCCACTGCGAGAGAATCCCATTCTCTCTAAAATACTCTTGGAACTCGCCACTCAAGTACTCGCCACCTCGATCCGATCGAACTGTCTTGATGCTTCGTCCCAATTGTTTCTCTACTTCACTTCTGAATTCTTTGAACCGTTCAAAGGCTTCAGACTTGTATTTCATCAAATACACATACCCATACCTCGAATGGTCATCGGTAAAGGTGATGAAGTAGGCATGTCCATGCTTAGTGGTGATGCTAAGCGGACCGCACACATCGGTATGGATCAAATCCAATAACCCTTTGGCTCGCTCCGCATGGCCCTTAAAGGGAATTTTGGTCATCTTTCCTTTCAGACAGGATTCACAAGTCGTGAGAGCATTAATATCAGACATATCAAACATGCCAACTCCCACTAGCTTGTTCATCCTTCTTGAGGAAATATGACCTAATCGAGCATGCCATAATTGTGCCGCATTAAGAGTATCTTGTTTGCGCTTATTTGTTGTTGTTATCGTTTGGACATTGTTAAGTGGAATATCTTTTAATTTTAAGGTGTAGAGATTGTTTTCAAGTTCACCGGTACCAACTAAACATTCATTCTTGTAAATATTGCAAACACCTTTGCCAAATAAACAAGAAAATCCATCGATATCAAGCATAGGAATGGAAATAATGTTTTTAATCAAGTCTGGTACAAATAAAACATCTCTCAAAATAAGCTTAAAATCATTGTTCAAAATTAAACAAACATCTCCTACGGCTTTGGCAGCAACTCTTGCTCCATTGCCCATCTTCAAGAAGGTCTCACCCTCTCGGAGCCTCCTACTTCTTCCCATCGCCTGCAAATCATTACAGAGATGTGAGCCACAGCCGGTATCCAATACCCAAGAAGTAGAGTTAATCGAGATATTTACTTCAATAAAGAACATACCTTTGCCAGAACCTTTCTGCGCAAGATATTCCCTGCAGTTACGCCTCCAATGTCCAGGCTTCTTGCAGTGGTGACAGATGTCAACAGTCTTTTCAGCCTTCACTGGCGCGGCTACCACAACGGGACTCGAAGTCTGCCTCTTCAAGGGCTCGCTCTTCTTGGTACGCTGGAAAGAACGCTTCTTTCCCTTCCCAGGTGGACCGGTCTTCGTGCCAGATGAAGAGCCCACATAAAGAACCTGCTTCTCCTTTTTGATTGTGGACTCAAAGGTCACAAGCATGTTCACCAACTCTTCAAGGCTGGGCTCGAGCTTGTTCATATTGAAGTTCACAACGAAAGGATCGAAAGAGCTAGGCAGCGACAGCAGTAGCACATCAGTGGTCAACTCCGAAGGCAACACCAAATCCATGCCTACGAGCTTGTCCACGAGCCCAATCAACTTTAGGCCATGCTCATGGACCGAAGTCCCATCTCGCATGCGTAAAGTCATGAGCTCCTTTACTGTGGCATGCCTCAAAGGCCGAGTCTGCTCACCGAAGAGCTCCTTGAGGTGCATATGAATGTCAGCAGCATTCTTAGCATCCTCGAATCGCCTTTGCAGCTCATCGTTCATCGAAGCCTGCATATAACACTTCGCCTTCAAGTCATGGTCACACCATTCCTTGTAGGTCTGCAATTCTTCAGGAGTGCAGCCTATAGGAGCCTCAGCAGGGGGCGCCTCAGTCAGTGTATACGCGATTTTCTCCGAGTTTAGGACAATCTTTAAATTTCTTAGCCAAGTGTTATAGTTTGGTCCGGTTAGAATGTGTTTTTCGAGAATGACGGAAAACGGGTTGCGAATTGATGACATTGTCACAGATTTGTACTGAAAAGTAAAACAGATAAATGTTAATGACTATTTCAAAATATTTAATAAGATATAAAGTTTGGACTTTTACTTTATAAATAATTACTCCCACTGTTTTGACATCTTTCACTACCCTCTAGTGAAAACGGGAAACTCCTTTCCTCAGTAGGTACGTAAGGTCCAATTAGCGAATTATGATCCCGTTTATACAGCCAATCACAATTCCTAAAAGGTAGTTTCCCAATTGCATCACAATGCAACCCTTAACGTAAACTTTTGTCTCACGTTTGATTAGGACCCATTATAGACGTCGTTCATCTTTACGTGTCAAGCCTTACCCATCGATGTTGAACCTTAATGGACGGTCGCCATGAGTTCCCTCAATTATCTGAGCCGAAGTCATGGGAGTTCCACGTAGTTCACATCACTATGTCAATGGATGTCACAGCTTTCCGGCACCCAGGGCCCCTTCAATTATCTGAGCCGAGCCCCGAGTACGGGTAGCGTTCATCATGCACCCATTGTCGATGGAAGACAAGGAAATTATAAACAAATTTATAATTCCCCTTTTCGGACTTGATATTAATTTTGAATCTTATTCAAAATGAGGGGTTTTAATTTTGAAAGGTCTCATCATTAATTTTATTTTAAAAGCTCGCCATGTTTGATCGTATGTTTGCCGGATTCATGCAACTTTGTTATTATAATAATAATAACGCACATACTCATTATTTATAACATATCATGCATATATTATAAATAGAAAACAATACAAGGATGATCAATCGCCCCAAGTACTAATGGCCCGTGGGAGCCAAACACGGGCCTAGGTCCAATCCTAGGGTAAATGCACGGGATGCAATGCAACTATACTATTACATTAGCATCCAATATTACATGTCTTCGATCTTCATAATCACCAAGGCCACCATCTTCCAATCTTGATCTTCCCCTATTCTAATATTTACAATTAAATATCCATAGCACATAGGGATACATCTCATGGGGGGTGGGAACGGGCCATAAACCAAGCCCACTTTATAAATTGATAATTATTACAATCATACAACACAAATATCCTAGCATACACCTAGCAAATTGGGCTTGGGCTTTTGATCATCCTTCATGCATAATATCACATATCATACACCATCAATTAATTATCACTATAATTAATTGATCCAATATTATATATCTTGATCCAATCACTAACCGCCACAATTATAAATTAAATTAACAAAGTATACAAACTCCTTTGTCTACTTTCAAATTAATTTATTTATAATCGAATTTCTTGTAAATCACAATTTACTATAAATAATTAAAGTCCTACTTCAATTATTTATTTTATGAGAAAATATGTGCAACAATTGTAAATTTAAACTTAAGGGCCCAAAATTCATTTTTCACCAAAAATATTTTGGCCCATTTAAATTTCACAAATTATGTTGGTCATCCAATGGCCCAACATCTCAAGGCCCATGACACTAAGATTCACCAAAACACTTTTGGAAACCCTAGTCGTCATCGCCGTCGTCGGAGCTCCGTTGCGGGATTCCGGCAACAAAAAAATTTTTTTTTTTTTATTTAAAAACTGTACATTTCGGGCAGCCCCTTGGGCTGCCCCTCGGCTGCCCGAAATTTTCGGGCAGCCCCTTCGGGCAGCCCCTCGGCTGCCCGAAAAAACTATTTTTTTTGTTTGTTTTTGCTTCAAAAATTTCGGCCCTATCATATCTTGCACCAAAAAATTTCTCAAGCGGTTAGAAATCGATCTCAACATAATATTACGTAAATATTACACAAAATCCGTAACCTTAGCTCTGATACCACTTGAAAGCGGACCGGTTACGGTGGCCGGAAGCGCAACGGAAGTCAAAAATTCTTAATTTTTAAAGCATATTTTCGGCCACCATATATAATTGTGTAATATTTACAAACAACACCAAAACATACATAGGGTGTTAGAAATTTCATTACCTATCAACTTCAAGAAGTTGATGATGGCACCAACTTTGTTGTGAACAACAAAGCTCTTCAAATGGAAGACAAGTCTACAAGCTCACCTTTTCCTCTTCAAGAATTAGGCCCACCACTTAGCTATGTAAATCCCCTCTTGATTTGCACTAGAAAATCAAAAGGATTTTTCAAGGAGAAGATTTTATTCTCCAAAAATGAAGAACAAAAGAGAAGAAAAATATGGAGAGAAAAGCCTTGAAGTTTCGGCCAAGTGAGGAGGGAAGAGTGAGGAGTGAAGTCTAGTCTTGGGTGTGGGAAAAGTTGGGAGAAAAGTTGCATGCCATTGCAATTTTTTAATCAAAAATATTCCACACCTCTTCACCTCCCAAGCATGCAAACCCTAGCATGTCTCACATATATTATATGGTTTTTAACACATTAAAAACCATAGACTAAATTTTAATTATCTCAAACATTTTTGAGATTAATTAAATACTACTTGAATTTATTCAAGTCCCACTAGTTAAATAATTATTTTAATTGAGCTCTACAAGACTCAATATTATTAATTCAACACTTGAATTATTTTTAATTATTTGGACTCTACTAGGTCCACTAGTGTTTAATTAATTCAACACTTGAATTAATTTAATTTAGTCTCCAATAATGTTTATGAAAATCACAATTTTCAACTACATTATTCACTTGGCCAAATTTTAATCTTAGGAACACTTCCATAAATTAAAATTTATATTTCTCTCTTAGAAGTCATACTTCTATTTTTCTTAACGCTTATCAACACATTTATAAGCCGTTCAACACATTGAACTATTTTACTTCTCATCGGGATTTACCAAGCAAGTACTTGTGTGGCCCTCAATGGTTCATTGATACAACTAGCCGTGGGTTCACATCTCTATGTGATTCGGACTAAACATGTCCTTATTCGAGCATACCCCAATTGCTCCATTCTTACTTATCAACTCCTTGATAGTAAGAACGTCAGAACTCAAGTCTGATAATACCCAACCAATCACGTTAAACGCCTAGCAGCATCGCTTACGTGATTCCCTAGGTATCACATGATAGTGCCTGCAAGAACCATTCAATTATGGTTAGCGTACAGTACGGTCCCTTCAACTCATATATCCCGACCGATTCGACAACTATTGGTTTATCGAGAGTTGTCAATGAATCGATACTATGTGTCATGTCGTGGTTGCATCGATGGTGTAATCTATGAAACCCCTTTCATAATTACCACCATACTCTGATCAGAGATTTCAACCCACACATACATGAAAAAACACATAGGATATCCATACCCGTAGGTAAGCGGTGAATCCCCGACTACAATGCATCGACTCCTATATGTTTCGCCGTAACACCCAATCTTGCCACCTAATGACCCCATAAGAGTCGGTAAACAAGTCAAAGTGAAACGCTAGCACATAGAGTCTCAATGTTGTCCCGGGTCATAAGGACTAATGGTGTACAACCATAAACCAGGACTTTTCCACTCGATAAGTGAGAACCACTTGGAAAGTCCTTTTATGGAGGGTTGTTCAGTGCACTCTACCAGGAGCACCTATCTGCATGCTCGGACATCACAATGTCCCCTACCAATGAAACATGGTACTCACATCGCAGATACTAGTCTCTAACTCGAGCGGCCTTTATCCTTCTTAGTGGCGGCTGAATCGACTAGGAACGGTTTAGAATATACAGTATTACAAATATAAGTTTCATGATACTCATCATATGAGCATCTCATATTCTTTCTACTATTTGTATATTCAAGGGCTTTATCTATGCAGCTAGCATGGGTATAAAGATAAAGATGCGCCAAATTAATAAATTCAAATATTATTAAAATAAAGATCGTTTATACAAAGAGTTTCATCGTGAACAGTCGGCCAACACTTGGCTCGACGTGCACCTACTCTAACAATAAAATGTTTATGATTTTACATGTTTATGAAAATGTGTATGTTTAAAGTTTATGCATTAATATGAAAATGTTAGTTGAAGTACAAGTATTTTTCACTATTGTATGTGATATATATTACGTATTATTTGTTATCAAGAATATGATGTGTTGAGTTTTTAGACTCATTAGGTGTGATTGATGCAGGTGATATAAATATTTATGATATGGAAGGTCTTGATGGTTGACCTGACTGGATTGAAGTTTCACACAACCCGAGGAGCAGCGCTTCTACTTTCCGCATTTAAGTTTATGATTTTCGTTAAAGATTTTAAGACTCTTTATCTATGCTTTTTGAGAGATTTTTTAGAGGTTTAGTATGGGCTATACTTTTCATATTTCTTGCTTTTTAGGTTTGGTAAAACGTTTGACGATTTTACAATTTAAAATATTTTCTTTTGATTTTGAAATGTTAGTTGATTGGTTGTTTTTGAATTGGTACAAGGTATTGTCAAAGTATACATATATATATATATATATATATATATATATATATATATATATGTGTGTGTGTGTGTGTGTGTGTGTGTGTGTGTGTGTGTGTAAGAGGGGAAAAAAATTTCTAGCACATTTTAAGCAAAAACGAACAAGCAGACATCTCACAAAATATTGTCTGGGTTTACAAATTGAACAAAAAAATGTGGAATATTTTTTCACAAGTAAAGTTATACAGAAAAGATCCTTAAACGTTTTAATATGGATAAATCAAATATTTTAAGTACTCCAATGGTTGTTAGATCATTAAACATAGAAAAAGATCCATTCCGTCCATGTGAAGATGATGAAATTATTCTTGGTCCGTCCAGAAATACCATATCTAAGTGTTATTGGTGCCCTTATGTATCTTGTAAATTGTACAAGACCTGTTGTATCTTTTGCTGTAAATTTATTGGAAAGATTTAGCTCATATCAACAAAGAGACACTTGAACTGAATTAAACATATATTTCGTTATCTACGAGGAACGACAAACTTGAGACTTTTGTATTCAAAAGATACCAATTAAAGCATAATTGGTTGCTGATGCTAGGTATTTATCTGATCCACACAAGGCACGTTCCCAAACTAGATTGTATTTACTCGTGGAGGCACATCAATTTTTTGGCTTTCATAGAAACAAACAGTCGTAACAACTTCATAAAATCACGTCGAAATTATTGCACTACATGAAGCAAGTCGTGAATGTTTGTGGCTAAAATCAATGACCGAACATATCCAAATCTCATGCGGATTATCATTCGACCAGAAGCCTGTGACACTATATTAAAATAATGCTGCATGTGTTGCTCAAATGAAATAAGAATACATAAAAAGCGACAGAACTAAACATGTTCTCCCTAAGTTTTTCGCATTAACCCAAGAGCTTGAGAAAAATAAAGATATTGAAATTTGTCACGTTCAGTCAAGTGAAACTCATCAGATCTCTTCACAAAGGCACTTCTTACTACAATATTCAGAAAACATATATATCATATTGGGAAGCGCAATTTTTGGAAACTAAATTTCGGAAGTTTGACAAACTGAAAGCTTACTAGATTGAACTAACTGATCAAGAAGACAAATAGAAACTGATCTAAAATACGCAAATTATCGGTTGCCCATAACTGAAGATTAGTACGCAGATTTCCAAAGGCAACTGGACTAGAAAACTGAACTACGAAGACAACTGACTGATTAGTTGGAACTGATCAGTTACTACAATCAGTTGTGAGCTTATCAGCTACATCCTATCAACTGATCTTTCAGCATTACATGTCATCAGTTAAGGAAAAGGACGTTCAACCGACAACTGTACAAAAGCTGACTACAACAAGTAGTGGGATCGCCGCATTTTAGAAAAGTTATAGTGTATGCCTGTCAGAAGAATGTTGACGTGGCAAACAACGGATTGAAAGTTTCAAATCCCATTCAATATTACCGTTGGAGGCAAAGCCTCTACATAGTAGAGAAGAGCAGCTGAAAAAAAAAAGATTCTGAATCAACCCGATCGATATACTATTCTATCAACTAAATTGTTACGCTGCTGAAATCTTTGCAAATTTCAAAGCTCACGCTTATTGTATACCTTCATAGCATTCAAAACTATACTTCGAGCTTAAAAGCACATACTGTTATTATAATCATACTTGATCTTGAAGAGTTTAGTTCTGCTAAATTATTTCAGTTCAATTGAGTACTGTGAACTAGTTCGTAACTAAATATTTCAGTTTGACATTGTTAAGTTCAAAACTGAAGTGGGTTTGTACAATTCTTTTTATTGATCAAATTCTTTTAGTGAATAACCTATCTTTGTGATAGAAGGGGTGACGTAGGAGTGTTTTAAATCTCCGAACATCCATGAAATCTTGTCTCTTCTTATTTCAATTTCATTCTATCTATCAGTCAGTTTATTTCTGCACTTTTATTGTTAAATGATTGATATCGACTTACGAATTCCCGAGTATCAGTTTATCACTGAACTGAATCATAAAAAGAGAAAAGGTTGTGAAATTTTTTAGTGTTTATTCAACTCACCCCCCCCCCCCCTTTCTAAACATTCTTTCACCTTTAGCCGATCTTATCAAGTGGTATCAGAGCGGTTGTATCTTGTTCCTGAGTATTCCAATATACAAATTGATTACCATGTCTTCATTCAACAAAATTCCAATGTTCTCTAGAGAAGATTTTGATGATTGGAAAATCAAAATGTCGGCTCATCTAGCTGCACAAGACGATGACATGTGGTACGTTATTACAGACGGACCCATGAAAATATTAAATGCAAACACTGTTGTTGCCATAACTGATGGGGCAACATACCGCATTGAAAAACCCCGAGATGAATGGACAGCTGAAGACAAGTGAAAAGCCAACTTGGACAACGTGGATAAAGACATTTTGCACAAAACGCTGGATAAAGTCACTTTCAGCAAAATAAAAATTTGCAAAACTGCTAAGGAAATATGAGAGAAACTGATTTATCTCTGCGAAGGCAATGAGCAAACCAAGGAGAATAAAATATCTATTGTTGTTCAAAAATTTTACAATATCAAGATGAAGATTGGAGAATCCATGCACGAATATGATGAAAGAATCAGTAGCATAATAAACGAACTTATTGCACTCGGAAAGGTGTATTTAAATATATAGGTAGTACTGAAAGTAGTCAGAGGTCTTCCCAAAGAATGGGATGTTAAGACCATGGCAATACGATAATCAAAGGACCTGAAACAGGTCGAACTTCATGATTTATTTGCTGATTTAAAAGCCTAAGAGTTTGAGTTGGAAACTAGAGAAGGAGAACCTTTTACACTGTCGAACTGGAACCAACTGGCTCAGTTGACAAATCTACTGATCAGTTAAGTAATGACGCCATGTCATTATTTGTCAAAAATTTTGTAAGATTTATGAGAAGAAATCACGGAAATTTTCAAAGACAATATTAGATAAATAACTCCAAGGAATAACATAATGCTTTCTACAACTGTGGCAAAGCTGGTCGCTTTATTGCTGATTGTTCTAAGCCAAAGAAGGACATTAGAGGCTCAACTGAAAAGGAAAAGATATCTTACGAGCACAAGAGAAGAACTAAGGATGATAAGAAATTATACAGAAAGAAACACGAGGTGCTTCTTGCATAGGAAAGCAAGTCCAAATGGGCAGAATCTGACAGTGATGATTTAGAACCTAAGAGCTTGAGTTGCTCCAGTGACGATGATGAGGAGGTCAAGTGTCTGATGGCTGATGACACAGAACTGGAGTCAACCAGTCAACAGATATTCGACTTTAGTTCAACTCACTTCACACGAGATGAACTTATTTCTACACTTCATGATATGGTCAACGAGTATCACAATCTTGCCCTATCTTTTGAGAAGGCCAGAGCAAAGCAAACTAATCCCAAAGATGATAAAACTGAAACTGTAGAATCAGTTGATCTGTTGGGTCTTAAACGGGAGATTGCTGAGCTGAATGCTGAAATAAGAAAGAATCAATCTATGATTCAGTAGTTAATGCTTGAGAATTCAAAGCAAACTGAGCTTATTAAGGCATGGAATAAATCGTCTGTTGCACTAGCTGAAATACAAGATAATAAAAAATCTTTAGGGTGCAGCAAGTAAACCAGTTGTACAACCTATTAAAAATATGAACAAGGCTAGAAGGTATGGTATTGGTTATAGCCCAAAAATTTCAACTGACCCACAAAGTCACTCACTAAAAAGGTTCAGCAATAAATACTTGAACTATTCAAATGACTACTCCAATTACTATAACAGTAAGCCAGTTCAGAAAAGATATCGGCTGAACAATCAGTTGAATAAGGCTAAAGCTCATATTGCTTCATCTGTACATTACACATCAAGCACACACAAGCCGAAAAAACTATTTGGAACGCAGAAACTGGAAAGTCAGTTAGACTGGTCCAAGTCTGGGTTTCTGTATGTGGGGACCCGGGCTCTAACTCAATTCTTTTGGGATTAATTGGATCTTTGTTCGAAAATGTGGGTCAAAAATTTGCTTTTAACATTAATTAAAATGTATTAACGAAAGCATAATATGTCTCGATAGAAATTAAACAACGTAATGTACATACAAGTCTGTGCGTACAAAAATACACTAGTGTTCAATAACAACTACAAACATAAGTGCTACAAGTCTAGTAGGAAACACTAGGAATCTTCCACGCCCGAGATCTCCACGCTATCAACTCTCTCTTCCTCGTCGTGACCCTGATCCTGCCCCACCTGTTGCCATGCACACATACAGACACGACAACAGCCGGATAACTCCGGTGAGAACATATCCCAGTATAAAACATGGATGCATGCAATGTAATAATCATGTACAAAAGCACATCATATATCAAGTAACATGAATGTAAATCTAAACATGTAGAAGAATACAATTCTGTATTCAACATTTAAATCTTGACTCGACTCGTTTCTAATCTAGGGATCCCGGTGTGAATAAGACGGTCTGTCACCTACCCAACCACTCGGGGTAACGGTACGTCTTATTCCTAGACTTCGGTCAACTCTGTATCGAGGGTCTACACATATAGCAAATCTGCTCCTATGCGTCGATACACCGAAACGTCTAGTTTTGGCAAGTCTGCCAATATCTCCTATCTCAGGACTCGAATATAAATCAATAAATAAAACATTACATAATCAAATGTAATACAATCTAGTATGTGATTTAGGGAAACTCGTATCAAATCTGAATCGAGTTGTGCAATCCCATGACCACATGAATTATACCTTTCTTGTCGAATAGTCGATCGAAGTCTCAAAGTCGGAATGTCAACTCTGCCAAGATTAATCTGAAATGGGATAATAAATGTGCTATATATATCAAAACACAACTCAACCATCTTGTACAACTCAAGAATCACATTTGGTATCAAATCGACGGCATAACGACGTATTTCTTCAATACTGATAATACAATCTCACTACAACAATATCATAATCAATCCCAACAACTTATAATCTCATCTAAACATCAATCCACCAGCTAGAATCTGTAAAATCTTCACATAATACATGCTGGAATTTCGAACAAAAGCATACGATATCCGAAATCAATCCGATAGTAAATATAACAAGCTCAAGATATCAAGAACACAATCTAAAGCTCAAATCTGAATTCTTCCAACACATAACTACCGAAACATGCTGGAAATAACTGAAACTTACATCCTTGAATAGCAAATGATGAGAGGAATTCAAAACCGAAGTCGTATCCGAAATCGGATGGCTAACTTATTCAAAACCACAAGTTCAAATCAAAAAGGACATGAAGCTTTCTCCTAAGCATCCTCTCGGCTCTCAGTTTTCTGAAATGGAAGGAATGAAAGACACATAATCTATATTGCATGGGAAGGAACAAGTGTCTTTATTTTTCAACTAGCACGTATGACCGCGGGTGCGGTAGCTTAGGAGCGCGGGTGCGCTGGGCTCACGGCGAGTTCATCCAAAAATGCAGCACCTAGACCGCGGGTGCGGTCCTTACATGACCGCGGGTGCGGTCTCACACCGCGGGTGCGGTCTTGCTAGCACCGCGGGTGCGGTGTCTGTTCGCACAATTTCTCTAATTTCCTCTCAATGCACCGCGGGTGCTGTATCTCTAACACCGCGGGTGCGGTGTGGCTTCGGCCATGCTTCAAAAATTCCACTCTAAATGTCATGCATTACCATAGCTTCGAGTCAACATTAATGACAACCGATAATTCTCGAGCCTTACATTTCTCCCGCTCTTAGACAAGAGTTCGTCCTCGAACTCATGAGCAAATAATAATGCAAGTATATATAACACCGTATAATCAAAATTGGAAGAAAGACTCACATCATATGAATAGCTCGGGATGTTTCTGTCTCATCTCAGACTCTGTCTCCCAAGTTGCTTCCTCGATGTCATGACGACTCCATTGAACCTTCACAAGTGGAATGGTCTTGGTTCTAAGCTTCTTTTCCTTCCGATCCAGAATCTGTATCGGCTGTTCAACGTAGCTCAAAGTCTGGTCTAACTCGGCTTCGTCAGGCTGAATGACATGAGACTCATCTGGCATATATCTGCGAAGCATCGATACATGAAAAACATCGTGAATGCCGGATAATGAAGGAGGAAGAGCAAGTCTGTAAGCTCGATCGCCAATCTTCTCGAGGATTTCATACGGACCGACGTATCTAGGAGACAACTTTCCACGCTTGTCAAATCTGACAACGCCTCTGAAAGGTGAAATCTTCAAAAATACTCTGTCTCCCTGATCAAACACTAACGGTCTGCGTCTGATATTGGCATACTTCGCTTGCCTATCCTGTGCTGTCTTCATTCTCTTCTGAATGATCTTCACTTTCTCGGTCATCTCACGAATCATATCAGGCCCCAACTCTGGTACCTCAGATATATCATCCCAGTACAACGGAGATCTGCACTTCTTTCCGTATAGAGCTTCGAACGGTGCCATCTCTATGCTCGTCTGATAGCTGTTGTTGTATGAAAACTCACACAACGGCAATGAATCTTGCCAACTAGTACCAAAGTCTAGTACTACAGCTCTCAGCATGTCTTCTAAAGTCTGGATAGTCCGCTCTGACTGTCCGTCTGTCTGGGGATGATAAGCAGTGCTCAGGTGTAAAGTCGTACCTAAAGCCTGCTGCAAATTGTGCCAAAAGTGAGAAGTAAATCGTGGATCACGATCTGATACGATCGACTTCGGCACACCATGCAATCTGACGACCTCTCTGACATATAATTCTGCCATCTGATCGTGACGATAGGTCATTCTGTACGGAATAAAGCACGCTGATTTGGTCAGTCTGTCTATCACAACCCAAATTGCGTCACAGCCCCGCGAAGATCGAGGTAACTTCGTCACGAAATCCATGGAAATGTGGTCCCATTTCCATTCAGGAACCGACAAACTCTGAAGTAAACCTCCGGGTTTCTTCCGCTCTGCCTTCACCTGTTGGCAATTCAGACATCTAGACACAAATTCTGCAATATCTGTCTTCATCTGCTTCCACCAGAATTGTGTCTTCAAGTCATTGTACATCTTCCTGCCACCAGGATGAATGCTGAATCGACTACAGTGTGCCTCTGACATGATCTGTCGTCTCAAATCTGAAACATCTGGCACCACTAGACGGTTATTCACATACAGAATAGAATCTCTAACCTGATACTCTGATATATGACCAGCTCTGACCATATTAATCGATCTCTGAACGCTCAGATCAGTTCTCTGTGCTTCTTTGATCCTCAAAATCAAATCTGGCTCAATCTGAATCGCAGCAAGTCGCAACGGTCTACTATCTGTATCAAATGTCAATCTGGACAAGCAACAATCTTCTACTAAATTCGATACACCTACAGTCGACAAGGAAAGAGCACATACCTTTCGACTCAAGGCGTCTGCCGCTGCATTCGACTTCCCTGGATAGTACTTGATCTCGCAATCAAAATCTTTCAACAGATCAAGCCATCGTCGCTGCCTCATATTCAACTCTGACTGAGAAAAGAGATACTTCAGGCTCTTAAGATCGGAATAGATCTCAAATTTCTCGTCATACAGATAATGATGCCAGATCTTGAAGGCATAGACAATCGCCGCCAATTCAAGATCATGAATCGGGTAACGGGTCTCGTGCGGCTTCAGCTGTCTAGAGGCGTACGCTATCACGTGTCCTCGCTGCATAAGAACACATCCTAGCCCTCTGTGAGATGCATCACAATATACAACGAACTCACCTGTACCGGTAGGAATCGTCAAGACAGGCGCACTAGTCAGCCTCTTCTTCAGCTCAACAAAACTACTCTCACACTCTTCTGACCACACAAATGGCATGTTCTTCTGTGTCAACTGAGTGATAGGCTTCGCTATACTGGAGAAGTCTCGAATAAAACGTCGATAATACCCGGCTAGACCCATGGAACTGCGTATCTCTGGCACAGAAGTCGGTCTCGGCCAACTGATCACAGCCTCAACTTTACTCGGATCTACCGCAATACCCTCTTCAGATATAATATGCCCCAAGAAGACAACCTGTCGCAGCCAGAATTCACATTTGGACAGTTTGGCATACAACCGCTCATGTCTCAAAATCTTCAATACAATCCTCAGGTGATCTGCATGCTCAGTCAAACTCTTCGAATACACCAAAATGTCGTCAATAAACACAATCACAAAATCATCTAAATATCTCTGAAAAATGCGGTTCATCAAACTCATAAACACCGCAGGTGCATTCGTCAAACCAAAAGTCATAACAACAAACTGGTAATGTCCATAGCTGGTTCGGAATGCAGTCTTCGGTATATCAGCATCTCTAACTCGGAGCTGATGATACCCTGATCTCAAATCGATCTTCGAATATACAGAAGATCCCTGTAACTGATCAAACAAGTCGTCGATGCGAGGCAAAGGATACTTATTCTTCACGGTTTCCTTGTTCAGCTGTCTGTAATCAATACACAATCGCATCGAACCATCTTTCTTTCGAACGAAAAAGCACCGGAGCACCCCAAGGAGATACACTGGGTCTGATATATCCCTTGGACAAAAGATCCTCCAACTGTGCTTTCAACTCTTTCAGCTCTATCGGCGCCATCCTATACGGAGCTCTCGAAATAGGAACAGAACCGGGCATAAGATCTATGCTGAAATCAACCTCTCGAACCGGAGGCAACCTTGGAATCTCATCAGGAAAAACATCTGCAAACTCGCAAACCACTGGCAGATCTGCCAATGCTGGGCTCGACTTCAGTAGATCTACTGAATATACGAGAAAGCCCTCTGCTCCTCTCTGAAGCAATCTACTCATAGTCAGAGCAGATACTAAGGGAATCCGAGATCTGGAACCCTTGCCATAGAATTTCCACTCAGCTGTCATTTCGGGTCTGAATCTGACAATCTTGAGAAAACAATCCACAGTGGCCCTGTACTTGGTTAACATATCTATGCCAACTATACAATCAAAATCAGCTAAGCCAAGTACTACACAATCAAGATCGATCTCATGCCCTTCAAACTGAAGCATACAGTGTCTAACAGTAGTTACAGATATCAAACCACTCCCCAACGGAGAAACTATAGACACTACTGTAGACATCGACTCAACAGGTAATGCATGTCTCAATGCAAAATGTTCAGAGATGAATGTATGAGATGCACCTGTGTCAATCAACACATATGCAGGATAACCGCAAAGAAAACAGTTACCTGCAATGACATCATCTGGCGCCTCCTGCGCCTGCTCCTCTGTCAGGGCAAAAACACGTGACTGTTGTCTGGGAGGCTGACTCACGGTCTGACTACCTCCTGGTCTCTGCTGAGTCTGTGTGGAGGGTGGCTGAAAGGAGTGTACAGAAGATGCCTGTCTCTCCATCTGTGGCAATGCAGCAGACGATCCTGCACTCTGGAATCGCTGAGAACTCCTCTGTGGGCACACTCTGGCGAAATGCCCCTGCTGTCTGCAGATGTTGCAGCGTCCCAGAACTCCTTGACACTGCTCCGTGGTATGTCGCCCTCCGCACGAACCACAGTATGCGCCACTATAATCTGAACCCTGACCTCTCTGTCGAGATCCACTCGAACTCGATGAACTACTCCCAGATTTCTTAAACTGTTTGCCCTTAGCCTTCAGGAATTCCTTCTTGCCACTACCACTAGCTCCGCTGTCAAAACGAGGAGGAGGTGGTGGAAACTGTACGGTCGTAGACTGTGGCGGTCTCTGCCCCTGAACACCGTAGGAAGCTCCTCGCTGCCTGATCAAGCCAGCCTCTGCTCCCTTCGCTCGGTTCAGTGCCTCTGAAAAAGTGTTAGGCCGTCCCGTGTTCACCAAAGTAAAAACATCTGGGTTCAACCCGTTGATGAACTGATCGGCCACTTCCTCGTCGTTCCCGGCTACATGCGGTGCAAATCGTAGCAAAGCAGAAAATTTAGCAACATACTCCTCGATGTTCCACTGTCCCTGTCTCAGATTCGCAAATTCAGCTCCCTTACCTTTCCGGTAGGAGACGGGGAAGAAACGCTGATAGAACTCATCCTTGAAGACTTTCCACGTGATGTCAATGCCTCGGTGCTCCACGGCTCTCTTCGTCGTCAACCACCAGCTCTTGGCAACCTCTTGCATCTGATGCCCTATCAGTTTCACACGTCGCTCATCAGTATAGGCCAAAGACTCAAACAACATCTCAATATCATCAAGCCAGCTCTCGCACTCTACTGCACTCTCTGTGCCCTTCAGAGTAGGCGGATGGAAAGACTGAAATCTCTTCAATAAGGTCTCCATCGGCGTAGCAGGTAACATCCATCTGTGCACCGGACGTGCTACCCTGCTCTGGCTGTGGTATACGTCTAGGCGGCATAAATCTGATTATCAAACTGATTAGTACACAATCAATATCATCTGTCTCAGCCCTCCTCTGATCATATACCTCTGATCGAGAATCGGTTCTGATTCAGGCTTGGAATGCTGTAAATCAATTCAGATAATACAACAACATACAATAGGGAAAGCAATAAATCATGCTAGCATCCCAAAAGCAAGGAAGACGACTCGATCTACCCCGCTCATTCTATCCTATCTCAGTCTACAGAACCTACGGCTCTGATACCACCTGTTGTGGGGACCCGGGCTCTAACTCAATTCTTTTGGGATTTAATTGGATCTTTGTTCGAAAATGTGGGTCAAAAATTTGCTTTTAACATTAATTCAAATGTATTAACGAAAGCATAATATGTCTCGATAGAAATTAAACAACGTAATGTACATACAAGTCTGTGCGTACAAACATACACTAGTGTTCAATAACAACTACAAACATAAGTGCTACAAGTCTAGTAGGAAACACTAGGAATCTTCCACGCCCGAGATCTCCACGCTATCAACTCTCTCTTCCTCGTCGTGACCCTGATCCTGCCCCACCTGTTGCCATGCAAACATATAGACACGACAACAGCCGGATAACTCCGGTGAGAACATATCCCAGTATAAAACATGGATGCATGCAATGTAATAATCATGTACAAAAGCACAGCATATATCAAGTAACATGAATGTAAATCTAAACATGTAGAAGAATACAATTCTGTATTCAACATTTAAATATTGACTCGACTCGTTTCTAATCTAGGGATCCCGGTGTGAATAAGACGGTCTGTCACCTACCCAACCACTCGGGGTAACGGTACGTCTTATTCCTAGACTTCGGTCAACTCTGTATCGAGGGTCTACACATATAGCAAATCTGCTCCTATGCGTCGATACACCGAAACGTCTAGTTTTGGCAAGTCTGCCAATATCTCCTATCTCAGGACTCGAATATAAATCAATAAATAAAACATTACATAATCAAATGTAATACAATCTAGTATGTGATTTAGGGAAACTCGTATCAAATCTGAATCGAGTTGTGCAATCCCAAGACCACATGAATTATACCTTTCTTGTCGAATAGTCGATCGAAGTCTCAAAGTCGGAATGTCAACTCTGCCAAGATTAATCTGAAATAGGATAATAAATGTGCTATATATATCAAAACACAACTCAACCATCTTGTACAACTCAAGAATCACATTTGGTATCAAATCGACGGCATAACGACGTATTTCTTCAATACCGATAATACAATCTCACTACAACAATATCATAATCAATCCCAACAACTTATAATCTCATCTAAACATCAATCCACCAGCTAGAATCTGTAAAATCTTCACATAATACATGCTGGAATTTCGAACAAAAGCATACGATATCCGAAAATCAATCCGATAGTAAATATAACAAGCTCAAGATATCAAGAACACAATCTAAAGCTCAAATCTGAATTCTTCCAACACATAACTACCGAAACATGCTGGAAATAACTGAAACTTACATCCTTGAATAGCAAATGATGAGAGGAATTCAAAACCGAAGTCGTATCCGAAATCGGATGGCTAACTTCTTCAAAACCACAAGTTCAAATCAAAAAGGACATGAAGCTTTCTCCTAAGCATCCTCTCGGCTCTCAGTTTTCTGAAATGGAAGGAATGAAAGACACATAATCTATATAGCATGGGAAGGAACAAGTGTCTTTATTTTTCAACTAGCACGTATGACCGCGGGTGCGGTAGCTTAGGAGCGCGGGTGCGCTGTGCTCACGGCGAGTTCATCCAAAAATGCAGCACCTAGACCGCGGGTGCGGTCCTTACATGACCGGGTGCGGTCTCACACCGCGGGTGCGGTCTTGCTAGCACCGCGGGTGCGGTGTCTGTTCGCACAATTTCACTAATTTCCTCTCAATGCACCGCGGGTGCTGTATCTCTAACACCGCGGGTGCGGTGTGGCTTCGGCCATGCTTCAAAAATTCCACTCTAAATGTCATGCATTACCATAGCTTCGAGTCAACATTAATGACAACCGATAATTCTCGAGCCTTACACTGTAGGACTAATCAGTTTAGGACCCAAATAGATGTGGGTACCAAGATTATATATTGTGTGTGATTGCAGGTGACAGGTACAAACAAAGAATCAACCTGATAACTGGACAGTGGATGCTCGCGTCATGTGACTGGTGATGAAAATTTTCTATCCCAAATGATCAAATACACTGGTCCAAACATCAGTTTTGGAGACAACTCTAAAGGTAAAACTGTGGGTAATGTTAAGCTTATACATGATAATTTTACAATCAAAGATGTGTTAATGGTTGAGAATTTGAAATATAACTTGATTAGCATCAGTCCGTTATGCGACAATAAATTCTCAGTTCAGTTCGACAAATACACTTGCTCAGTTAGAGACTCAACTGATGAGGTCATCCTAACTATCAAACGTTCTGGGAAGACCTACAAAGTCAGTTGGACTAATCAACCTTATGCACAAGTTTGTTTTATAGCTTCCAAATCTTCTAAAAACATGCTGTGGCATAAGAGGTTGAACCACATAAATTTTAAATCTATTGCCTATCTGAGTAACTATGATCTTGTAACTGGTTTGCCCAAAATCGATTTTCAAAAGATAAAATTTGTTCATCATGTCATTTTGGTAAGCAAATAAGATCTTCATTTAAAAAAAGAGTTTTAAATCATCTTTCCGATGCTTAGAAATGCTACATATGGATCTTTTTGTTCCTATACCATTCATGAGCATAGGGGGAATGAAATACGCCTTGGTAGTCGTGGATGATTTTTCAAGATTTACTTGGATTATTTTTCTTAAATCCAAAGACCAAACTGCTGCACAACTGATTAAGCTTTTCAAAAGACTATTAAATGAAAAATCAGTTGGGATTGATCGAATAAAGTCTGATCAAGGGACTGAATTTATCAATCAAAATCTTTAACAATTTTTAGAAAATACTAGGATCAAGCATAAGCTCTCATCAGCAAGAACTCCTCAGCAAAATGGTGTAGCTGAGAGAAGAAATCGGACCCTTAAAGAAGCTGCTAGAACAATGCTTGCTGATTCTGGTATTTCTTAGAGGTTTTGGGCAGAAGCAATAAACAGTGCATGTTACAATCAGGACAGATTAATGATTAATATGAATCATTTGAAAACACCGTATGAGATCTAGCATGGACGCAAAAGCGTGGTTTCTTATTTCGAAATATTCAGCTGCAAATGTTTTATTCTTGATAATGGCAAAGATCATTTAAAAGCTTTTGATGCTAAATCTGCAGAGGGACTTTTTCTTGAGTATTCATCAGTAAGTAAATCTTACAGAGTTTTTAATGAATCTATGCTAACTGATAAGCCAATTGATTCAGTTAAGCTAGTTGATTGCTTTAAAGATATTATTTTTGAGGATGATAATGAAGAAGAGAATCATATCAATCGAAATATCCTTCAAACACCAGAATTAGAAGTGCTTGATCAATCAGTTGAACAAGAAATTGTTACTGATAATCAGTTGGTGGAGCAAAATGATAATATTTAGTTACCAAGTGATACAACAACAACTGAAAATGAATAAAATATTCAGTTGCAAACCAAAGCAGTTGCTGAGTTTGATGCAACAAATGCTGAATACAGATGGAAGAAATCACATCCACCAGAATTAGTAATAGGTAATCTGTCTGATCTGGTAAGAACTCTGAATCAAATGTTTAATTTAATTATTCATCCAGCTTTTGTTTCCCAACTGGAATCTAAGAAAACTGATGAAGTTCTTGCTGATCCTAACTGGATAAGTGCCATGCAAGAAGAGCTAAAGCAGTTTACCCATAACAATTTCTGGAACTTAGTTCCAAGACCAGTTTATAAAACCATAATATGTACAAAGTGGGTATAAAGAAATAAATTGAACGAAGATGGTTCAGTTGTGCGCAACAAAGCGAGGCTTGTAGCACAAGGATATAGGCAAGAAGAATGAATAAATTACGATGAAACTTATGCACCAATTGCAAGACTGGAAGCAATCAGAATGTTCCTTGCTTATGCCTCATTCGAGAACTTTAAAGTCTACCAGATGGATGTAAAGAGTGCATTTCTGAGCGGTCAGTTGCAGGAAGAGGTATATGTTGAACAACTACAAGGTTTTGTTAATCACTCTCTTCCTGATCATGTTTATCATTTGAACAAAGCCTTATATGGTCTTAAACAAGCTCCAAGAACTTGGTATGAAACTCTTTCAAAATTCCTAACTGTTCATGATTTTACTGTTGGATCAGTTGATAAGACTCTTTTCAAAATTCAAAGATTGATCACATTTTACTTGTGCAAATATATGTTGATGATATTATTTTTAGGTCAACTAACCCCAAATTTTTCCAAGTTAATGCATGAAAAGTTCGAGATGAGTATGATAGGTGAACTGACATTTTTCCTCGGTCTGCAAGTGAAGCAACTGGAAACTGGTACTTTTTATCATTCAGACTAAATATACGAGGAATTGCTTAAGAAATTTGGTATGAAATCATGTTCAGCTGCAAGTACTCTCATGAGTTCATCAATCAATCTATACAATGATCAAGGGGGAATATCAGTCGAGAAGACACTTTACAGAGGTTTAATAGGTTCATTATTGTACCTAACTGCTAGTCGCCCTGACATTGTATTTGTTGTTTGTATGTGTGCTAGATTTCAGGCAGATCCTAAGCAATCACACTTTTCAGCTGCCAAACGCGTATTAAAATATCTTACAGGTACAAAAAATGTGGGATAATGGTATGCTAAGGACTCTTCTTTCAATTTAGTTGGATATTCAGATGCAAATTATGCAGGATGTAAGCTAAACCGTAAAAGCACGATTGGATCATGTCTGTTTCTAGGAGACAGACTGATTTCATGCTTCAACAAGAAGCAAACATCCATAGCAACTTCCACAACAGAAGCAGAATATCTTGTTGCTGGAAGCTGCTATGCACAACTGATCTGGATTCACAAACAGCTTAAAGACCATGGAGTCATTGCAAAAGAATCACCAATATTTTGTGATAATACAAACACAATTGCAATTACATACAATCCAGTTCTTCACTCTAGGACCAAGCACATCGATGTAAGGCATCACTTTATCAGAGATCATGCTCTGAAGAAAGCAATAAGGCTGGAATACATACCAACTGAACAACAAGCAACTGACATTTTCACCAAACCGTTACCAGAGACTAAGTTTTCTCATTTTTGCACATTCTTGGTATAATTCATATGACTTAATTATATGAATGCTAATATTGTAATGTTAGTTAGGGAGGGAAATTTAAATTTTACCTAGTATAGGAGGAGAGTTAGGGAGTAGGAAATATAAATTTTACCTACTTGGGATGAGCCTAGTAGAGGAGAAGAGTTGGGGAGAATGAAATTTAAATCTTACCTACTAGGGTTGCGCATAGTAGAGGAGAAGAGTTGCGGAGGAGAAAAATTAAATTTAATCTACTCGGGCTGCGCCTAGTAGAGGAGAAGAATTGGGGAGGATAAAAATTAAATTTTACGTACTCGGCAGCGCCGAGTAGAGGAGAAAATTTGGGGAGGAGAAAAATAAAATTTTACCTACTCGGGCTGCGCCTAGTAGAGAAGAAGATCTGGGGAGAAGGAAATTTAAATTTTACCTATTGGGGCTGTGCCTAGTATAGGAGGAGAGTTAGGGAGGAGAAAAATTATATTTTAACCTACTCGAGCTCCGCCTAGCAGAGGAGAAGATTTGGGGAGAAATAAATTTAAATTTTACCTACTTGGGTTGCGCCTAGTAGGCGAGGAGAGTTAGGGAGGAAAAAAAATTAAATTTTACCTACTCGGGCTGTACCTAGTAGAGGAGAAGAGTTGGGGAGAAAGAAATTTAAATTTTACCTACTTGGGATGCGCCTAGTAGAGGAGAAGAGTTGGGGAGGATAAAAATTAAATTTTACCTACTTAGGCTATGTGTAGAGGAGATAGATGGAGAGACTGAAAATTAAATTTTATCTACTTAGGCTGAGCCTAGTAGAGGAAAAGAGTTGGGGAGACTGGAAATTAAATTTTACCTATTTGGGCTATGCCCATTAGAGGAGAAGAGTTAGAGAGATTGGAAATTAAATTTTTACCTACGTAGTCTATGCCTAGTAGAGGAGAAGAGTCGGAGAGATTGGAATTTATTATTTTTCTGCTATGGCATCGCCTAGCAGAAAAGTCAGATGGTGAGGAGGTGGAAGTTTTATTTCATTACTAACGCATCACCTAAGAGAGGAGTCAGAGGGTGATTAGGTGGAAGCTTTGTTTCCATGCTAAGGCATCACCTAGCAGAAGAGTCAGAGGGTGAGTAGGTGGAAATTTTATTTTAATGCTAAGGCATCGCCTAGTAGATGAGGCAAAGGGTGAGGAGGTGGAAGTTTTATTTACCTGCTAAGGCATCGCATAGCAGAGGAATCTGGAGTAAGGATGTGAAACTTTTATTTTCCTGCTAAGACATCGCCTAGCAGATGAGTCATGGGGTGAGGAGATGGAACTTTTATCATCCCGGATATACCTAGAAGAGGAGTTAGGTCGAGGGCGATGTCGTAAAGGGTCTTTAATATTTCCTGCTAATGCTATATCAACCAGAGGAGTTATGTGGGGAGGCAATGTGGTAAAGATCTTTAATTTTTCCTGCTAATTCTCGGCTTAGCGGAGGAGTCACGAGATGAGGAGGTAAGAGTTTTATTTTTCTTACTAAGGCTGAAGCCTAGAGGAGCTTGAGGTGGTGATGGTGATGGTTGGATCCTAGTAGATGAGATTGAGGTGGTCAGGGTGAAAAGCTTGAGTATGGAGGGTGAGGGTTCATAGGGTTCATAATTTTCCTACTAAGGTTGGAGCCTATTAAGAGAGCGTTGATGGGCGAAGGGATGAGGAGGGGTAGCGCGAGAGCATGTTGTGGTGGGCGACGTGGCTGAGCGAGCACGAGGGCGTGTTGGGCGAGCGCTCGAAGGGCGAGCGAGGCAGTTGCGCGAGACTAAGCGAAGGGGATGCTTGGCGAGTTGGCAGGCGAAGGGAGAGGGTGTGCGAGTGTGGACGGGCGAGATTGGGTGAAGGGGATGCTTGGCGAGTCTGCAGGCGAAGGGCGAGGGTGTGCGGGCCGAGCGCTCGAGGCTGGACAAAGGGGAGACTTGGTGAGGCTAGGCGAGGGCGTGGGCTGGCGAAGCAAATGTGTAACATCCCGAAAATTTGAAGGTCCACGTAACCCACATGCATGCAAGTTATTAAATTTCTTTTGTATTTTACTAAATTGTTTTAATGCATTAAATGCATGTTTATTTCATGAATTTGTGTTTTAATTCATGATTTATTTAAATTTTCATGCATTAGGATTTTAAATTGCATTTCGCGCTCGAACGAGAAATGGAGAACGGGGATATTCAGGAAAAATATTTTTATGGAATAATTATTTTTAGTTATTTAATATGAGGTGTTTTTAAGTATGATTTTTGAAAATGGGCCTTGTTTGGGTTTTTTTACCCGCCAGGTTATATTTTTAGTCGGTACGCAAATTTTTGTCGATTCACGGGACTTTTTGAGGGCTCGTGCAATATTTTCAAAAAGGTACCAAAACAAAATATTTTTCGGGAATTTTTTTGGGTTTTGTGGGTATTTTTTAGGATTAATGGGCTCAAAACCCCTTTTAAACCATTTAATTATAATTAAGGGCCCATTTAAGCTAAAGCCTTTTATTTCATTACATCACTAGGTAACCCTAAACATACCTAAACACATAGCAGCCATCAACTCCACATTTCTGTAGCCTCACTCACGCCATTTTCAGCAGCAACTCTCGGCCAAGCTTTGTTGTTTCCAGAAAACCCTTCCCCGCTCCTCGGTGTTCATCCTACGCGCGCATCTTCAAGTTTTCTAGAATACAATCATCAAGGAACACTTGTATTCTCGTTTTTCTCATCACTCACTCCAGTATTTTTCTTAAAATCATGTATTTGTTCGAAAATTTAGTGACCTACCTTGTGGTTGCATTTTTTTTTAAAGTTTGACATGAAATTCGATTACTTTTGCGTGATACTCACATTATTGTTGTATGGTTGCAAGGGCGCTACCAATTTTTGGTTGATAAGGGGCAAACATTCTGTGTTTAAGGTGACATGATGATTGGAGTCTAGGGTATGCTTGGTTCTCGATGAAGGCCTAAGGTGTCATTTGGGTGTCTAAGGTTTCGGGTTGTGTTGGTGTAGGGTTAGGGCAGGCACGACCGGGCAAAGGCTGAACCATGCTGAGGCCTGATCCAGAAGGGTCCAACCAAGGAAAGGGGAGGTCCACAACCTGCTGGTCTTGCATTTAGAGTTCTTTGGCATCGTGGAGTAGGGGTTGGTCGCGGGTGTGCATCCTTTGGTGACTAGCGAGTATAGGAAAGTTATGGCATGCATAGGGTGAGGCCGTGGGTGCAGCAGGTCCAGAGGGGTCCTAGGTGGTCTAGGAGAGGCTGGTTTGTGGCTTGTCCCAACGGTTTTGGTGTGGGGACGTGATTGTGTGCGACGGCCACGACTATGGTTCGACTAGGTTGAGTAGAGAAATTCCAGAAGCTTGTGGTCATGTTTTCGGGTGATGCGAACACGGGAGGTCAAGCCCCAAGGAACGCATGGGACCCATTAGAGTTGCCGGAGGGACCGATTACGAGAGGACGACTGAAGAGATTCAAAGATACATTGAATGGGCTCATGAGCAGTCAAGTAGAGCTTCCAAGCAAGGAGCCAAGTCCCGAGGGGTTCGTGATTCACGGGAGCAAGTTTGGAATTCAATGGAAGGAGGTTCAAGTGCTAAAATATGAAGAACATGACTTTGGACCAGAAGCTTCCGCGCTAGGGCGATCAAACTTCACCGCCCCAGCACCCAACATTCTGTCCGAAGCGAAGATTTCCAGAACATCTCGCGCTCGGGCGGCCAAACTTCACCGCCCCAGCGCGCCTGTCCAGAACATCTCGCGCTCGGGCGGCCAAACTTCACCGCCCCAGCGCGCCGCAGCTGAGAAAAATACTTCTTTCCTTATTTAGAGTTTTAATTATCTTGGTAACTAGATTTGATATCTTTTTTATATGTAAACATATGATGGACTAAATTTGACACACTTTTCAGATTCATTATTAATATTTTATCAAAGGTTAGAGTTTTCTCTCAAACTTTCAAAGCTTTGCTTTGTTATTCAAAAATCAAACTTATCAAAGTTTTTAACTTTGTGGCGTTTGTCGATCGTGCTTGTGCAGATTGTCGTCGACTTGTTCTTAGAAGGTTCGTTATAATTTCTATTGTTTATCTCGTGATTATTTGTTGCTAGAATTTTCATAGTATAGAGGTGAAAATCACAACCCACACACTTGATTCAAAAGATCGGGACAACAACGATTCTTTGTTCGTTATTGAATTGAGGGCGCGATTTGATTTTAATCGTGTTTGCTATTCGTTCGTACAAAGATTCACATCATTTGGTATCAGAGATTGGGTTCATTGAATTCAAGTAAGTATCTTGTTATTCAATTTTTAGATCTGTTATTTCTTCGTAGTTTCCAGATCTGTTTTCGTTTATCGTTCTTCGTCTCTTCGTGAATCTGTGATTCTCGAAGAAAAGTTGATTTTTTTTATTTTTCTTTGGTGATTTTCGAGCAAGTACTCATCCAAAAAAAAGAGCACAAAATTCCGAAAATTCACCATTAATTCTTTTTGATATCTTGTTCTACTTCCTTTAGAGAGTCATAATCAATTGCCTCTCACAGTCAAAAAAAAATTATTATTTATCTTCAAATTGCTTTTCTACGCAGTCTAAGTAGGTCGATCACAATTGTTCACAAGTTGAAACTTGATTGTTTGATACACAACTACAAAGCTTGAGCACCTTGAGAGAACTCTCGAATTGGAGTGACATTACTTGAGTGTGAGTGAATTTCTTGGAGTGAACAGTGAGTATTTGTTGTGAGCAAAAAAAAAATTGAGAGAAAAGACGAGTGAATTTCTTTGGAGTGATCGTGAGCATTTGGGTGAGGATTATTTTGTTTCTGCTAACGTTTTCTTGCAGGTACAAATTTGAAATTAAATGGAGAGCGAGGTAGGAGATAGTTCGAACTCGGGGTTGTCTAAGGTTCAAATGGAGGCCTTGTTTGGGCATTTTAGTAAGATGGTGACGACCCAAATGGAGTCGTTACATGAAAGGTTGGATAAGCTTGAAGTTGGTACTACTGGGGGTAAGGCTAAGTCTAAAGCTTTGGGTAAGAGGAGATGAAGAGGATGAATATGATTTGGGAGGAGACGAGGAGAGTCAAAATGAAAACTGGGGTAGGAATGGAAGAGGCAGAGGATTCGGTAGAGGAAAAAGAGAAGCCGTACGGGGTAGGTATGATGGGGATAGAGAAGATGGTAACATGGGTAGCAATAAGATGAAAATTCCACCGTTCCATGGGAAATCTGACCCGGAGGCGTATTTAGAGTGGGAAAAGAGGGTAGAGTTCGTATTTGAATGTCACCACTACTCCGAACAAAAGAAAGTGAGGTTGGCGGTGGTGGAATTCTTAGACTATGCTCTCATTTGGTGGGATCAACTAGTGACCACTAGGAGGAGATATAATGAGAGGCCCATTGAATCTTGGGATGAGATGAAGAGAGTGATGAGAAAAAGGTTTGTGCCCAATCACTATTATAGGGAGATGTTCAAGAGGCTACAAACGTTGAGGCAAGGGATAAAGAGTATTGAGGAATACTATGAGGAGATGGAAGTAGTCATGATTAGGGCAAATATTGAGGAGGATAGTGAGGCGACCATGTCACGTTTTCTTTGTGGTTTGAACAGGGAAATTCAAGATCAAGTGGAGCTTAGGCACTACTTGGATCTTGACGAGATGGTGCAAATGGCCATAAAGGTGGAGCAACAACTGAAAAGTCGTGGAGTTGGCCGCACCAATCAAAGTGGGAGTTCGTCAACTTCTTGGCGACCAAATGGGGCAAAACGTGATGAAAGCAAGTTGGTGACAAAGCCCAAGGTTGAGGCCAAACAAGAGGCGCCTAAACAAGGAGTGCAAGATAAATCTGAAACTCCTTCTAATCGATTTAGAGATGTTAAATGTTTTAGGTGTCAAGGGTTAGGGCATATTTCTAGTGAATGTCCTAATAAAAGGGTGATGATTTTAAATGAATATGGTGAGTATGAGTCTCAAAGTGAGGAGGAAGAAGATGATGATGAGATGCCTGCGTTAGAGGATCCTGATGAGGGATATGGAGCGATTGTAGGTAAAGCACTAGTGACTAGGCGTATCATGAGTGCCCAAGTCAAGGAGGAGGAGACTAACCAAAGAGAGAACTTGTTCCATACTAGGTGTTTTGTGAATCAAAGGGTTTGCAACTTAATCATAGATGGGGGAGTTGTACTAATGTGGCTAGTGTTGAAATGGTGGAGAAATTGGGTTTTCCTACACTAAAACACCCTCAACCATATAGGCTTCAATGGTTGAATGATTGTGCGGAGGTGAAGGTGAACAAACAAGTCTTGGTGTCTTTTCTATTGGGAAGTATGTGGATGAGGTTTTGTGTGATGTGGTACCCATGCATGCATGTCATATCTTGTTGGGTAGACCTTGGCAATATGATAGGCGTGTGTCACATGACGGGTTCAAGAATAAGTACTCATTTGTCTTGAAGAAAGAGACCATTGCATTACTTCCTTTGTCCCCAAAGCAAGTGTTGGAGGACCATTTGAAAAAAAAAAAGAGAGATGAGGCCGAAAGAACGAGTGAACAAAAAAGTGAGGTGGCCTTGGAAAATAAAAAAGAAATGGCTGAAAAAAAGAGTGATCAAAAGAGTGAGATAGCCATACAAAAGAAAAATGAGAGGAAAGAAATTGAGAGGAAAGAAAATGAGAGGAAAGTGGCCAAAAAGAAAACATATATGGCCCAAAAAGGTGAGTTGAAACAATTGATGCACACACAAGAACCACTTGTGTTAATTCTTTACAAGGAGATTCTCCTTAACACAAGTGATATAGCCGGGTCCCTTCCGAGCATTGTTGTGTCACTTTTGCAGGAATTTGAAGATGTGTTTCCGGAGGAGTTACCTCAAGGCTTACCACCATTGAGGGGAATCGAGAACCAAATCGATTTCGTGCCGAGGAATGCATTGCCAAATCGTCCAGCCTATTGGAGCAACCTGGAGGAGACTATGGAGCTTCCACGGCAGGTAAGTGAGTTGTTAGATAGGGGGTTTGTGCGTGAGTCCATGTCACCTTGTGCTGTACCTGTTCTATTAGTTCCTAAGAAAGATGGTTCATGGTGTATGTGTATAGATTGTAGGGCAATCAATAACATAACCATTAAGTATAGACATCCCATACCTAGACTAGATGATATGTTAGATGAATTGCATGGTGCTTGTATCTTTAGCAAATTTGATTTGAAGAGTGGTTATCACCAAATTAGGATGAGGGAAGGTGATGAGTGGAAAACTGCATTTAAAACCAAATATGGGTTGTATGAGTGGATGGTCATGCCTTTTGGCTCAACTAACGTTCCTAGCACCTTTATGAGGTTAATGAACCATGTCTTGCGTGCGTACATAGGAAAATTTGTTGTGGTTTACTTTGATGATATTCTAGTGTATAGCAAGAACTTGGATGAGCATGTTAATCACTTGAGATTTGTACTAAGCACATTAAGGGCTGAAAACTTATATGCTAACTTAAAGAAATGTGATTTTTGTACAAGAAAACTTGTCTTTCTTAGTTTTGTGGTAAGCTCGCAGGGAATACATTTGGGTGAAGACAAGGTAAGTGCTATTCGAGATTGGCCAACGCCTACTACTGTTGGCAAGTCCGAAGTTTTCATGGGCTTGCAAGCTTCTATAGGAGGTTTTAAAGGAGTTTAGCACATTGGCAACACCAATGACGGCGGTAATTAAGAAGAACGTTCTATTCTATTGGGGCAAGGAGCAAGAGAAGTCTTTTAATCTTATTAAGCACAAATTGATTAATGCACCTTTACTTGTTTTACCTGATTTTTCTAACACTTTTGAAATTGAATGTGATGCGTCAGGTGTAGGTATTGGCGGAGTTTTGATGCAAGGGGACGGCTAGAGGCGTACTTTAGCGAGAAGCTCAATGGAGCAGCCTTGAACTACCCCACGTATGATAAGGAGTTCTACGCACTTGTGAGGACTCTAGAGACGTAGCACTACTTGAGGCCTAAGGAGTTTGTGATTCACACGGATCATGAATCTCTTAAGCACCTTAAGGGGCAGCAGAAGTTGAACAAGCGGCACGCCAAGTGGGTGGCATTCATTGAAACATTTTCCTACATCATCAAGTACATGCAAGGTAAGGAAAATGTAGTGGCCGACGCACTATCACGAAGGTACGTACTAATCTCTACCTTGGAGTCAAAAGTTTTGGATGTGAAGGAATTGTATGTGCTAGATGAGGACTTTAAGAGTTTGTTTGAAACTTGTATGCATGGTCCACATGAAAAATTCTATTTGCATAAAGGTTTCTTATTTAAAGAAGATAGGTTGTTCATCCCTAGATCATCCATTCGTGAATTACTTGTTAGGGAAGCGCATGGGGGTGGTCTAATGGGACATTTTGTTGTGGCTAAAACTTTAAGTGCATTGCATGAACATTTCTATTGACCACACATGAAACGTGACGTTGAGCGTGTTTGTGATAAGTGCATTACTTGTAGGCAAGCTAAATCTAAGACACAACCACATGGTTTGTATACACCACTTCCCGTCCCTAATGAACCTTGGGTTGACATTTCTATGGACTTTGTTTTGGGGTTGCCTAGGACAAAGAAGGGGAGGGATTCAATATTTGTTGTTGTTGATAGATTTTCTAAGATGGAACATTTTATTGCTTGTCACAAAACCGATGATGCTTCTAACATTGCGGACTTGTTCTTTAGAGAAGTCGTTAGGTTGCATGGCATGCCTAGGACTATTATGTCTGACCGTGATGTTAAGTTTTTAAGTTACTTTTGGAAGATTTTATGGGCTAAAATTGGCACAAAATTGTTGTTTTCTACTACTTTTCATCCTCAAACGGATGGGCAAACTAAAGTTGTTAATAGAACTTTAGGAACACTTTTGCGTGCTATTCTTAAAAAGAACTTAAAGAATTGGGATAACTGTTTGCCTTTCGTTGAATTTGCTTATAATCGTTGCGTGCATCGTACTACAAATTATTCGCCATTTGAAATTGTCTATGGTTTTAATCCTTTAACTCCGTTGGATTTGATGTCTTTACCTGTGAGTGAAAGGTTAAACATGGATGGCAAAAGGAAAGCTGAATTTGTTAGGAGTTTGCATGAAAAGGTCAAGACCAACATTGAGAAGAAGAATGAGCAATATGCCAAGCAAGCCAACAAGGGGAAGAAGAATGTGGTCTTTGAGAAGGGAGATTGGGTTTGGCTACACTTAAGGAAGGAAAGGTTCCCCGAAAAGCGACGTTCGAAGCTATTACCAAGGGGTGATGGACCATTTCAAGTCCTTGAGAGGATCAATGACAACGCCTACAAACTCGACCTACCAGGTGAGTATAACGTGAGTTCTACCTTTAATGTTAGTGACTTGTCGTTGTTTGATGTAGGTGACGAACTAGATTTAAGGACAAATCCTTTTCAAGAAGGGGAGGATGATGCGAACACGGGAGGTCAAGCCCCAAGGAACGCATGGGACCCATTAGAGTTGCCGGAGGGACCGATTACGAGAGGACGACTGAAGAGATTCAAAGAAACATTGAATGGGCTCATGAGCAGTCAAGTAGAGCTTCCAAGCAAGGAGCCAAGTCCCGAGGGGTTCGTGATTCAAGGGAGCAAGTTTGGAAGTCAATGGAAGGAGGTTCAACTGCTAAAATATGAAGAACCTGACTTTGGACCAGAAGCTTCCACGCTAGGGCGGTCAAACTTCACCGCCCCAGCGCCAAACATTCTGTCTGAAGCGAAGATTTCCAGAACATCTCGCGCTAGGGCGGCCAAACTTCACCGCCCCAACGCGCCTGTCCAGGACATCTCGCGCTAGGGCGACCAAACTTCACCGCCCCAGCGCGCCGCAGCCGAGAAAAATACTTCTTTCCTTATTTAGAGTTTTAATTATCTTGGTAACTAAATTTGATATCTTTTTGATATGTAAACATATGATGGACGAAATTTAACACACTTTTCATATTCATTATTGATATTTTATCAAAGTTTAGAGTTTTCTCTCAAACTTTCAAAGCTTCGCTTTGTTATTCAAAAATCAAACTTATCAAAGTTTTTAACTTTGTGGCGTTTGTCGATCGTGCTTGTGCGGATTCTCGTCAACTAGTTCTTCGAAGGTTCGTTATAATTTCGATTGTTTATCTCGTGATTATTTGTTGCTAGACTTTTCATAGTTTACAGGTGAAAATCACAACCCACACACTTGATTCAAAAGATCGGGACAACAACGATTCTTTGTTCGTTATTGAATTGAGGGCGCGATTTGATTTTAATCGTGTTTGCTATTCGTTCGTACAAATATTCACATCATCGGGAGTCATGGTGGGCTGGAATGTGATGTTTTGGGGCTGTTAGAATGTGTTTTAGGTGCGATAAAAGTTTGGGTAAATTTTGGTTAAGTTTCGAGTTGATTCGGGTTCAAACCGGGACATCGATCAAAATATTAAAACGAATCGAGTAATTTTTGAAACGGGCTCGAGTTTACGTCTAAGAAATAATTTTTATTATATTTTGGGTTTTTTTAAGGAGTTTGGCAAGCTTCGGGTCGTAATTTTGAGGTCCAGGGGTAAGTGGTCATTTTGGGTTTCCAGGGGCAAAATGGTCATTTTTCACCCGGGGTGAGTTTTTAGGCCTCACAGCGCCCTGAGCACACATTTATCATGTTTTTAAATGTTTATGCATCACGTGTATAGTTTTTATGTAATTAAGAAAAATACTATGATTGCTTAGTTTTAAGGAAAAATTACGTATATGCATGCTTTTATTAAGTGATGAATGTGATGATACGTTTTTGAAGGATGAGAGTTGGTTGTGACTAATACAATGACACGATGACATGTAAGACCAGGGCTCAGTGGACGCGTAATGATTTCACTGATATCCTCGCCACTGGGTACCTCGGTTACACGTAGATGAAACCATCGACAGACATGATGATACCAAAGTTACAACTAATGAATGTAATTCAAATTAAGAGAATGAACACGTATATGTTGATATGATGATATGTACTATGATTATGATTATGCTTGACTAGTTTCTAATTATACATAAGACTTTTCACGATCATGAAATGTATGTTTATTACGGTATTTTTCACTGCTGCGTGATATGTATATGTATTTCTTATCATGATACATGTGTGTTGAGTCTTTAGACTACTAGGTGTGAATGATGCAAGTGAGCATGTCGATGAGAAGACTGGAGGTGCCGAATTCTGGGTAGGCATAGATAGTTGTGCACACACGACCTGAGGGCCACACTTATCCGCACATCACAATTTTATGAGTTTTGAGTAGACATGATCAGTTGAGTACGTTTATTTTTTATGTTGATTATTTTCAAGATTTTACTTGTTTTATGTTGTTTACTCATGGTTGACGGCCGCGTTGGCAATTTTTTTTAAAATGCAGTATTTCATTTGTCATTGACTTCAATTATTTTTAAAAAAAGGTGTATTTTTCAGTAGTGCATGCATGCACAATTCTAATGTTTTCTGAAAACAAGCTTGTCAAAAAAAATTATCAGCTTTTTAAAACCGTAGACATCACAGTTGGTATAAGAACAAGGGTCCTATATAGGATTGCGCCATCGCCAACTTCTGCAGCTTAGTTTTCAAGCCTCAAGTCTGTAAGTTTAAAGATTTTAAATGTTTTTAGTGCTATCACCTGCATGTTTACATGATATATGTTTTGCATCACAGGCTTATCCGTCGTCATGTTTCGAGATTAGATGCTTTAAATTTTTTACACATGTTACGACATGAAATGACAAATTATATGATTTTCATGCATGCTGGCTTGTGTTGAAATTGGACATGATTAAGAATTTGGATATTATGTGTTAGCAAAGGTTGAAAATGATTTGACTGTATTGATTTTTGGTTAGTAAGTATTGATGTTCTACTCTTTGGGTCATAAGTTAGTCATATGAATTATGAATGCTTTTGGGACTTGTAGATTTTCTACGAAAACACTGATGGTTCGCGATTACTAGTTGAGTTAATTTTTGAGAAATTCTTATAAGGAATAATGAATTGAAGTCTATGACTGTGGGGACCCGGGCTCTAACTCAATTCTTTTGGGATTTAATTGGATCTTTGCTAGAAAATGTGGGACAAAAATTTGCTTTTAACATTAATTCAAATGTATAACTAAAGCATATCATGTCTTATATTAATTAAACAACATAAGGTACATACATATCTGTTTTGTACAATCATACACTAGTGTTCAAATATCAACTACAACATAAGTAGTACAAGTCTAGTAAGAAAACACTAGCAATCTTCAACGCCCGAGATCTCCACGCTATCACCAATCTCTCATCTAGCTCGAGACCCAGATCCTGCCCCACCTGTTGCCATGCACACATACAGACACTACAAAAGCCGGATAACTCCGGTGATAACATATCCCAGTATAAAACATGGATGCATGCAATGTAATAATCATGTACAAAAGCATAGCATATATCAAGTAACATGAATGAAAATCTAAACATGTAGAAGAATACAAATCTGTATTCAACATTTAAATCTTGACTCGACTCATTTCTATTCTAGGGATCCCGGTGTGAATAAGACGGTCTGTCACCTACCCAACCACTCGGGGCAACGGTACGTCTTATTCCTAGACTTCGGTCAACTCTGTATCGAGGGTCTGCACATAGAGTAAATCTACTCCTATGCGTCGATACACCGAAACGTATAGTTTTGGCCAATCTACCAATATCTCCTATCTCAGAACTCGAATATAAATCAATAAACAAAACATTACATAATAAATGTAATAACAATCTAGTATGTGATTTAGGGAAACTCGTATCAAATCTGAATCGAGTTGTGCAATCCCGTGACCACATGAATTATACCTTTCTTGTCGAATAGTCGGTGTCGTAGTCGAAGTCTCGAGTTCACAATAGCCAATACAAATCTGAAATGGCATAAACCATGTGCACTTCAGTCATATACATCTCAAGCAAATCAATATGCAAAGCTGAAATCGGTTTCAATACAATTCGACGGCGTAACGACGTAGTTCTTTGATACCGGTAACTCCACAATAACATACTCAATCACAATCAACTCATAATCTCATCAACACCTCAATACATAAACTGAAATCTGTACAATCTTAACATAATACATGCTGAAATTTCGAACAATAGCATACGGTGCCCGAAAATCAATCCGATAGCGAATATATCAAGCTCAAGATATCAAGAACACATATTCTAACTCAAATCTGAATTTCCCCAACATATATATTTTGAAACATGCTGGAATTATATAAAACTTACATCACCTTATAGCCGTTGATGCAAGGAGCACAAATCTTAACTCAAAATACAAATCGGATGGCTAAATCACTCAAAATCCCCAAGTCAAAGATCAAAAGAAATGAAAGCTCATCCCCTTAAGTGCTCTCGGCTCTTGTTCTGAATGAAAATGGAAATGAAGACACCTATCATATATTGCATGCAAGGGACGAGTGTTATTGTTTTTCAAATGACACGCACGACCGCGGGTGCGGTACCTCAAGAGCGCGGGTGCGCTGATGCTTCGGCAGCCCATGCATTTTCTGAATTTCGATCACCGCGGGTGCGGCCCCTGCACTACCGCGGGTGCGGTCTTGCCACCGCGGGTGCGGTCCTGCTAGCACCGTGGGTGCGGTCACGCTTCGCAAAATCTACCACTTTCTGTCCAAGCACCGCAGGTGCGGTCCCTACTAGCACCGCGGGTGCAGTATGGCTTCGGCCATGCTTGCTCAAAATTCTCATTTTTATGATATGCATTCTCCTCTTCAAATTTAACATCAATGACAACTAATAATTCTCGAGCCTTACATTTCTCCCCCTCTTAGACAGGAGTTCGTCCTCGAACTCGCAAGCAATTAATCATGCAAGTGTATACAAAACAGTACAATCAAAACTGAAAGGAAAACTCACATCATATGAATAGCTCGGGATGCTTCTGTCTCATTTCAGACTCTGTTTCCCAAGTCGCTTCCTCGATGCCATGACGACCCCACTGAACCTTCACAAGCGGAATAGTCTTTGTTCTAAGCTGTTTCTCCTTCCGATCAAGAATCTGTATCGGTCTTTCAACATAGCTCAGAGTATGATCTAACTCAGCTTCGTCAGGCTGAATGACATGAGAATCATCTGGCATATATCTGCGCAACATCGACACGTGAAAAACATCGTGAATGCCAGATAATGAAGGAGGAAGAGCAAGTCTGTAAGCTCGATCGCCAATCTTCTCAAGAATCTCATACGGACCGACGTATCTAGGAGACAACTTTCCTCGCTTGCCAAATCTGACAACGCCTCTGAAAGGTGAAATCTTCAAAAATACTCTGTCTCCCTGCTCAAATACCAACGGTCTGCGTCTGACATTGGCGTATTTCGCTTGCCTATCTTGTGCCGTCTTCATTCGCTTCTGAATGATCTTCACTTTCTCGGTCATCTCACGAATCATCTCAGGCCCCAACTCTGGTACCTCAGAAATATCATCTCAGTACAACGGAGATCTGCACTTCTTTCCGTATAAAGCTTCGAACGGTGCCATCTCAATGCTAGTCTGGTAGCTGTTGTTGTATTAAAACTCACACAACGGCAATGAATCTTGCCAACTAGTACCAAAGTCTAGTACTACAGCTCTCAGCATGTCCTCGAAAGTCTGGATAGTTTGCTCTGACTGTCCGTCCGTCTGAGGATGATAAGCAGTACTCAGGTGTAAAGTCGTACCTAGAGCCTGCTGCAGGCTGTGCCAAAAGTGAGAAGTGAATCGTGGATCACGATTTGATACGATCGACTTCGGCACACCGTGCAATCTGACGACCTCTCTGACATATAACTCTGCCATCTGATCGTGTCGATAGGTCATTCTGTACGGAATAAAGCACGCTGATTTGTTCAGTCTGTCTATCACAACCCAAATCGCATCACAGCCCCGCGAAGATCGAGGTAACTTCGTCACAAAATCCATGGAAATGTGGTCCCATTTCCATTCAGGAACAGACAAACTCTGAAGTAAACCTCCGGACTTCTTTCTTTCTGCCTTCACCTGCTGGCAATTCAGACATTTACACACAAATTCTGCAATATCTGTCTTCATCTGCTTCCACCAGAATTGCGTCTTCAAGTCATTGTACATCTTCTTGCCACCAGGATGAATGCTGAACCGACTACAGTGTGCCTCAGACATGATCTGTCGTCTCAAATCTGAAACCTCTGGCACTATTAGACGGTTATTCACATACAGAACAGAATCTCTAACCTGATACTCTGATATATGACCAGCTCTGACCATATCAATCGATCTCTGAACGCTCGGATCAGTTCTTTGTGCTTCTTTGACCCTCAAAATCAGATCTGGCTCAATCTGAATCGTAGCAAGTCGCAACGGTCTACTCTCTGTATCAAATGTCAACCCAGACAAGCAACAATCCTCTACTAAATTCGATACACCTATTGTCGACAAGGAAAGAGCACATACCTTTCGACTCAAAGCATCTGCCGCTGCATTCGACTTCCCTGGATAGTACTTGATCTCGCAATCAAAATCTTTCAGCAGATCAAGCCATCGTCGCTGCCTCATGTTCAACTCTGACTGAGAAAAGAGGTACTTCAGGCTCTTATGATCGGAATAGATCTCAAACTTCTCGCCATACAGATAATGGCGCCAGATCTTCAAGGCAAAGACAATCGCCGCCAATTCAAGATCATGAATCGGATAGCGGGTCTCGTGTGGCTTCAGCTGTCTAGAGGCATACGCTATCACGTGCCCTCGCAGCATAAGAACACACCCTAGTCCTCTGTGAGATGCGTCACAATATACAACGAACTCACCTGTACCGGTAGGAATCGTCAAGACAGGCGCACTAGTCAGCCTCTTCTTCAGCTCAACAAACTGCTCTCACACTCTTCTGACCACACAAATTGTGGAGACCCGGACGCTAATCAAGTTCTTAATCATAAATGGGACTAATTAATCCATTAAAAACAGGGTCTGAAATTTTTTTTTTAAAATGCGGAACGTAGTGACATACAACATATATACATATCAGTATATAAAATACAAATCCTGTATTTCAACATTTATTCAAACTAGGGTTTAAAACTAAAGTCAAGTGTTGAACCCTACATCTAGTCCAAGTCCGGTGCCACCACTCTAATCACGATCTAGCTCTTCATCTCCTCGACCCTGGACCTGTCCCACCTATTGTCAAGTACACATACAGACAAGACAACAGCCGGATATACCGGTGAGAATTTAATCCCCAGTATAAATCAATGAAACATGCAATCATATAAACAATATAAAGCATGTAATCAGGTAACATGAATATGTATCATACTCCGAAACATAAACAAGAATCTACAATACTCGTAGCTACATCATTTAAGACTAGACTCAATCCTAGTCTAGGGATCCCGGTTTCCAGATGTGGTATTCCTATATCGAATTCCGTAAAGGAGGGAACCATAACATCTATTACTCGATATAACCAGTGCCCCGGTATTCCTATATCGAATTCCGTAATAGAAGAATTCCAACCCCTTTACTCGATATAACCAAATATGGTGTTCCTATATCGAATTCCGTAATGGATTCCATTACTCGATATAACCATACATCCAGTGTCCTGACCTAACCGTCAAGGACTATAGTTCTATCGCTAGCATCCTATCCTGAGACATCGTGCAATGTGCCGTGGTGATACCACCACTATCCGGCACGGTGTGTCACAAGACAATTCAACCAATACCTGTTGTCTAATATCAAGAGAACAAGTATATTAATCAAATCAATGCAAATATCCATGCAATAGAATAAAGTATGTGATTTAGGGAAACCCAAGTCTAAACCGACTCAAGTCCATCTCCCAATACCACATTGACTTATACCTTTCTTTGCAGTCTCGGTTTCCTGCTCAGTCGAAGTCCTGAATTCACAGTCTGTCTGGTAATGACAATATGAATAATCTTATGTCAATATACCACTCGAATCAATAACAATCTGATAATTCTTGATTTAATTCAAAATCAACGGCATAACGGTACAATTTCAGTATCCCCGTCAATACAACATCACCAGATAATAGTTACAATCCATAACCCATATCCAGTATAATCTATAATCAATCCATAATCCAAATCTGTCCGGTATCAACTGATTATAGTTAGAAAATTATAACAATTCCATAATCAGTCTATTTCTTAATCTGACTTCGATTCTATGATGTCTACTATGTCAAGAACAACATATATGAGTTCCATTCAATTCTGACAATAGCATAATTTCAAAGCATGTCAAAACGTAGTAAAACTTACGTCCAGTTGTAGCCTACGTTGCTAGGAACTCAGTACCGAAGTCGGAATCAAAATCAGACGGACGGATCGCTCGTGTGGGGACCCGGGCTCTAATTCTTTTTCTTGGGATTAAATGGATTGTTATTAAAAACGTGGGTCAATTTTTCGCTTTTTACCTTAAATCTAATGTAAACAAACGAGCATGAGTTCTTTATTTAAATACAACATACAAACATCAAATACATGTATTATTCTGTATGTTTTCCTTAACCAGTAATAAAAGACAGTACATAATAACAGACCACTACTGGTCCATCTGCTAGGCCCGAGATTTCCACGCTAACACGATCATCTCTGTCTCGACCCAAATCCTGCCCCACCTGTTGTTATGCACACATACAGACATAACAACAGCCGGAAAACCGGTGAGAACAAATCCCAGTATAAACATGTGAACATGCATATAAATACTATAAAACATGAAACATGCTGATATGAATGTCATTCATATAAAATCATGAAATGCGAGCCTAATCATGTCTAGATGCGACTCGACTAAAACTCTAGGGATCCCGGTGTGAATAAGACGATCTATCACCTACCCTCCCAATCGGGGTGACGGTACGTCTTATTCCTAGACTTCGGCCTGATCTGTATCCACGTCTACAATAGGGGGGTGATCTTCCCCTAAGCTGGGATAGAACCGAACGTCTAGAAGTCTGCCTGATCTCCAGACTGTCCTATCTTAATGCATGAATACAAAATCTGTAAACAAGCATAATCATCTAATGCAATGTAACATGATCTGTAAACAAAGCATAATAGGAATTGAATACAAGTTCTAATAAACATCTAATGCAATGTAACATGATCTGTAAACAAAGCATAACGAGATTTGCATATAAACAAATCTATAATAATACCTATATCAAGATATAAACAATAAAACTCGTATGTGATTTTAGTTGGGAAACTCAAATGTGATCTCATTTGAGTCGTGATTCCCCAAAACAAAGCATGTAGTATACCTTCCGTCGTAGAATTGCTGTCACAGTCGAGAAGATGAATCTGAAATAGAAATGACTTTCTAACACTTCTAATTCTACTGAGACCTCGTAGGAATGACTCTAAACTGAGACCTCGCGCTTCTATTTATAGACAACGATCGGAAGGTCCGATCCACTTCGGACGATCCGATCTGCCACACGTCGGACGCTCCGAACTTACTTCGGACGTTCCGAATCCTGCATGTCTTCCACGTCTCTAGCCAACTGTCTCGGATGATCCGAACTACGATCGGTCGATCCGAACTATTGCATGCCATCCATGTGTCCAGCCACCTGGCTCGGACGCTCCGAACTCCGAACGGACGGTGCGAACTCTGATCGTACGTTCCGATCTCGGTTCGGTCCTTCCGGTCTCACCGAAATATAAATACTCCAATATTCTCGATGCCGGTCAATCTAATTCTCAATAGATATCAACACTATCATATTCTCAATCATAATCCAATACAATACTTCGGTCTCAACAAGTCATAATCATACTGAAAATCATATATGATATCATTTCTTATTTCTTATTGTTATGTACAATCTTCACAACATATTCGTATATGTCAATCATTGTTCCGGGCATTACATTTCTCCCCCTCTAAGACAGAAGTTTGTCCTCGAACTGAAGTAATCATACAAATTATTTAAAACAGTTTGATAATCTAAAACTGAATACATACTCATATCATATAAATAACTCGGGGTGTTTCTGCCTCATGTTTTCTTCCGTTTCCCACGTCGCTTCCTCAATGCCATGTCGACTCCACTGAACTTTCACAAGTGGAATGGTCTTCGTTCTGAGCTGTTTGTCCTTTCGATCAAGAATCTGTATCGGTCGTTCTATATAGCTCAAGGTTTGATCAAGTTCAGCTTCGTTCGGTTGAATAACATGAGAAACATCTGGCATATATCTGCGTAACATTGATACATGAAATACGTCATGTATTCCGGATAAGGAAGGAGGAAGAGCAAGTCGATAAGCTCGATCGCCAATCTTTTCAAGAATCTCGTAAGGACCAATGTATCGAGGAGAGAGTTTTCCGCGTTTGCCAAATCGAACAACGCCTCTGAATGGAGAAATCTTTAAAAACACTCTATCTCCCGCCTCAAATACTAACGGTCTACGTCTGATATTGGCGTACTTTGCTTGTCGATCTTGTGCTGTCTTCATTCGTTTCTGAATGATCTTTACCTTCTCAGTCATGTCACGAATCATATCTGGCCCAAGTTCTGGTACTTCTGAAACATCATCCCAATATAGCGGAGATCTGCACCTCTTGCCATACAAAGCTTCAAACGGTGTCATCTCAATGCTCGTCTGATAGCCATTATTGTACGAGAATTCGCAAAGAGGTAGGGAATCTTGCCAACTAATGCCAAAATCTAGCACGACGGCTCTCAACATATCCTCTAATGTCTGGATAGTCCGTTCTGACTGTCCATCTGTCTGAGGATGGTAAGCAGTGCTAAGGTGTAAGGTCGTACCTAACGCCTGCTGTAAACTGTGCCAGAAGTGTGAAGTGAATCGTGGATCACGATCTGATACGATAGACTTCGGTACTCCATGCAATCTGACTACCTCACGAATATAAATCTCCGTCATCTGATCCTGTCTATACGTCATTCTATAAGGGATGAAACAAGCAGATTTGGTCAATCTGTCAATAATGACCCAAATCGCATCGCAACCTCTGGATGATCGAGGTAACTTCGTCACGAAATCCATGGAAATGTGGTCCCATTTCCATTCTGGAATGGATAAACTCTGAAGTAAACCCCCCGGCTTCTTCCTCTCGGCCTTCACCTGTTGGCAGTTCAAGCATTTAGACACAAATTCGGCAATGTCTGACTTCATTTGTTTCCACCAGAATTGTGTCTTCAAGTCATTGTACATCTTTCTGCCACCAGGATGAATGCTGAACCGACTACAATGTGCCTCTGTCAGAATCTGCTGCCTCAAATCTGCAACATCTGGCACAACTAGACGGTTATTCACGTACAACACATGATCTCGTACCTGATATTCTGATACATGCCCTGATCTGACCATTTGGATTGATCTTTGCACATTCTGATCAGTTCTTTGTGCTTCCTTAATCCTCATAATCAAATTGGGCTCAACTTGGATCGTAAAGAGTCGTAGTGGCTTACTATCTGTATCAAATTCTAATCCAGATGTACAGCAATTTTCAACTAACTTGTTAACACCTATCGTCGATAAGGACAAAGAACATACCTTACGACTCAAGGCATCGGCTGCTGCATTTGACTTTCCTGGATAATATTTGATTTCACAGTCAAAGTCTTTCAGAAGATCTAGCCATCTACGTTGCCTCATATTCAATTCTGATTGAGAAAATAGGTACTTTAAGCTCTTGTGATCGGAAAAGATCTCAAATTTCTCGCCATAGAGATAATGACGCCAAATCTTTAATGCAAACACGATAGCCGCCAATTCAAGATCATGAATGGGGTATCGAACTTCATGTGGCTTCAATTGTCTCGAGGCGTATGCGATCACATGACCTCGCTGCATAAGAACACATCCCAAACCTCTATGAGAAGCATCACAATATACAACAAAATCACCTGTACCTGAAGGTATCGTCAATACTGGAGCACTGGTCAGCCTTTTCTTCAATTCAACAAAGCTAGACTCACACTCCTCTGACCAAACAAATGGTGCATTCTTTTGTGTTAATTGAGTTATTGGTTTTGCAATACTGGAGAAATCTTTTATAAATCTTCTGTAATATCCGGCTAAGCCCATGAAACTGCGTATTTCTGGTACAGAAGTTGGTCTCGACCAACTGATCACAGCTTCCACTTTACTTGGATCAACAGAAATACCATCTCCAGAAATGATATGTCCTAAGAAGACAACTCTATTCAACCAAAACTCACATTTTGACAATTTAGCATACAGTCGCTCATTTCTCAACGTCTGCAACACAATTCTGAGATGCTCTGCATGCTCATTTCTGTTCTTCGAATACACCAAAATGTCATCAATGAAGACAATCACAAATTCATCTAGATATCTCTGAAACACTTGGTTCATCAAGCCCATAAATACCGCAGGAGCATTTGTTAAACCAAAAGGCATGACAATAAATTCGTAATGTCCATACCTGGTTCGAAACGCTGTCTTTGGTATGTCTATATCTCGAACTCTGAGCTGATGATAACCAGAACGTAAATCAATCTTAGAATAGACCGAGGATCCCTGCAACTGATCAAATAGGTCATCGATCCTAGGCAAAGGATATTTATTCTTGATCGTTGCCTTGTTCAACTGCCGGTAATCGATACACAACCGCATCGACCCATCTTTCTTTCGCACGAACAGCACCGGAGCGCCCCAAGGAGATACACTAGGTCTGATATATCCCTTGGCTAGAAGATCTTCTAATTGTGCTTTCAATTCTTTGAGTTCGATGGGTGCCATCCTATATGGAGCTTTCGAAATAGGTACGGTACCTGACGCAAGTTCAATGCTGAAATCTATCTCACGAACCGGAGGTAATCCTGGGATCTCATCTGGAAAAATATCTGGAAATTCCCGTACTACTGGCAGATCTGCCAATGCCGGGCTCGACTTCTGCATATCTACAGCATAAACAAAGAAACCATCCGCTCCTTTCTGTAACAGTCTGTTCATAGTAAGAGCCGAAATCAAGGGAATCCGAGATCTGGAACCCTTCCCGTAGAATTTCCACTCGTCTGTCATCTCGGGTCTGAATCTGACAATCTTGTGGAAACAATCCACGGTGGCTCTGTACTTCGTTAGCATGTCAATACCGACTATACAATCAAAATCAGCTAGACCCAACACTATACAATCTAGGTCAATCTCATGCCCCTCAAACTGTAGAATGCAATGTCTAACCGTAGTTACAGATATTAATCCACTTCCCAACGGAGAATTAATAGACACAACGTCTAACAACGACTCAACAGGCAATGAATGCAACAATGCAAATCGTTCTGAGATGAATGTATGCGATGCACCTGTATCTATCAAGATATAAGCAGGATAACCATAAAGGAGACAGTTACCTGCTATAACATCATCTGGTGCATCTTGTGCTTGCTCCTCTGTCAACGCAAACACTTGGGCCTGTTGCCTCGGAGGTTGAGTCACAGTCTGACTACCTCGGCCTCTGGGTGGAGTCGGTGCTGGTGGAGGCTGAAAAGAGTGAACCGACGATGCCTGCCGCTCAAACTGAGGTACTGAACCGGATGCTCTTCCACTCTGGCCTTGCTGTACACCTCTCTGTGGACAGACTTTGGCAAAATGCCCTGGTTGCCTACAAACGTTGCATCGGCCTGTAACTCCCTGGCACTGTTCAGTCGCATGCTTTCCTCCACAGGAACTGCAATAACCACCGATAAACCTTGAACTTTGATCAAAACCACTCTGTTTTGATCCGCTGGAGCTGGACGAGCTGCTCCCTGGTCTTTTAAACTGCTTCCCCTTGGCTTTCAACTGATCCTTCTTGCCGCTGCTACTACCGCCGCTTTCAAATCGAGGAGGAGGAATCTGGGATGGAGGTAGTGGCGGTCTTGGACTTGGTACAACATAAGGAACACTCCGCTGCCGCAACAATCCTGCTTCTGCACCCTTGGCTCGATTCAGTGCATCCGAGAAATTATCGGGTCTCCCAGTATTTACTAAGGTAAAGATGTCAGGATTTAGGCCATTGATAAATTGGTCTGCCATGGCCTCGTCATTTCCTGAAACATGGGGTGCAAAACGAAGCAAAGAAGAGAATTTAGCAACGTACTCCTCAATGTTCAATGGTCCTTGCCTCAGGTTTGCGAATTCAGCGCCTTTATCTTTACGGTAGGATACAGGGAAGAATCGCTGATAAAACTCGGTTTTGAATACCATCCAAGAAATTTCGGTACCCCGCTGCTCTAAAGCTCTCCTAATGTTCAACCACCAATTCTTTGCTATATCTTGCAATTGATGGCCAATTAGCTTGATCCTCTTCTCATCACTGTACTCCAACGAGTCGAATAGCATCTCAATATCTTCAAGCCAACTTTCGCACTCGATGGCATTCTCGGTACCTTTTAAAGTGGGAGGTCGAAAGGATTGGAATCGCTTCAGCAACGTCTCCATAGGGGTCGCCGTAACATCCATAGAATCTCCGGATGTACTCCCCTGCTCTGGCGCTGCTGGTCGTAGAGGTACGGCTGCTCTTCTAGGAGGCATATCTAATAATCCAACTGATTAGTAAACAAGATATACAACTGTCTCAGCCATCATCTAGTCAGTTACCTCTGATCTAGAATCGGTTCTGATTCAGTCAATCACATGCTGAAATTAATCAAATACCAAACAACATGTAATAAGAAAGCAATAATCATGCTAGCACATCATCAAGCAAGGAAGAAGACTCGATCTACCCCGCTCATTCTATCCTATTTCAGTCTAACGGAACTATCGGCTCTGATACCACCTGTTGTGGGGACCCGGGCTCTAATTCTTTTTCTTGGGATTAAATGGATTGTTATTAAAAACGTGGGTCAATTTTTCGCTTTTTACCTTAAATCTAATGTAAACAAACGAGCATGAGTTCTTTATTTAAATACAACATACAAACATCAAATACATGTATTATTCTGTATGTTTTCCTTAACCAGTAATAAAAGACAGTACATAATAACAGACCACTACTGGTCCATCTGCTAGGCCCGAGATTTCCACGCTAACACGATCATCTCTGTCTCGACCCAAATCCTGCCCCACCTGTTGTTATGCACACATACAGACATAACAACAGCCGGAAAACCGGTGAGAACAAATCCCAGTATAAACATGTGAACATGCATATAAATACTATAAAACATGAAACATGCTGATATGAATGTCATTCATATAAAATCATGAAATGCGAGCCTAATCATGTCTAGATGCGACTCGACTAAAACTCTAGGGATCCCGGTGTGAATAAGACGATCTATCACCTACCCTCCCAATCGGGGTGACGGTACGTCTTATTCCTAGACTTCGGCCTGATCTGTATCCACGTCTACAATAGGGGGGTGATCTTCCCCTAAGCTGGGATAGAACCGAACGTCTAGAAGTCTGCCTGATCTCCAGACTGTCCTATCTTAATGCATGAATACAAAATCTGTAAACAAGCATAATCATCTAATGCAATGTAACATGATCTGTAAACAAAGCATAATAGGAATTGAATACAAGTTCTAATAAACATCTAATGCAATGTAACATGATCTGTAAACAAAGCATAACGAGATTTGCATATAAACAAATCTATAATAATACCTATATCAAGATATAAACAATAAAACTCGTATGTGATTTTAGTTGGGAAACTCAAATGTGATCTCATTTGAGTCGTGATTCCCCAAAACAAAGCATGTAGTATACCTTCCGTCGTAGAATTGCTGTCACAGTCGAGAAGATGAATCTGAAATAGAAATGACTTTCTAACACTTCTAATTCTACTGAGACCTCGTAGGAATGACTCTAAACTGAGACCTCGCGCTTCTATTTATAGACAACGATCGGAAGGTCCGATCCACTTCGGACGATCCGATCTGCCACACGTCGGACGCTCCGAACTTACTTCGGACGTTCCGAATCCTGCATGTCTTCCACGTCTCTAGCCAACTGTCTCGGATGATCCGAACTACGATCGGTCGATCCGAACTATTGCATGCCATCCATGTGTCCAGCCACCTGGCTCGGACGCTCCGAACTCCGAACGGACGGTGCGAACTCTGATCGTACGTTCCGATCTCGGTTCGGTCCTTCCGGTCTCACCGAAATATAAATACTCCAATATTCTCGATGCCGGTCAATCTAATTCTCAATAGATATCAACACTATCATATTCTCAATCATAATCCAATACAATACTTCGGTCTCAACAAGTCATAATCATACTGAAAATCATATATGATATCATTTCTTATTTCTTATGGTTATGTACAATCTTCACAACATATCCGTATATGTCAATCATTGTTCCGGGCATTACAGCTCGCAAATCCAATTCTAAAACCAAGAAGCAAAGTTTCCTCTGAACTTTCGATTTTCTTTCTTAATTTACGTTGCTGATATATATATATATATACACGACCTGCACTCGCCAAGTGGTGCTCTTCCGCGCTGCATGTCTCGCGCATATGCGCAACACTACCGGTGCATATGCGCGAGACCTACTGATCTTCGCGGTGAAAGTCTCGGCAGCTCGCGCATATGCGCGACTCGTTTCCGCGCATATGCGCGAAGCCTTCTGGAGTTTCTGCGCATGTGCGCGCAGAGTATCGCGCATGTGCGCGGACCCTTCGGGACGTCTCGCGCATGTGCGCGCGGCGTGCATGCGCATGTGCGCGGGGCTCTTCACACATACACACACTTTTCACACGTACTTGTATTTCGTGTCCCGATTAATCCTTTCGTAATCATATCAAATTATAATTCAATAATTACCGATTACTGGGATTAATTTTCCGGGCATTACATTTCTCCCCCTCTAAGATACGATTTCGTCCTCGAAATCATCGATAATCAAATCATATCCATAAGAAGGACTGTAATTACAGGCGAGTACGTATTTACATCAGTAAAATAATGCTGGGAATTCCTGTCTCATGTCAGATTCAGTCTCCCACGTGGCTTCTTCAACCCCATGACGAGTCCATTGTACTTTCACAAGAGGAATCATCTTTGTTCTGAGCTGTTTTTCTTTACGATCAATAATCCTGATCGGTTTCTCGACATAACTCAATGTCTCATCCAACTAGGTCTCGTCTGGCTGAATAATGTGAGAATCATCAGGGAGATATTTCCGCAGCATCGATACATGAAAAACATCATGTATTCCAGATAATGAAGGCGGCAATGCTAGTCGATAGGCACGATCTCCTATCTTTTCAAGAATTTCATATGGACCTACATATCGTGGAGACAATTTACCTTTCTTGCCAAATCTGACAACACCTCTGAGAGGAGAAATCTTCAGGAATACTCGGTCTCCAGCCTCAAATACCAACGGTCGTCGTCTGATATTGGCATACTTGGCTTGTCTGTCCTGAGCTGCCTTCATTTTCTTCTGAATCAATTTCACTTTATCGGTCATATATCTGATCATGTCAGGTCCAGTCTCAGGAACTTCAGAGATATCATCCCAATACAATGGGGATCGACACTTCTTTCCGTACAACGCTTCGAATGGAATCTCAATACTAGTCTGATAGCTATTTTTGTACGAAAACTCACAAAGAGGCAATGCCTCTTGCCAATTAGTACTAAAATCACGTACCACCGCTCTCAGCATATCTTCCAGGGTCTGGATAGTCCGCTCTGACTGTCCATCGGTCTGTGGATGATATGCGGTACTCAGATGTAACTTCGTACCAAGAGCTTGCTGCAAACTCTGCCAAAAGTGCGAAGTAAACCGAGGATCACGATCTGAAACAATCGACTTCGGCACTCCGTGCAATCTAATCACTTCTCGGACATAAACATCAGCCATCTGATCATATCGGTAGGTCATCTTGTATGGAATAAAACATGCGGATTTGGTCAGTCGATCAATCACGACCCAAATCGCATCACAACCTCGGGAGGATATCGGTAACTGTGTCACAAAATCCATGGAAATGTGATCCCATTTCCATTCAGGAATGGACAAACTCTGTAACAATCCTCCTGGTTTCTTCCTCTCAGCTTTCACCTATTGGCAATTCAGACACTTGGCTACAAATTCAGTCACATCCGATTTAATTTGTTTCCACCAATACTGTGTCTTTAAATCATTATACATTTTTCTGCCACCAGGATGAATGCTAAAACGACTGTTGTGCGCTTCTGTCAATATCCGCTGTCTCAAATCTGAAACATTTGGCACAACAAGACGATTATTCACATACAAGACATTGTCACGAACCTGATATTCCGATTGATGTCCAGATCTAACCATCGCAATCGAATTCTGTACGTTCTGATCAATTTTTTGCGCCTCTTTGATTCTCAATATCAATTCTGGTTCAGCTCGAATTGCATATAATCTTAGAGGCTGACAATCCGTCTCAAAAGCTAATCCAGACAAACAGCAGTCTTCTATCAAATTCGAGACACCTATCGTCGATAAGGATAGTGCACATACCTTTCGACTCAACGCATCTGCTGCTGCATTGGACTTCCCTGGATAATATTTAATCTCACAATCAAAGTCTTTCAGTAAATCCAGCCATCTCCGTTGTCTCATATTCAGCTCTGATTGCGAAAACAGATATTTCAAGTTTTTGTGATCAGAATATATCTCAAATTTTTCACCGTACAGATAATGCCGCCATATCTTCAATGCAAAGACTATGGCTGCCAATTCAAGATCATGAATTGGGTAACGAGTTTCATGGGGTTTCAACTGTTTTGAGGCATAAGCAATCACATGCCCTCGCTGCATCAAAACACAACCCAATCCTCGGTGAGATGCATCACAATAAACAACAAATCCACCAGTACCTGAAGGAATCGTCAACACAGGCGCACTGGTCAATCTCTTCTTTAACTCACGAAAACTGGTCTCACATTCCTCAGACCAATTAAACGGAGCATTCTTCTGAGTCAACTGCGTAATCGGTTTGGCAATACTCGAAAAATCTTTAATAAATCGACGATAATATCCTGCCAAACCCATAAAACTGCGAATTTCCGGCACAGATGTAGGTCTCGGCCAAGAAATCACTGCCTCAACCTTACTGGGATCAACTGATATACCGTCTCCCGATATAATGTGACCCAAAAACACAACCTGTTTCAGCCAAAACTCGCATTTCGCCAATTTAGCATACAGTTTCTCTGCCCTCAAAATTCTCAACACAGTCCTCAGATGATTAGCATGCTCAATCATATTCTTTGAATAAATCAATATATCATCAATGAATATGATAACAAAATCATCCGAGTATTTCTAAAATACGCGGTTCATCAATCCCATAAATACCGCAGGTGCATTCGTCAAACCAAAAGGCATGACAATAAACTCATAGTGTCCATACCTGGTTCTGAATGCTGTCTTTGAGATATCAGAATCCCTGACTCTCAATTGATGGTATCCAGATCTCAAGTCGATCTTGGAATATACCGATGAACCCTGCAACTGATCAAATAAATCATCAATACGAGGCAAGGGGTATTTATTCTTTACCGTTGCCTTGTTCAGTTGCCTGTAGTCGATACAAAGTCTCATCGACCCATCCTTCTTTCTCACGAACAGTACTGGAGCACCCCAAGGAGATACACTAGGTCTAATGTAACCCTTGGCCAATAAATCCTCCAACTGTTCTTTCAACTCTTTCAACTCGATCGGTGCCATCCTGTAAGGAGCTCTCGAAATCGGAACTGTCCCTGGCATTAACTCAATGCTGAAGTCTATCTCTCGAATCGGAGGTAATCCAGGAATCTCATCTGGAAAGACATCAGCAAATTCACACACCACTGGCAAGTCCACCAATGATGGGCTCGTCTTCAGTAAATCAACTGAATATACCAGGAATCCATCCGCTCCCTTCTGCAATAATCGAGTCATATCTATGACAGATATCAAAGGAATTCTAGCTCTAGAACCCTTACCATAAAATTTCCACTCCTCAGCCATCTCAGGTCTGAATCGAACTATCTTGTGGAAACAATCGACTGTAGCTCGGTACTTGGTCAACATGTCGATGCCGACAATGCAATCAAAATCAGATAAACCCAGAACAATACAGTCTAAATCAATCGTATGCCCATCGTACTGCAGTATACACGATTTCACAGATTTCACCGATATTAAACATGTTCCTAACGGAGACGTGACAGATACTACAGTAGCTAAGGACTCAACAGGCAACGAATGCATTAAAGCAAATCGCTCAGACATAAAAGTATGTGATGCACCAGTATCAATCAGTACATAAGCAGGATAACCAGAAATAAAACAGTTACCTGCAACTACATCATCAGGTGCATCTTGTGCCTGCTCCTCGGTCAAAGCAAAAACTCTGGCCTGCTCTCTCGGAGGCTGGCTCACGATCTGGCCCCCTCCTGGCCTCTGCTGTGACAGAGTAGACGGTGCTGGCTGAAAGGAATGAACGGCAGAAGATCGTCTCCCTGCCTGAGCCGCTGATCCAGACGACTCAGCAACCTGTGATCCCTGGGCACTCCTCTGGGGACACACTCGGGCAAAGTGTCCCTGCTGTTTACAGATACGACAGCTGCCAACTACTCCTCGGCACTGATCTGTGGAATGTCTCCCTCCACAAGTACCACAGTATGGTCCAGTATAACTTTGGCTCTGACCGATCTGTCTCGAGCCACTCGAACTGGACGAGGTAGTCCCTGATTTCTTGAATTGCTTTCCTCTAGCCTTCAAGAAATCCTTCTTCCCGGTACCGCTGCTGCCCCCTTCAAATCGAGGAGGTGGTTGTTGTCCCGATACTGGAGCCACAAACGAAGCCTCTTTCTGCCTCATCAGGCCTGCCTCAGCTCCCTTGGCTCTGTTTAGGGCATTGGTGAAGTTGTTGGGCCTCCCAGTATTCACCAGAGTAAAAATCTCAGGATTTAGGCCATTTATGAACTGATCTGCTACGGCCTCATCATGTTCAGCTACGTGGGGAGCAAATCGAAGCAATGTCGAAAACTTAGCCACATAATCCTCAATGTTCAACTGGCCTTGTTTCAGGTTTGCAAACTCGGCTCCCTTGTCCTTCCTATAAGAAACTGGAAAGAACCGTAGATAAAATTCATATTTGAACACATTCCAGGTAATGGTTGTACCTCTCTGTTCCAATGCCCTTTTTGTCGTGATCCACCAGTGTTTAGCAACGTCATGCAACTGGTGTATTATCAGTTTAGCCCTCTTTTCCTCAGTATACTCCAAAGAGTCAAACAGTGATTCAATGTCGTCCAACCAACTTTCACAGTCCACGGAGTTCTCCGTACCTTTCAAAGTCGGTGGATGAAATGACTGAAACCGTTTCAGCAATTTCTCCATTGCTGTAGGTGTCACATCCATAGGAGGATTCGAGGTACTCCCCTGTTCTGGCATTCTCCTCGGAGGCATATCTGATAACCAAAAGGGTTAGCAGTTCCAACAATAATCCTGTTTCAAGCCTCCCTGGATCATCTTACAGCTGATCCATTCCAATAATACACAATACCATATCAATAACAGATAAGTCAGGTAACATGTATTAAAGCAGTAAACATGCTAGCAATCACAAGCAAGGAAAGAAAATCTCATTCTACCCCGCTCACTAGCTCCTATCTCAATCCCAAGGATCTATGGCTCTGATACCACCTGTTGTGGAGACCCGGACGCTAATCAAGTTCTTAATCATAAATGGGACTAATTAATCCATTAAAAACAGGGTCTAAAATTTTTTTTTTTAAAATGCGGAACGTAGTGACATACAACATATATACATATCAGTATATAAAATACAAATCCTGTATTTCAACATTTATTCAAACTAGGGTTTAAAACTAAAGTCAAGTGTTGAACCCTACATCTAGTCCAAGTCCGGTGCCACAACTCTAATCACGATCTAGCTCTTCATCTCCTCGACCCTGGACCTGTCCCACCTGTTGTCAAGTACACATACAGACAAGACAACAGCCGGATATACCGGTGAGAATATAATCCCCAGTATAAATCAATGAAACATGCAATCATATAAACAATATAAAGCATGTAATCAGGTAACATGAATATGTATCATACTCCGAAACATAAACAAGAATCTACAATACTCGTAGCTACATCATTTAAGACTAGACTCAATCCTAGTCTAGGGATACCGGTTTCCAGATGTGGTATTCCTATATCGAATTCCGTAAAGGAGGGAACCATAATATCTATTACTCGATATAACCAGTGCCCCGGTATTCCTATATCGAATTCCGTAATAGAAGAATTCCAACCCCTTTACTCGATATAACCAAATATGGTGTTCCTATATCGAATTCCGTAATGGATTCCATTACTCGATATAACCATACATCCAGTGTCCTGACCTAACCGTCAAGGACTATAGTTCTATCGCTAGCATCCTATCCTGAGACATCGTGCAATGTGCCGTGGTGATACCACCACTATCCGGCACGGTGTGTCACAAGACAATTCAACCAATACCTGTTGTCTAATATCAAGAGAACAAGTATATTAATCAAATCAATGCAAATATCCATGCAATAGAATAAAGTATGTGATTTAGGGAAACCCAAGTCTAAACCGACTCAAGTCCATCTCCCAATACCACATTGACTTATACCTTTCTTTGCAGTCTCGGTTTCCTGCTCAGTCGAAGTCCTGAATTCACAGTCTGTCTGGTAATGACAATATGAATAATCTTATGTCAATATACCACTCGAATCAATAACAATCTGATAATTCTTGATTTAATTCAAAATCAACGGCATAACGGTACAATTTCAGTATCCCCGTCAATACAACATCACCAGATAATAGTTACAATCCATAACCCATATCCAGTATAATCTATAATCAATCCATAATCCAAATCTGTCCGGTATCAACTGATTATAGTCAGAAAATTATAACAATTCCATAATCAGTCTATTTCTTAATCTGACTTCGATTCTATGATGTCTACTATGTCAAGAACAACATATATGAGTTCCATTCAATTCTGACAATAGCATAATTTCAAAGCATGTCAAAACGTAGTAAAACTTACGTCCAGTTGTAGCCTACGTTGCTAGGAACTCAGTACCGAAGTCGGAATCAAAATCAGACGGACGGATCGCTCGCAAATCCAATTCTAAAACCAAGAAGCAAAGTTTCCTCTGAACTTTCGATTTTCTTTCTTAATTTACGTTGCTGATATATATATATATATATACACGACCTGCACTCGCCAAGTGGTGCTCTTCCGCGCTGCATGTCTCGCGCATATGCGCAACACTACCGGCGCATATGCGCGAGACCTACTGATCTTCGCGGTGAAAGTCTCGGCAGCTCGCGCATATGCGCGACTCGTTTCCGCGCATATGCGCGAAGCCTTCTGGAGTTTCTGCGCATGTGCGCGCAGAGTATCGCGCATGTGCGCGGACCCTTCGGGACGTCTCGCGCATGTGCGCGCGGCGTGCATGCGCATGTGCGCGGGGCTCTTCACACATACACACACTTTTCACACGTACTTGTATTTCGTGTCCCGATTAATCCTTTCGTAATCATATCAAATTATAATTCAATAATTACCGATTACTGGGATTAATTTTCCGGGCATTACACAAATGGCATGTTCTTCTGTGTCAACTGGGTAATCGGCTTCGCTATACTGGAGAAGTCTCGAATAAAACGTCGATAATACTCGGCTAGACCCATGAAACTGCGTATCTCAGGCACAGAAGTCGGTCTCGGCCAACTGATAACAGCTTCAACTTTACTCGGATCTACAGCAATACCATCTCCAGATATAATATGCCCCAAGAAGACAACCGTCTCAGCCAGAATTCGCACTTGGACAGTTTAGCATACAACTGCTCATTTCTCAAAGTCTTCAATACAATTCTCAGATGATCTGCATGCTCAGTCAGACTCTTCGAATAAACCAAAATATCATCAATGAACACAATCACAAAATCATCTAAATATCTCTGAAAAATACGGTTCATCAAACTCATAAAAACTACTGGCGCATTCGTCAAACCAAAAGGCATAACAACAAACTCGTAGTGTCCATACCTGGTTCGGAATGCAGTCTTCGGTATATCGACATCTCTAACTCTGAGCTGATGATACCCTGATCTCAAATCAATCTTTGAGTATACAGAAGATCCCTGTAACTGATTAAACAAGTCGTCGATGCGAGGCAAAGGATACTTGTTCTTCACTGTTGCCTTGTTCAACTGTCTGTAATCAATACACAGTCGCATCGAACCATCTTTCTTTCTAACGAAAAGCACCGGAGCACCCCAAGGAGATACACTGGGTCTGATATATCCCTTGGACAGAAAATCTTCCAACTGTGCTTTCAATTCTTTCAGCTCTATCGGTGCCATCCTATACGGAGCTCTCGAGATAGGAACAGAACTAGGCATAAGATCTATGCTGAAATCGACTTCTCGAACTGGAGGCAACCCTGGAATCTCGTCTGGGAACACATCTGCAAACTCGCAAACCACTGGCAGATCTGCCAATGCTGGGCTCGACTTCAGTAGATCTACTGAATATATGAGAAAGCCCTCTGCTCCTCTCTGAAGCAATCTACTCATAGTCAGAGCAGATACTAAGGGAATCCGAGATCTGGGACCCTTTCCGTAGAATTTCCACTCATCTGTCATCTCGGGTCTGAATCTGACAATCTTGTGGAAACAATCTACAGTGGCCCTGTACTTGGTTAACATATCTATGCCAACTATACAATCAAAATAAGCTAAACCAAGTACTACACAATCAAGATCAATCTCATGCCCCTCAAACTGAAGTACACAGTGTCTAACCGTAGTCACAGATATCAAACCACTTCCCAACGGAGAAGCTATAGACACTACTGTCGATAAAGACTCAACAGGCAATGAATGTCTCAATGCAAAATGTTCAGATATAAATGTATGAGATGCACCTGTGTCAATCAACACATATGCAGGATAACCGCAAAGAAAACAGTTACCTGCAATGACGTCATCTGGCGCCTCCTGCGCCTGCTCCTCTGTCAGGGCAAAGACACGTGCCTGCTGTCTGGGAGGTTGACTCACTGTCTGACTACCTCCTGGTCTCTGCTGGGTCTGTGTGGAGGGTGGCTGAAAGGAGTGTACAGAAGATGCCTGTTTCTCCATCTGTGGCACTGGTGCTGATGACACTGTACTCTGGAATCGTTGTGCACCTCTCTGGGGACAAACTCTGGCGAAGTGTCCCTGTTGCCTACAGATGTTGCAACGTCCCATAACTCCTTGACACTGCTCCGTGGCATGTCGCCCTCCGCACGAACTGCAATACACGCCACTGTAATCTGAACCCTGACCTCTCTGTTGAGATCCACTCGAACTCGATGAACTACTCCCGGATTTCTTAAACTATTTGCTCTTAGCCTTCAGAAATTTCTTCTTGCCACTACCACTAGCTCCACTGTCAAAACGAGGAGGAGGTGGTGGAAACTGTACGGTCGTGGACTGTGGCGGTCTCTGCCCCTGAAAACCGTAGGAAGCTCCTCGCTGCCTGATCAATCCAGCCTCTGCTCCCTTCGCTCGGTTCAGTGCCTCTGAAAAGGTGTTAGGCCGTCCCATGTTCACCAAAGTAAAGACATCCGGATTCAATCCGTTGATGAACTGATCAGCCACTGCCTCGTCGTTCCCGGCCACATGCGGTGCAAATCGTAGCAATGCAGAAAATTTAGCAACATACTCCTCAATGTTCCACTGTCCCTGTCTCAGATTCGCAAATTCAGCTCCCTTATCTTTTCGGTAGGAGACGGGGAAGAAGCGCTGATAAAACTCATCTTTGAAGACTTTCCACGTGATGTCAATGCCTCGGTGCTCCAAGGCTCTCTTCGTAGTCAACCACCAGCTCTTTGAAACCTCTTGCATCTGATGCCCTATCAATTTCACACGTCGCTCATCAGTATATGCCAAAGACTCAAACAACATCTCGATATCATCAAGCCAGCTCTCGCACTCTACTGCACTCTCTGTGCCCTTCAGGGTTGGCGGATGGAAAGACTGAAATCTCTTCAATAAGGTCTCCATCGGCGTAGCGGTAACATCCATCTGTGCACCGGACGTGCTACCCTGCTCTGGCTGTGGTATACGTCTAGGCGGCATAAATCTGATTATCAAACTGATTAGTACACAATCAATATCATCTGTCTCAGCCCTCCTCTGATCATATACCTCTGATCGAGAATCGGTTCTGATTCAGGCTTGACAAGTATATGCTGTAAATCAATTCAGATACAATACAACATATAATAGGGAAAGCAGTAAATCATGACATGCTAGCATGATATAAGCAAGGAAGATGACTCGATCTACCCCGCTCATTCTATTCTATCTCAGTCTACAGAACCTACTGCTCTGATACCACCTGTTGTGGGGACCCGGGCTCTAACTCAATTCTTTTGGGATTTAATTGGATCTTTGCTAGAAAATGTGGGTCAAAAATTTGCTTTTAACATTAATTCAAATGTATAACTAAAGCATATCATGTCTTATATTAATTAAACAACATAAGGTACATACATATCTGTTTTGTACAATCATACACTAGTGTTCAAATATCAACTACAACATAAGTAGTACAAGTCTAGTAAGAAAACACTAGCAATCTTCAACGCCCGAGATCTCCACGCTATCACCAATCTCTCATCTAGCTCGAGACCCAGATCATGCCCCACCTGTTGCCATGCACACATACAGACACGACAACAGCCGGATAACTCCGGTGAGAACATATCCCAGTATAAAACATGGATGCATGCAATGTAATAATCATGTACAAAAGCATAGCATATATCAAGTAACATGAATGAAAATCTAAACATGTAGAAGAATACAAATCTGTATTCAACATTTAAATCTTGACTCGACTCATTTCTAATCTAGAGATCCCGGTGTGAATAAGACGGTCTGTCACCTACCCAACCACTCGGGGCAACGGTACGTCTTATTCCTAGACTTCGGTCAACTCTGTATCGAGGGTCTGCACATAGAGTAAATCTACTCCTATGCGTCGATACACCGAAACGTCTAGTTTTGGCCAATCTACCAATATCTCCTATCTCAGGACTCGAATATAAATCAATAAACAAAACATTACATAATAAATGTAATAACAATCTAGTATGTGATTTAGGGAAACTCGTATCAAATCTGAATCGAGTTGTGCAATCCCGTGACCACATGAATTATACCTTTCTTGTCGAATAGTCGGTGTCGTAGTCGAAGTCTCGAGTTCACAATAGCCAATACAAATCTGAAATGGCATAAACCATGTGCACTTCAGTCATATACATCTCAAGCAAATCAATATGCAAAGCTGAAATCGGTTTCAATACAATTCGACGGCGTAACGACGTAGTTCTTTGATACCGGTAACTCCACAATAACATACTCAATCACAATCAACTCATAATCTCATCAACACCTCAATACATAAACTGAAATCTGTACAATCTTAACATAATACATGCTGAAATTTCGAGCAATAGCATACGGTGCCCGAAAATCAATCCGATAGCGAATATATCAAGCTCAAGATATCAAGAACACATATTCTAACTCAAATCTGAATTTCCCCAACATATATATTTCGAAACATGCTGGAATTATATAAAACTTACATCACTTTATAGCCGTTGATGCAAGGAGCGCAAATCTTAACTCAAAATACAAATCAGATGGCTAAATCACTCAAAATCCCCACGTCAAAGATCAAAAGAAATGAAAGCTCATCCCCTTAAGTGCTCTCGGCTCTTGTTCTGAATGAAAATGGAAATGAAGACACCTATCATATATTGCATGCAAGGGACGAGTGTTATTGTTTTTCAAATGACACGCACGACCGCGGGTGCGGTACCTCAAGAGCGCGGGTGCGCTGATGCTTCGGTAGCCCATGCATTTTCTGAATTTCGATCAACGCGGTGCGGCCCCTGCACTACCGCGGGTGAGGTCTTGCCACCGCGGGTGCGGTCCTGCTAGCACCGCGGGTGCGGTCACGCTTCGCAAAATCTACCACTTTCTATCCAAGCACCGCGGGTGCGGTCCCTACTAGCACCGCGGGTGCAGTATGTCTTCGGCCATGCTTGCTCAAAATTCTCATTTTTATGATATGCATTCTCCTCTTCAAATTTAACATCAATGACAACTAATAATTCTCGAGCCTTACAACGACGATCTTTAGAAGTACAAAAACGTATAATTTGGGATTTTAAGCATTTACGAAAATGTAAGATTGGTTATGTGAATTGATTTTGGGTTTAATAAACTTAAAACTATCGAATTTTATGATACGGGAAACTTATCTAGTGGAATTAGAAATGCCAAGAATTTATGAGTTAATTGTGGAATTTTCGAAATTTAGGACCAATTAGATAATTTTCAAGGAAATTAGGAATTTACTTTACAATCGTCAATAAATTTGGAGACTAGTTTAGCAATAAGTGAGAATTGATTAGTCTAAATTATATGAATTTTCGATGATTTTTGCTTAAAGGGATATTTAGAACTTTGAAACATCCGGGTTATAATGTTATAAGAAATGGTAATCAAGGGCATTGTAGGATGAATCAATATTGGGTTTGAAAATCTAAGTGTTAATGGAATAATGCTTTGGAAAACTAAGAATTTAGTGTGATAACAATTTGAGGTGAAGAGGATCAATTAGTTAAGTTAAAAAATTTGACATTAAATTAGCTTATTTTCGGGAACTTAAGATTTGTTGTAAAATAAGTTTTTAGTCATTATCTTAAGAGTTGAAATTTTACTTTTGCTAGAGTTAATTTTTTCTAGAAAGTTGGGCATGACCGATGGTTAGGTTATTTGATAGAAGCAAGTAAGATGTGAGTTAGACACCTTGTCTTGAAGAATTTTTGAAGCTCATTAAGAAACTCGGGATTAAGTAGATATGAGTGTTGAAATTAGGTCATCTTAGACTACTTGGGTTGTGTAAGCTTGAACTTCAAGTTTATGAAATAGTTGTTCATATGGAAAATTTGGGTGAAATAAAAACAAAAGAGAGTTAGCTTGTGTTCAACATAGGCTACCAATGAACGAATATTATGATTTTTATCGAGTAAGAAAATTTAAAACCTTGATATGGGGATTCCAGAACTCTATGGGTTATAAGTAAAGTTTATTTATTAAAGTCAGTCCATCATTATCAGAGGACAACTTATTGAGTTTATATTCTAGTATTAATTAAGCATCAAAGATACGTAAGAATCCGCTATTTGTTCAATGAGAAAGGTCCAAATGTCTTAGGCCTCAACTATATTGTAATTTAGAAGAAAATAGTTTATGCATGTAATTGAGGCTAGAAGGGCTTTATTATATAGGTGGAAGATCGATATTGTATTTGGGTTTTATGGTTTAACGTTACTCGAGGTTTAAGATTTGCAACAATTTAATATTTGGGATGTACTTGTAAATATTTAAGTTACGTAAGTTTGGTTTCGTTAGTTAAAATTTGATTTAAGGATCTTAGGCTAATATTATTTTGGGGTTGAGATAAAGATACTTTTAAGTGTATTACGGGGATAGAAGTCGATGAGTAACTTTGGGTGCTAAGATCCCTTAAGTTGAACTACATAAATGCATAAATGATAATATTTGGATTTAAAGCCTTAGCATACCTCGAGTTCAATAACTTTAAGAAGAGATGCTTTTCGGATTTTAATATTGAAATATTACAAGTCTATGAACATTTGGGTATAGTATTACAAAAGTAAGGTATGATAAGTTTGGACCCCCATTTCTTATACTAGAAATTGTGAGAACAGTCAAAATTCGAGGTTATAGGAAAATAGAACAAAGTCATCATATGTCGTTTTAAATTGTGTTTCGCAAGAGAGGATTTTGAAGGTAAATGTAATCGGGATTGAGGAGACGTAAGGACAGCTTAACACTTATTTTATCAGAGTAGCGTATCGTAAGCGTAAATTATTGAGATACTAGAATTAAGAATCTAAACTTTTGGTTATCGAGGATAAATGAATTTCTGGGACGAAATTCAATTTAAGTGGGATAGATTGTAACGTCACGAAAATTTGAAGGTCCACGTACCACATGCATGCAAGTTATTAAATTTCTTTTGTATATTATTAAATTATTTTAATGCATTAAATGGTGTCACGCCCCGAGACTGAAGCATCGGTAATGCATTAAATTTCGGGAATATTTTTGGGCTTGACGGGTTTGTTTTAGGGATTAATGGTGTCACGCCCCGAGTACGAAGCATTTGTGACATCCGCCATTATTTAACAATTAATTGAAAACAATAAGCCTCGTATCGAAAAGTCAAATAAACCAATCTTTTTCATAAATAAAATATTATCTTTACAATGACAATAGAACAAGAATTACATCAGAGTTGCAGAAATTTAAACAAAATGAAGGTAAAAAATTTGATTCTTGATCTTGTCGATCGATCACCATCCCCAGAAAGCTTCTTGTCCCTCATCATTCAGTTGCTCATCATTCTTATCTGAAATTTGTAATGGGTGAGTTTTTTGGGAAACACTCAGCAAGTGGGGGTTGATTGATTTCCAAAGATACATATAGAACTTAATCTTTAAATCATTTTTCTTTAACAAACTTTCAAAACTAATTACGTTAGACCTATCACAACAGAACTGAATCAAAAATGAGAAAATGATTATCAGACGATTCAGAGCAATTCAGAGGCAATTGAGAAACAAACACAACAATGTCACACATATCATTTCTATGGTCAAATTTTCCCCAATATGTTAGTCCTTTAAGGGGTGAGGCCAGAACACAATTTTATACCCTCTGATGAGGACCAGAACATAGTTTTACACTCATTGATGGGGGCCAGACAGAATTACAATTATCATTCCATTTCAAATCAATTTGTGACAGTGTGTCACAGAATTCAACTTATCAAACATAACTTCTCAGAATTCAAAAGTAATTTAGCAGAGTCAAGGAATATCGAAATCAGAATAACATTTCATACATCTATCGATATTTTTAAATTATAACATACTGATTTTCGAAAATATGGACACACATTCAAACATGTCATGTATTTTATGCAAAGTTTAAAATTACAAGAAGATACGTAACAAAAACCCACTTACGGATAGTTTAATCGCACCTAATGGTGAATGACTTTGGACAAAATCTTCACGACAGTGTAAGCAAAAAATTATTTCACAAAATGGTCGGAACAACCTTCCTTTCTTCTTCTTCAATGGAGTTGGCCGAGAGGTTGATTCTGAGGGGAGGGAGCCGATATTTGGGAGGCTTTTGAGGGATTTTTTGAAGTGCATTTTATGTGAGTATTATGGTGCTATTTATAGGTGAAGAAAAAGACCTTTCCCTTTCCTCATGGCCGAATTCTTGAAGCTCAAGCATGGATTTAAATGTAGTCAAATTCCATGCAAGCAACAAAACTCAACTAGGTTTTCTACAGGGACATTTCTTGCATAATAAATTGTCCATTCCCTTAGCTTTTACTTTGTCTCCTTTTTTGGTCCTTTTAGGACAATCATGGTTGAGCTTCACTGAGCTAAACGATTGAGTCCTTGAGCTGGGGTTTTAATTCTCCGATGACGACTCTTCAATTGATGCGGTTTTTTATAGTATAGCTTCTCGTTGAGATAATCTTCGAGCTTTTGAGGTACTTCCTCGAGCCATGTTAGCTGAAAATTTAAGTTTATATTTGAGTTTTATTGTTATGATCAGAGTTTTGAACTTAGTTTCGAGATTATTTATTACATGATCTTCTTCAGAATTTTCGGATTCTCACAAATGGGCTCAAAAACCATTTTAAACCATTTAATTGTAATTAAGGGCACATTTAAGCTTAAGCCTTTTATTTAATTACATAATTAAGTAACCCTAAACCTACTTAAACACCAAGCAGCCATCCACTCCACATTTCAGCAGCCTCCCTCATGCCATTTTCAGCAGAAACTCTCGGCCAAGCTTTGTTCTTTCAAGAAAACCCTTCCCCGCTCTTTCAGTGTTCAACCGACACGCAATTTTCTAACATACAATCATCAAGGCAGGCTTGTATTCTTGTTTTTCTCATCATTCACTCCCATATTGTGCTGAAAATCATGTATTTGTTCGAAAATGTAGTGACCTACCTTGTGGTTGCATTTTTGTTTAAATTTTGGCATGAAATTCGATTTTTTTTGCATGATACTCACATTTTTGTTGTATGATAGCAAGGGGCTGCCGATTTTTGGTTGATTAGAGGCGAACATGTTGTGTTTAAGGTGACATGATGATTGGAGTCTATGGTGTGCTCGGTTCTTGGTGAAGGCCGAAGGTGTCATTTGGGAGGCTAGGGTTTCGAGTTGTCTTTGTGTAAGGTTAGGGCGGGCTCGACCGGGCAAGGGCTAAACAATGAGGCGCGATCCAGGAGGTTCCAACCGAGGCTTGGAGAGGTCCACAACCTGCTGGTCTAGCCTTTAGAGTCGTTTGGCATCATGGATTAGGGGTTGGTCACGGGTGTGCATCCTTTGGTGACTAGCGAGTATAGGAAAGTTATGGCCACAGCCCTCAGCAGGTTCAGAGGGGTCCTAGGGTGGTCTAGGAAAGGCTGGTTTGTGGCTGGTCCCAAAGGTTTTGGTGTAGGGATGTGATTGTGTGCGAGGGCCAGGGCTATGGTTCGACTAGGTTGAGTAGAGAAATTCCATCAGATTGTGGTCATGTTTTCGGGAGTCATAGTAGGCTGGAATTTGAAGTTTATGGGCTGTCAGAATGTGTTTTAGGTGTGCTAAATGTTTCGGGAAAATTTGGTTAAGTTTCGAGTTGATTCGGTTTAAAACCGCGACCTCGATCCAAGTTTTAAAACAAATCGAGTAAGTTTTGAAACGGGCTCGAGTTTACATCTAAGAAATATTTTTGATTATGTTTTGGGATGTTTCAAGAAGTTTGGTAAGCTTTGGGTCGAAATTTTGAGGACCTGGGGTAAAATGGTCATTTTGGGTTTCCAGGGGAAAAATGGTCATTTTGCACCCGAGGTGAGTTTTTAGGCCTGGCAGCGCCCTGAGCACAATTTTATCATGTTTTTAAATGTTTATTCATCATTTATATGGTTTTTATGTAATTATGAAAAATACGGTTCATGCTAGGTTTTAATGAAAAATTACGTATATGCATGCTTTTATTAAATGATGAATGTGATGACACGTTTTTGAATGATGGGAGTTGGTTGTGACTAATACGATGACACGATGACATGTAAGGCCATGGCTCAGTGGACAGGTAATGATATCGCTGATTTCCACGTCGTGGGGTACCTCGGTTACATGTAGATGGATCTATCGACTGACATGATGATACGAAATTCACAGCTAATGAACAGAATTCAAATTAAGATAATGAACACGTATATATTTATATGATGATATTTACTATGATTATGATTATACTTGACTAGTTTTACTTATGTATACGACTTTTCACGATTATGAAATGTATGTTGATTACGGTATTTTTCACTTCTGCATGATATGTATATGTATTTGTTATCACGATACAGGTTTGCTGAGTCTTTAGACTCACAAGGTGTGAATGATGCAGGTGAACTTGTCGATGAGGAGACTGGAGGTGCCGAATTCTGAGTAGGCAGGGCTGGTTGTACGCACACGACCCGAGGACAACACTTTTCCGCACATCACGATTTTATTAGTTTTGAGTAGACATAATCAGTTGAGTACGTTTATTTTTTATTTTGATGATTTTCAGGATTTACTTGTTTTATGTTGTTCACTCATAGTTGAGGGCCGCATTGGCAAATTTTTTTAAAACATAGTATTTCATTTGTCACTTGACTACGATTATTAAAAAAAAAGTGTATTTCTCAGTAGTCCTGTATGCATGCACAATTCTAATATTTACGGAAAATAAGCTTGTAAAAAAATAATAATTTAGCAGCTTTTTAAAACAGTAGACATCACAGAAGTCAAGCGAAGGGGAGGCTTGGCGAGGCTGGGTGAGGGGAAAGGGAAGCGTGGGCAGGCGAGGCGATGGATGGGGCGAGGGCTGACTATGGGCAAGAGTCGAGGCTCGCAGAGGGGCGATGGCTAGAGAAGGGGGAGGCGGGCGAGGCGAGAGGCCAGAGATGGATGCGAGGGTGCAATGGGCGTGGGCAGGCGAAACGAAGGCGGGGCGTGGGCTGGCGAAGCACCGTGAGAGCTAGCGAATGGGAGGCTTAACGAGGGGAAAGGGAAGCGTGGGCAGGAGAGGCGATGGAGGGACAAGGGCGAGGTCTGGCTAGCTCGTGCCCGAGAGGGGAGAAGGTGAGACAAGAACGTGAGTAAGGCAAGGGCGCTAGGCGTGGGTGTGGAAGAGCCCAATGCAGATCTGGACCTTCCAAAATGGGAAGGTGATTCAATTTGTTTTCGAATTTTTTGGAGACTAGTGAGCAGCAGGGGAAGAATGCGTAACTCACATATTGTAAACCAAGGGTTACTCAATTAATCAAAATTAGAAACTGCGATTCAGTTAGACTTGGGAGGGGGAGACTGGTGATACCTCATTAATGGACCCATCAAGATCAGGCCCAAACCTGATTTTGAACCCCGGCCCATCCCTAGCTAATGTAGAAGGCCCATGAAAGACCCATGTATCCTCCTATAAATCTAAGGTTTGAGTGTCCAATTCATTCATTCATTATATTGACTTTCAGCATCACCAATAACTGCTCTCTCATTATATTCTCAGTCTCTGACTTGAGCATCGGAAGAGCTACGTCAGGACACCCCCTGGCACCCTTCTAACGGTCTCCTTCGTGATTTCAGGCCTAGAGTAAATTCGAGGTCTGTACTTGGACTAGCGTCACCTGCTGGAACCGGACCCTAAATTTTCATTGTGTATCAATGAGGAAATAAAAAGTTCGTGAAAATAGATTTTCGTCAATTCCGACTCGTTGTCTGTGGGTTTCTCCGGTGGTTGGCCAACTCGACGTATGTGGGTTTGGTGGCTAGGAATTTAGGTTTCACGATGTGCGGAGATAAATTGGGGGAGGTAGAAATAATAGTCAATTAATGAGAAATAAAAATTAAATGGGAAAATGTGTCGATACAGGACTGAGAAAAATGATTTTGGGTTGGGTTTCTGATGAGATATTTATTTAATTGTCATAATAATAACGGTAAATTGTGAAAAAAAATACCCAAACCCAACTAAACTTTAAATTTGATACCCAAACTAAAAAACTTTGGTTCCACTACCTAAAAACTACTTAAACAGACAAAAATACCCTTGTTTGTTCTTAGAGTTGATAATCTTAAATTGCTTGATTTTCTAGGCCGAAAATGGTTCAGAAATGAGGTAAAATTATTTCAAGCCTAAAAATTTATTATTATCAAGTAATCAAATGTTTGAGAAGGAGAATTTTCAATTAACATAAATCCAAACCTAGGTTCGAGATTAAGTATTTATAGGATTTATTCCAAAACTCTGGAATATTATAAATAGGAAGATCTAACCAAGGTTAGATATCAAGAATGAACTTATCAGAATTCTGAGGTAAACTTATTATTCAAAATAAAAGGTTCTTAGAAATAGTACTGGATTCCTCTAAACTCTCAAAAGATCTTAGAGAAATTCAAAAGACAGTACAAAATTATGGCAATATGTTGTATTATGTACCACAAAATGTGGAGAAAATCCTTGAAAACCAGGAGGAAATACTTGGAATATTAAAGGGTATTCAAACAAGAATTCAAATCCTAGAACAACAATCAAGTTCTAGCAAAAAAAAAATTCAGAAGGAAGGTTACCACCATCCATTGGGATTTAACCCTTGTTACTGTCAAAAACTTTGACCGAAGTAGAAAAAATTATGAACCTAATTAAATTTGTCTCAGAAAAGAAATTGATCTGATGACAACTTTAGAAATTATTGGTCTAGAGTATCTATAAGAGCTCGCGGATCGTTCGCAAATCTCAAAGTAGATCTGAAGATGAACACAATAGGAGGTGAACAACCCTCCATAACCTGGACATCTTCTTAAGAACCACCAAGGGAAAGTGTGGGATCTCAAAATATCAACACCATTTCCATACAGGTGGAGAATCACTTCCAAAGGGAACAAAGACAAGGAGGAATCAAATTCCCTTGCAACAAAAACCCTATGGGAAAACTGTTTTAGAACCTATACATTGTTATGGGGTTATGCTTAACCTTGATGTATTAGATTTCAAAAGCAGAGAAAATCTCATAGATGATTGGACATTTGCTATAAGAATCGCTGCAGGAACATTTGATTTCAACAAAGAATGATTCATTAAACTTCTAGAAATGAGTCTTATGGGATCAATTAAAATTGCTTGGGACATGACTTCATTAAAAACCAAAGAGTTAGTCCTAGCTGGAGAATCTCTTAGGGAGATAGCTGGAAAAATGGCTACCCTATTTGAAGCACAATTTATAGGGTTAGACTATTTTAACAATCAAGATACAGAGAAGATGAAGAAATAGACGCAAGCTTTGCATAGCCTTGAATTACATGACATATGTTTGGTGGATGAATATATTATGTTTTTCTCTAAATATAGATGTAATTCAGGGGTCGAAGAAAATATAGCTACGCAGCTTTTCTTCGCCAAAATGTCGAGTCCCTAGAGAGAAATTCTTATAAGGGATATGTCCCTGACAATCCAGATATGTTGGCACGAAGAGCCTCTTTTCTCAAAGGAAAATTGGCATAATGGTGTCATATATCAGCATTACAAAAGAATTACAAACGCTTAAGGGGTATTAACAAAAGAATTCCTTTGTTTTGTAAAGAAAATGATCTTCCAATAATTATTGGAAGTAAATCACAAAAGCATAAGAGGAAAAGTTTTAGAACTCATCATTATGCTAGAAGTGGAAGAAGTTCTTGGAAACCAAGAACAATATGATCTAGACAGAAAGCCAGATCATACAAATCTGGAAAAAGAAGCGGACCATGACGAATTAGGATATCATCCCAAGCATCGAGTACATCTCGAAGCACATGAAGAACACCTACGAAGAAAACTTTCATAAGAGCTCATACTCGAGCTAATGAAAGTTTCAAGGATGTAATTGTTGGACATGTGGAGCAAGAGGTCATATCTCAACCAACTGTCCAGAAAATGAGAAACGAGGTATTAAATGTTTCAATCCAACCATAGATATCGAAGAAACAATTTATTATCAAAATCTTATTCAGGTATACCGATTTGAGGACATTGCCTCAGATTAAAGTATATATGAAGAAGAATAAGTCTTGAGTCAGGGAGAATGGAAATGAATCAGAATCAGACTGAATACGAGGTGTTTCGAAAAGAAAGACATGAAGATTTGTCTAGTTTCTTTAGCCAGACAACAATATCTCATAACATGGTTCAGAGGATCATGAGAGAAAATCCTGGTCTTCAGAGATATCAAGGATTCTCTGCAGGACATGTAGAAAAGTTCTTAAGAAGTCTTGGCCTACGAAACAGAAAGCATCATCTAATCTATAAAGTTTCTAAAAGGGACATGGAAATTCCTATTGAACTTACAGAAAATAGAATAGAGATGCAACTAATTCCTTCCGAAAAATTAAAGAGGAATTACAAAAACTCAAGATAGAAGTAGCAAGGACTATGTCCTGGATTTATATCGGAGCAATCTAGATTATGATAAAAGCTACTTTCAAAGAAGGAATAGATTCACTCATTGATATTGCTATATGCAATAAAAGAATGGGGAACCTTCAAGATTCAGTACTAAGAACTATCTCAGGAAATCTCTGCGTAGGAAATTTGTAGGAGTAATCTATCCAAGAATAGCCTACAACCTGGCAGATCGAGATATCAGCCGAGCGTTGACATTACATCATAATTTCAAAGAACAATGCTGATGAAAGAAGGTAATAGACCATATTCTATTACCTATCAGATTTCATATGCTCTATCTAATACACATCAGTCAGAGTTGTTTATTAGAAATGAGTTCATTGAAATACCTGATATATTTGGAAAAGTTGCTCAGGCAATTTATCTAGAAAGAGTTGATTTTCCTTTAATACATGAAACAGATATCCAAATATAAGACAAACCGATTCTACAAAGGAATCAAAGTCCTAGATTAGAATGAAGAAGACTATCCTTTAAAGGGGATAGAATTACAAGTTACAGGTGGGGAAAAGAACATGTTTAAGAAACCCAACAGGAGCTAAAATATTTTCTACCATAGGAAAGCTCATATGCCCAGCCTTGAAAGACCGACTTGGTCACGTTCTAGACATGCTAAGGGAGGGTTCTAACCATGGTTACTGTCACTGGAACATCCATGGTTCGAACACTCACCTTAAACACTCAAATGACAAAAATCGTGTCCAAATCTGCAACTTATGGAATGTTTGTTGTCAAGTCTTTATCCTGAGTGCATGGACTTAAATCAATTAACTAACAATACCCTAACACACTCATATTCATGCTTAAATGCAGCATTGAGTGCTTGGAACCGACCAACTTCCTGTAACCAACAAAACAACTCAACCGTTGCCACATAAAGCATAAGGCCGAGGGGCCTGTACATATTTTTTTGAAGGATTGCTGTCAAAATTCGTTTTTTTTCTTGAATCATGAACATATAATGGTTTTAAAATATCTATAGGACTTGATTGAAGAGAAAATAAACAATATATACATGCCTTGAAATCTGTTTTGAAGAAAACAAACCAATACGACGAACACGGCGCGGTGGAGTCGTAGTTGGATTTTCTTTCTTATTTTTCTGCTACTGTTTCACGATTTCAGGAGCTGATCTTTTGTGATATTTTCGAACATATGGTGAAGGAATGTTAGGTAATGAAGGTGAAGGTTACTGGGGGTGATAAATGAGTCATGAAATGCATTTAGATGGGGGTTACAAGTGAGGAATTTGAATGACACTAGAATTGTTTATTTTCCTTCTTGCTGAACGAAATGTATGTGATTGGTATGCTATATTAGTGGGTTGAGGGAAATTAGGTGAGTAATGGTGCTTGAATTATCACTAATTGGTGAGTTAAAGGTGATGGAAATTATTACACCATTAAGGCCATTGTTGGGTGACTTGAATGGAGAGTTGCCAAACATATTTGAATTGATTTATGGGTTGATCGAATTTGCTAAAAATGTTACATGGTATAATATTGATTAGATCTTGTATTTTTAATTCTTAAGGTTTTAATCACCCATTATATATTTTAGTGAATTAAAAAACTAAATTAGGATAAAAATATAGCATGGCATGGCTTGGTCTTAAAATTAATTACTAAAATGTTAGGTTTTAATTTCTTGAATATATTAGGCTTAGATTAATTTATCCCAATTGGTTACACATTTAATTTAAGCTTTAATTAAATATTGGACATAAAAGAACTTATTTAATAACTTAAATCCAATTAATTTAATAAATCTTAAAAACATTCTTTATCATTAAAATAAATTATTCATTGGCTTATATATATATATATATATATATATATATATATATATATATATATAATTTATATTATATATATATATATATATATAATTTTTAATTTAAATAATAGTAATTATGCATTGTTTATACGTAATTTCTTTTCGGGTTCTATATATGGCTTCCGCATCTGAGAATAGTCCACTAAAATATTTGCATGGATGTTCTCCATTTGAAGTGAGCTTTGTTAAGACTGCCGCCAACCAATGATCACTGACATCTGTATATAATATAAGACCATCTTCATCTTGAGAAATAGCCATTTTTGGATGATTTTTATAAATCTCCTTTAGTTGACTAAGTCCCTGTGTATTTTCTTTTGTCCATATAAATTTCGCATCTTTTTTCAATAATGGACTGAACACTTTCCTATGTTTTGCTAGGTTTTTAATAAACATCCCAGAAAAATTAACAACTCCTAGAAAACTCTTAAGTTGTTTCTTTTCTTTTAGTTCATTTGGAAAATTTTACACCTTTTATACTACATGATCCTGCAAAATTATTCCAAGCTCATCGATTTCTATTACTAGAAATTCGATCTTTCTTGTGGCAATGACTGCTTTCTTTTCTGATAGAACCAGTCCATTTTTTTTGTAAACATCAGAGAAAATCTCTAAATGTTTTATATGTTCCTCCATATTTTTAGATGTAATTAACACATCGTCAATATAAAAAAACATAAACTTAAAATAATCTTTAAATATATTATCCATTTTCCTTTGAAATATCTAGGGTGAATTAGCCAATCTCATTGGTAATACTTCCCAAATATAGTGTCCTTGTGGTATAGAAAAAGTTGTGAATTTCTTGCATTCTTCCTACATCCGAATCTGGTAAAACCCAGATTTATAATCGAATTTAGAGAATATCTTTCTGTTGTGTATGCAGCTAATTAGATGTTCTCTGTTAGGTATAAAGTACCTATCAAACTCCGGAATCATATTAATTTCTTGATAATTTATAAATAATATGGGATTGTTTCTTTTTTATTTCACCATGATTTCTTACCAGCAATCCTGCGCTGCTGTATGGTAAAATTCCTGATTTGATCAAACCATGGTCCAAATGTTCCTTGATTGTAATCTGCATTTCCCTTTGATCAAATATATTCACTGGGATAGGCTTGCAACAGAATAATTCATACTATTTGCCTTGCTTAATTTTAAGACACGCTTTGAGTTGATTTTTGTCCCACCATGCCAAGGGATCTTCATTGTAATTTTATTTGATCCATTTCTTGACATCCTCTAATGATACCTTAGATTCAAACTCTACCTCATTCTTATGTACAACTATCTTAAGGCATTCTATTTCTTCAGGTTGAAGCTCTTTATCTGCTCTTAGTTGGAGCATTGTTTCTCCAAACTGTCTAGAATACTTCATTTTTGGGTCCAGAAGTTTTCCTTCGTCACCACACTTGCTGCGAAATTGAATGGACAATTTTTTATAAAAATGCATCTCTTAATCGCTGGACTATGATTTTATGATCACAGGGTGTTGTGAACATTAATCGTCTAGTCTCATTTTCTTGAGTATATGACTTGAATATTTATAGGAAATTATTTCCTAGCAAAATGTCAGCTCTTGTATAATGAAAATAAAGTGGTGGTATTTTTACCTTGTACCAAGGTGTTTGTCCAGCACCTCCAATTACGATTTCAGTTATCTTAATCGATTTTCATAAGATTAAAATTCTTCTAGAGAAATCTCTTCCAGCAATTTTTGGCAGTACTTCTTCTAAATTATTTGGAAAAACTCCTTTTGTTGCGGTACAGATTTCAATGCCTGAATCAATATAAGCAGCAAAATATTATGCCTTATATTATTTGTATATCAAGAATGTACTTGTCGTCATTGGATTTTCTTCATCCTATTATCTGCCATAAATTTCATTCCATACTCTATACATTTCCAAGGTTTGTGTTCCTCCTTCAAAAAAATATGTACAGGCCTCTCGACCTTATGCTTTATGTGGCAACGGTTGAGTTTTTTTTGTTGGTTACACGAAGTTGGTCGGTTCCAAGCACTCAAGTCTGCATCTAAGCATGAATATGAGTTTGTTAGGGTATTGTTTGTTAATTGATTTAAGTCCATGCACTCAGGATAAAGACTTGACAATAAACATTCCTTAAGTTGCAGATTTGGCCACGATTTTTGTCATTTGAGTGTTTAAGGTGAGTGTTCGAACCATGGATGTTCCAGTGACAGTAACCATGATTAAAACCCTCCCTTATCATGTCTAGAACGTGACCAAGTCGGTCTTTCAAGGCTTGGTTCATGGATTCATCAAATTTTTACAACAACAATGCAAAGTGCCCATCGGTTTTTCATTTCTGGTTTTGTGTGAGTGAGTCTTCGATTTTGGGTGTTTGGGTGGATTGTGGTTGGCTTTTAGCCCTTAGCCATGGTTCACACAATACTTAATCATTTCTAGATCGAGCCATGGTCTATTACATGGCCAGTGGAACGATACAAGACAGCAAACAATTCAATACATCACACAGTACAGAATTTTGGGTGAGTCTTCGGTTTTGGTTGTTTGGGTGGATTGTGGTTGGATTTTAGCCCTTATCCATGGTTCACACAATACCTCATCATTTCTAGATAAAGCCATGGTCGATTACATGTCCACCGGAACGATAGAAGACAGCAAACAATTCAATACATCACACAGTACATAATTTTGGTGCTCTCGGTTTGAGCTTTGGGTGGTCCTAGGTATTTGCTTGAGTTTTAGTTGGCCAAATGCCCTTAGCCATGGTTCAAGCCACGTCTTAGGATGTTGGTAAGGGACTCTAGTCGGTGGTTCAGTCCCAATGGCCATTAGTTCCCTAAAATAACTAGCAAATGCACAGCTGCTGCCACCACGCTTTTGACAGCAGCAATGTTTCGGTTCAGGGGTCTTGTTTGAGTTCTTGTTGGCTTTTAACCTATGGCCTTGGACTGGATAGTACCCTAACAAGTTATGAAATTCATGTTTTTGGCCATTCGTGATTTGGTTGAGTTTGAGGTCGTACGAGAATTTACGGTGCATTGTGCCAAAGTGACTCTCGAAAGAGTGTTTCATGATTTTGGTCTCCATTCACTATTTTTCGTGTATTACAGTTCTTATGGTTATTAATTCATTAAGTTAGGTTTATTTTAATCATGGCTAAACAATGGTTCGATGTTAGTGCGGGTTGGTACGAAGCCATGGTTGGAAACTAGGTTGTTGGTCTCGTTTGTGTCGCTTTTGGTTCGGATATATAGTTTTGTCAAGTTGAGATTATTTGCATGTGTCTCATATTAGGATTAGGTCGTAGCAAGCCAGGGGGCGATCCAACTCATCCGGTAAAAACAAGGTTATAATTATATTACGTGCATAAAATATAAAATGTTTATTTTGAGATATATGCGATATGTCTTGTGGTCACCTCACGCTTATGGAATGAAACGTCTACTAATTTTTTAAAAAGTCCGGAAATATATATATATATATATATATATATATTTTTTTTTTTTGCTCACATTTCTAAATAACAATTAAACGTTTCGCATGCATGCGATCTAAGAAAATATAACATTAAAAAAATGATCTTAAATATTTGACAGTAAAATCTTGCAGTTTAAAATAGCCATAAACAAATAAAAATTTTAAAATCATCAACGTGTAAAAATATTTATCTCCTTTCAATCTCATACATCATAATGCGGAAAAAAGTGTGGTCCTCGGGTCGTGTCGCCGCACCAGGTCTGCCTACTCAGAGTTCGTCACCTCCAGTCCCATCATCATTAAGCTCACCTGCATCACACACGTCTAATGTGTCTAAAGACTCAACACACCTGCACCGTTAATAGCAAATACATATACATAGCATACATCAGTGAAAAATACCATACTCAACATACATTTCATGAACTTTAAAAACGTAACATAAATGTATCGTGTAAAATCATGACGTGTCAAAACAGCTCATCGTTAATCATCATTCATCATTCATCGTTCCTCATTTATCGTTCATCATTCATCATTTATCGTTTCTCATTTATCGTTCATCATTCATCGTTTCCTTCGGTGAATTCAGTTCATTAGATGTGATTATCGCACATCATCATTTACGATGGATCCATCATACATAGAACCGCGGTACCGGGCGGCTGTCGGACATCAGTGACAGGATTACCTATCCACTGTGCCTAGGTTTCATCATCATCATCATTTACATATACATCTTTAACATTTATATACATTTCGATAGCCACAACTAATTTCCATCATTCAATAAATTTAATTTTTCTTAAATCCAAGCATGCGACGTATATCTTCATAAAATCTTAAAATCGTGATCATGATGCATAAACATTTAAAATATCATAAATTATTGTTTAGGGCGCTGACAGGACCTAAAATCCCACCCCGGGTGCAAAATGATCATTTTGCCCCTGGAAATCCAAAAATTATCGTTTCATCCCTGGACCTCTAAAATTGACCCGAAGCTTACCAAACTCCTTAAAATGTCCCTAGACGCAAACTCGAGCCCATTTAACAACTTAACCGGTTTGTTTTAAAACTTGGACCGGGGTCTCGGTTTTAACTCGAATCGAACCAAAACTTCCAAAAATTTTACCAAACTTATAACATGACTTAACATCACCATACCAGACTTAAATCCACTCAATTCAAACCACTTAGAACCCTTAAAATCTCGTTGATATACTGCTGGATTTTCAGAACTTGCACAACTCAAAACTCTAGTTCATGCTCCTCCCGTAGTCTCGCTCCAAGCCTTCACCCAATGAAACCAATCCCTAACCGAACGCACCTGGACCACCCTAGGATCCCACTGGACATGCTGAACCCCCAGCTAGCCTCCCATGCAAGCCTACACTACCGGCCTGATCGCTATGCTCCAAAAGTTCCGAGCCGAATTTCTCTCCCCTACGCTTGCAACCGTTAACCTCGATGATTCCAGCGGTGGTTGGGCCACCGTGGGCCGTGACTCAGACCCACCAGGGTCTGGTCCGTGCCCAAGTTCAGTCCTCTCACCACCGGCGCCACCCACTTCAATCCATCATGCACGCAAGACACACTACCGACAACACTCCCCGATCCAACAACCTACATCAACAACCACCATATCAAACCCCAAGACTACACCTCAGAAACATTTTCAGCCTCCTAAAAACTCGAACCCTCAGCCCCTTGCACCGAAATACATGAAAATGTGAGCATCCACCGAGGAAATGCAGGAACACAACAAGAATTGACAACTTTCATGCTCATGACTGGATCAAGAAAACCTGGTAAAATCACACATAACCACATAAATATGACGTGTAAGATGCAGAAACAATAGTACGGACGTGCCATATAAACGTGAGGAGATCGAAGAAAATGCGCCGGAAGAATTATTCTTTTGCAAGAGACGAAGTGGCCGACGAACCTTGCTGAAGAATTGATGCTGAAACCGAGAAGAACTGATGGGGATGGGGGAAGGTGTCGGCTTATGTATATTATTAATAGGTGTAGGGCAACCACAAGTACAATATTTAAATTATTAATAATTCAATTAATGGGCCCTAATTTGATAATTTAAAGTTTAAATAGAGTATTAAGCATAATAAGCTTAAAATTAGGTCCATTAAATCTAAATACAGTCTCGAAAAATATTTCGTATTAGAAAGATTTTGAAAATATTACCCGAGCCCTCAAAAAGTCCTCCGATTCGATAAAATTTGCATACCGTTAAAAATAAAATCTTGCGGGTAAAAATACCGAATAAATTCCAATTCTTTAAAAATACTTTTAAAAAATCCTATATTAATTAATAGAAATTAATCGTGTAATTAAAATAATTTTCTTGAAAATTTCTCCGTCTTCGTTCCTCGTTCGAGCGTGAAATGCGTCTAGAAACACTAATTCATGAACTTCTAAAATTTCATGAAATAAATCCTATCATGCATTAATTATGCATAAAAAATAATTAAACATAAATTAATGAAAGCAACATGCATCTAATGCTTTGAAACAATTTAGTAAAATACCAAAGAAATTTAATAACTTGACTGCTCGTGGTTCACGTGTACCTTCAAATTTTTGGGATGTTAATCTTCCCCCCTTAAATGAATTTCGTCCCCGAAATTCGCTTACCTCGATAACCAAAAAGTTAGACTTAGTTCTAATATCCCAATAGTCTACGTTTCCGCGGCGCTACTCTGATAAAATAATAAATCTTAAGATATCCTTATATCTCCTCGATCCTAATTATTTTGCCTGTCAAATTCCTCGATTGTGAATCGCAACTTAAGACGATTTATAGTGAATTGGTTTTATTCTACTATATCCTCGAATTTTGACCTTTTTTTTTTTGCAATTCCCAATATTAGAAATGGCAATTCAAACTTATCGCATCTTACTTTCCTTATAATATACCCAAGATGTTTATTGACCTAATATATTCCAATATTGAAATCTTAACATCATCTTTTCTTAAATTTATTGAACTCAAGATATGTTAAAGCTTCAAATCCAAGTATTGGAATTCATGCAGTTCGACTTAGGAGATCTTAGCACCAAAATTTTATTGTCGACTTCTATCTTGGGTAAAACACTTTAAAGTTAAACCTTATATTAACCTCATAACAAAATTAGCCTAAGATCATTGAATCGAATCTTTTTCTTGCGGCACCAAATTTACATAACTTAATTATTTACAAGTACATCCCGAATATTAAATCGTTGCAGACCTTAGCCCTCAAGTAATATAAATCCATAAAATCCCCAACAATATCGATCTCCTATCTAACTAGTAAATTCCTTCTAGCATCAATTGCATGCTTAAACTATTTCTTTCTCAATTACAATATAGTTGAGGCCTAAGACCCTTGGACTTTCCTCATTGGAACGAATGTCTCATACTTACGTATCCTCAATGCTTAATTAATTCTAGCATATAGAACTTACTAAGTTATCCCATTTTATGTTAGACTAACTCTAGTAAATCAACTTTACTTATAACCCATAGAATTCTAGAATTCTCATATTAATATTTTAGATTTCTTACTCGATAAAAATTTTAATATTCTTTCATTGATAACTTATGTTGAACACAACTAATTCCTTTTTGTTTTTATTTCACCCAACATTTTCATATAAACACCTATTTCATACCCTTGAATTCAATCTTACACAACTCAAATAGACTTAGGTAACACAATCCCTACACACACATCCACTCAATCCTAAGTCCCTTAATGTACTTTAAAAAAAATTCCTCAGTATATGGTGTCTAAATCACCTCTTACATGCGTCTATCAAATAACCCAACCATCAATCATACCCAACTTTCTAGCAAATTAAATTCCAACAAGGTAGAATCTTAACCGTTAAGATCATGGATAAAACTTATGACAGATCAAACTTAAGTTCCAAAAAAAAAAAATTTGCGAACTTAATGTTTATTCTTATAACTTAGCTAACCGATCAACTTTATCTTAAGTTATTATCGCTTTAAATTCTTAATTTGTCACAATATTATTCTAGTAACGCTTAGATTTTCGAGCCCAAATATTGATTCATCCTACGGTGCCCTTGATTACCATTTCTTATACTATTATAACCCAGGTATAACAAGTTTCTAATTATCTTTTCAAGCTCAAATCACCGAAAATTCTTATCATTTAAACCATTCAATTCTCACTTATTGCTAAACTAGTCCCCGAATTTCTTAAAAATTGCAAAATTAACTCTTACTTTCCTCGAATACTATCTAATTTATCCTAAATCTCGAAATTTCACCATTACCCATAAGTTGTTGGTGTTCTTAATTCCATTTGATATGTTTCTCGTTACATAAAGTTCAATAATTTTAAGTTTATTAAACCCAAAATCAATTCCCATAACCTCGAATAATTACTGATTTAACCCAAGTGTTCCTCAAAAGTTCGAATTTAATCGTTAAAAATTTCGAGATTGGCAACTTTGCCCTTAAAATCCTCGAAAATTACATTCACGGCCCTACAACTCTTCGAAATTTGCATTTTGGTCCCATAAAATTTTCGATTTTTTCCTTATTAAACCTTAAAATCTCCGAACTCAAAATTAAATCCCCAAAAATTCGGAAAATTTGAAAAAAGTCCCTTAGAACTTTGTTTTGTTCGCACTTAAGTCCCCAAACTATTGATTATTACAATTAGGTCCTTAAAATTCTCAATTCATGCAATTCAATTCATAAATCCAACTAGGTAGAGCATGCATCTTAAATAAATTCTAATAACCAATCTTACATTTTTATAGCTACTTAAAATCCTCAAATTGTACATTTATAATCCTAAAGATTTTCGTAGTCCTCGAATCGTTATTGCTTATATGAAATCCTCAAAAATTAACTCAACTAATAACCACAAATATTAGTAATTTCTTAGAAAATATACAAGTCTCAAAGGCATTCATAATTGTCAGATTTAACTTATGACCCACAAGTAAAACATCAGTACTACAAACCAAAAATTAATATATTCAAATCATTTTCTACTTTTCCTAACGCCCAATAGCCAAATTCTTAACCATGTCCAATTCCACCACAAAGCCAGCATGCATGAAAATCATATAATTTCTTATTTCGTGTCGTAACATGCATAAAAAAAATGTAAAGCATCTAATCTCAAAACGTAACGACACATAAACATGTACTGCAAAGCATATACATGTAAACATGCAGGTGATAGCATTAAAAACATTTAAAACATAAAGCTTACAGACTTGAGGCTTGAAGACTGAGCGGCAGAAGCTGACGGTGGCACAACTTTATACAGGACCCTTGCTCTGATACCAACTGAAACGTCTACTAATTTTTAAAAAAGTGCGGAAATATTTTTTTTTAGCTCACATTTTCGAAATAACAATTAAACGTTTCGCAAGCATGCGATCTACAGAAAATATAACATTAAAAAAATGATCTTAAATATTTGACAGTAAAATCTTGCAGTTTAAAATAGCCATAAACAAATAAAAATCTTAAAATCATCGTGTAATAATATTTATCTCCTTTCAATCTCATACATCATAATGCGGAAAAACGTGTGGTCCTCGGGTCGTGTCACCGCACCAGGTCTGCCTACTCAGAGTTCGTCACCTCCAGTCCCCTCATCATTAAGCTCACCTGCATCACACACGTCTAATGAGTCTAAAGACTCAACACACCTGCACCGTTAATAGCAAATACATATATATAGCATACATCAGTGAAAAATACCATACTCAACATACATTTCATGAACTTTAAAAACGTAACATAAATGTATCGTGTAAAATCATGACGTGTCAAAACAGCTCATCGTTAATCATCATTCATCATTCATCGCTCCTCATTTATCGTTCATCATTCATCATTCATCATTTATCGTTCATCATTCATCGTTTCCTTTGGTGAATTCAGTTCATTAGAGGTGACTATCGTATATCATCATTTACGATGGATCCATCATACATAGAACCGCGGTACCGGGCGGCTGTCGGACATCAATGACATGATTACCTATCCACTGTGCCTAGGCCTCATCATCATCATCATCATCATTTACATATATTTCGATAGCCACAACTAATTCACATCATTCAAAACATTACCATTTTCATCACTTATAAAAATCATGAATAAATGCAATTTTTCTTAAATCCAAGCATGCGACGTATATCTTCATAAATTCTTAAAATCGTGATCATGATGCATAAACAATTAAAATATCATAAATTTGTGCTCAGAGCACTGCCAGGACCAAAATCTCACATCGGGTGCAAAAGGATCATTTTGCCCCTCGAAACCCAAAAATTATCGTTTCATCCCTAGACCTCTAAAATTGACCTGAAGCTACCAAACTCCTTAAAATGTTCCTAGACGCAAACTCGAGCCCTTTTAACAACTTAACCGATTCGTTTTAAAACTTGGACTGGGGTCTCGATTTTAACTCTAATCGAACCAAAACTTACCCCAATTTTACCAAACTTATAACATGACTTAACATCACCATACCAAACTTAAATCCTCTCAATTCAAACCCCTTAGAACCCTTAAAATCTCGTTGATATGCTGCTGGATTTTCAGAACTTGCACAACTCAAAACTCTAGTTCATGCTCCTCCCGTAGTTTCGCTCCAAGCCTTCACCCAATGAAACCATTCCTTACCCGAACACACCTAGACCAGCCTAGGCTCCCACTGGACATGCTGAACCCCCAACTAGCCTCCCATGCAAGCCTACACTACCGGCCCGATCGCTATGTTCCAAAACTACCGAGCCGAGCTTCTCTCCCCTACGCTTGCAACCGATAACCTCGATGATTCCAGCGGTGGTTGGCCACCGTGTGCCGTGATTCAGAACCTCCAGGGTCTGGTTCGTGCCCATGTTCAGTCCTCGCACCACCGGCGCCACCCCCACTTCGATCCATCATGCACGCAAGACACACTACCGACAACACTCCCCGATACAATCACCTACATCAACACCCACCATATCGAACCCCAAGCTTACACCTCAGAAATGTTTTCAGCCTCCTAACAACTCGAACCCTCAGCCCCTTGCACAGAAATACATGAAAACATGAGCATCCACCGAGGAAATGAAAGAACACAACAAGAATTGACAACTTTCATGCTCATGACTGGATCGAGAAAACCTTTGGTAAAATCACACATAACCACATAAATATGACGAGTAAGATGCAGATACAATAGTACGGGACGTGCCTTGATGATATAAACGTGAGGAGATCGAAGAACGAGCACCAGAAGAATTATTCTTTTGCAAGAGACGAAGTGGCCGAACCTTGCTGAAGAATTGATGCTGAAACCGTGAAGAACTGATGGGGATGGGGAAAGGTGTCGGCTGATGTATATTATTAATAGGTGTAGGGCAACCACAAGGACAATATTTAAATTATTAATAATTCAATTAATGGGCCTTAATTTGATAATTTAAAGTTTAAATAGAGTATTAAGCATAATAAGCTTAAAAGTAGGTCCATTAAATCTAAATACAGTCCCGAAAAATATTTCGTATTGGAAAGATTTTGAAAATATTAGCCGAGCCCTCAAAAAGTTCTCCGATTCGATAAAATTTGCATACCGTTAAAAATAAAATCATGCAGGTAAAAATACCCAATAAATTCCAATTCTTGAAAAATACTTTTAAAACATCTTATATTAATTAATAAAAATTAATCGTGTAATTAAAATAATTTTCTTGAAATTTCCCGGTCTCCGTTCCTCGTTCGAGCGTGAAATGCGTCTAGAAACACTAATGCATGAACTTCTAAAACTTCATGAAATAAATCCTATCATGCATTAATTATGCATAATGCATAAAAAATAATTTAACATAAATTAATGAAAGCAACATGCATGTAATGCCCAAGACTTAATTACTGTAATCAGACGTTGATTAATTGACATGATTGAGGTTATACGAAGTTGAATGAAGAAGCCGGGCATCGTTACATTATAAGCCAGGATGTTCAACCGAACATCTCAAGATGCTCGGCCGAACATCTCAAACGGCCGGCGCACATGCGCAAAGAAATACGCGCATCTGCGCGAGGGGTCCAGAAGCCCTCGCGCATATGCGCGAGATAAGGCGCGCATATGCGCGACACCTCCAGAATCTTTGGCGCATATGCGCGAGATGAAGCGCGCATATGCGCGAGTGGTTTTTTTTCAAATTTTGGAGAAGCCATGTTTGATTTGCATGCACGAGATATATTAAAATGTAACAATCAATTATCCCTCAGCAAAAGAAAATCAGAAAGAGACGAGAATGTTGGAAAGAATTCTTCAAGCATAGAATTCGTGATTTCGAGAAATCCGTCCATTAGAATTTGAATCTGACTTCAGTTCCGAGCTGTTACCAACGCAGGCTACAACTGGACGTAAGTTTTGTTACGTTTAGACATGATTTAAATTTATGATATTGTCAGAATTGAATATGAATCAGATATGATGTTTCTGCTACATTAGACATTGTATAACTGAAAACGGATTAAAGAATAGACTGTTTATGAAATTGTTATGAATTTCAGAGTTGATTTAGTTGAGATTCTATAGCATAGTTGTGTTATTATTCAGATTATGAATTGTAGTGATACTGACTATGAGTTCTTGTATTATCTCTTTGATGTTGAGATTGACGGGGTATCAAGACTGTATTGTTATGCTGTCGAAACATCAGTAGATTGATATTGATCAGATTCAGTATTGATTGAGATTGATCAGATTTAGTAATGATTTCGATCGTATCGTGATATCATTGATATGAGTTAGATTGTACCTTGTTCATATATGGATCAGATTATATACTGATTTGAGTATTGATCAGAACAGGTTTTGAATTGAGTTATATACTGATATTGTATTTATACGATTGTCATTGCCAGACTGGGTATGGACAGATCAGAATACATGACTTCGTCTTTGTCAGACCGGGAAGACAAAGGTATAAATAAATGTTGATTCGGGATTGTACAACTCGAGTTAGGTTTGACTTGAGTTTCCCAAAATCACATACTTTATTTTATTGCATTGATATTTGCAGATTATCAGATTGATATGTTTAGTTTATTGACTCATAGCAGAGTAAGAGTTTGAGTCTATGACAGATCAGCCTAGTTAGGGCAGAACCGCCGAGTCTTTGTCAGAACCGCTGAGACTCTAGACTACGGTGTATCGATGAGCTTAGATGTAGATCGACGTCTATTGTAGACATTCGATACAGCATACCAAAGTCTAAATTAGATCGGGATCCCTAGATTAGAAATGAGTCCTAGATTTAGGTACAGATTTGTATCGGTTCATGTAGTCAGATTGGATACATGTTTTTAATGATTGTTTATGCTTTTATATATGTTTATATGATTGCATGTATACATTATTTATACTGGGATATTTATATCTCACCGGAGTATCCGACTGTTATCTTGTTTTGTATGTGTGCATGACAATAGGTGGGACAGGATCGGGGTCAAGAAGATGATGAGAGAAGACGAGTTTAGAGTGGTGATTCCGGACTTATTGTAGATTTGGTTTAATACTCGACAGTTAGTAGTTGAACCTTAGACTAGTTTGAATAATTGTTGTACATTATTTTACTTATATACTGTAAGGACCGTGCATCGTATTATCGTAAATCTTATATGATTATCGATAATTAATGAATTTGATATGTGATTATACAATTGATGTATATTATGATGATGAAATTGAGAAAATGAGTATTGAACGTGAATTGACGTTGTAAGAGCTCGAGTGGAGAAGCCGAACGCCAATTTAGTACAAATCTAAATATTTGTACAGAACATGTGGCGCCCGGGCGGTAGAAAATGACCGCCCGAGCGCCAATGTATGCAAAGAGAGAGTTCGGGCAGAATGTTCCGCGCCCGAGCGGTAACTTTCTACCGCCCGAGCGCGGCATAAATGCAACTCGAGGACAGAATGTCTCGCGCTCGGGCGCGAGAATTCTACCGCCCGAGCGCGAGAGGCGGTGGGATAAGCATAAATTCTTATTTTCTTTCCTCCGTCAGTTGGTTTATGTAACTTCGAGAGAGAAACGAGAAATTCTGATTTTCTATCGTCCGAATCGACTTTGAAACGCCGTCTAAACGCGAAACAAATTATATATTTGTAATCTGCGCGTCGAGGGCTTCAGACTGAGGTAATTTTCTTCTAGTTCCAGCAGCTTGAAATATCAAAGTGCTGGAATAGCATGTATTTGAAGTGATTATGTAGTAGAATAACCGACAAGAAACTCATATTCGAAGTCGAAATTGAATTATGATAAGATTTGAATTTGATATGAATTATTGAAGTTTCAAATGATATTTGAAACTCATATTAATGATTTTGGAGTATGTTATTGATTGAAATGAGTATGTTATTGATGTAGATAAAGTATTATACTGATATCTTCAAGTTACATCAACTGGAACGAAGAATTGAGGTATGTTGCGACCGGGTAACATACGACAGGTATCTGTATTATATGATATATGATTGAATTGATTGGATTGGATTGGAATACGTGTCTATGTGCCTATTTGATGATTTGATGTGGCATACATGACATTGAGATTTGAGTATCGATGTACAAAATAAATGTTTTGTTAACACACATCATTTTATGCATACATCGATACATGACATGCACGTTGAGCTATGATCCTTGGATACCCTGATATGATTTGATTGGATTCCGGGGTTTGTGAACACAATCGCTATGCCGGTATTATATGACCCGTAAAGCATAGACAATTGTGGCCCCATATGATTGGATATGAGATGAGGGATTGATGGCGCTTCGTCGACGCTATCATATGTGTATTCCCATATCGGCCGGTGTGCCAGCTCGAGCATTGATTTGATTTGATAGCGATTCGATTGATTCTGACATGTGCTCAGTGGATGGGCATTTGACCCGATACCTCCACGACATACATGCATTGCATACCATATATCATTGTTTAGATATCTGTGGTATATATGATTGGTTGTTCCATACGGAGCTTTGCTCACCCCCAAGGGGGGCTGTTGTTGTCTTTGTGTGTGGACAATGGTAGGTACTCCAGGATATCAGGAGGTCAGGGAGGGCACTTCTGGAGGAAGCCACAGCTTGGGCTGAGGTTTATGTTTATGTCTTGTTCCCAGTATATATGTATATGTATCTATATACCGGGGCATGTCCCGAGGATATGAGATGTTTGTATGTGATTGGTTTTGATTATGTGTGGGCGTGTTTTATGATTTGAATTTAGATACTATTTTTAGTATTTAAATATCAGAAGAGATATTTTGGGCTCATTGTAAAGAAATTTTAAACTCGTTTTCCGCTGTAATTACTTAACCCTAATCAAATGCATTGTAATAACGATTAGGAGCTAAGGGCCCCACATATACTGAGATGTATATTAGTTATATTCCACTACATTCCGCAGATATATTTTAAAAAGAAAAATTTTTAGACCCTGCTTATCTTAATTGATAATTAAATCCCAAAGATGATTAAGAAGATGATTAGCGTCCGGGTCCCCACAATGCATCTAATGCTTTAAAAAAATTTAGTAAAATACCAAAGAAATTTAATAACTTGTCTGCAAGTGGTTCACGTGGACCTTCAAATTTTTGAGACGTTACATGGAATCTATCCACCCGGTGACTTACGACTGGTTTACGATTATGTATGGGTACGGACATCTAGTCCAAGGGCTGTGGTGATCTCTACCGCCCAGTATACTGTGGTTTAGTCTGATCAGACGTTCATGATATGTTATGGGCCACTTTCGTTGAAACGTTATCTCTACCAGAAAATTTTAAGATATGAAATGTTATGACAGGGTTCTACCGAGCCAAGCTTTTATATACAATTTTCAGAAATGCACGTAATTATACTTACTTGTGACACAATTTTCACCTTACGCTTTACGATACAATAATTTTTATGTTGTATACGATTTTATGATATATTTACTTGCTATTCACGATATATGCATGTTGAGTCTTTAGACTCACTAGACTTGATTGTTGTAGATACTAATGAGACCGAGACTGAGGGTGGAGACCAGTGAGCTAGCTTGGGTCAGCAGTAGTAGGAATCCGAGGACCTCATGTTTCAGTTTATTCCCCTTTGTATGTTCAAATTCAGATTTTAATATGTCGGATTATTTTTAAGTTGTTTTGAAACACAATATTTACTTCCGCTGTTATTTTAAAGTTAAATCTATTTATAGATTATTTTATAAATGAGGCAATTTATTTATTTAGAAAATTTTTTGATAATTCCGTAAAAATGCGAATACGAAATTCGGGCCTTCACACCATAAGATGTCATATCAATGAAAAAGAATTCTATGTATTAAAAAGGGCTTTTGAAAAATGACCATTATTTTTACTCGCAAAGAAATTCACTTTAAAAGTTGATAATACGAAGGTGAAAGCTTTCTTAAGGAATAGAATTGAGTCTAAACCTGAGAAGGCCAGATTATTACGTTGGCAAGTACTGTGTCAGAATTATATTTTTGATATTGTGATAACTAAATCTCATGAAAATATTCTTGCAGATTTTTTAACAAGAGATGGACAGCGGTAATATCGATCCCATCATCAAGATGAAGAGGCATTTGAGGGAATACCTTGAAATGCTTCAAAACGAGTTTAACAAGTGATCGAGCAAAACTTGCACTATAAATTCCCCAAGAAAATATGATTTTGTATGCTCAAAATGTAATCGCAAGTGCACGATGTCAAGTAATAGTATAGTGTATATGAATACGAGTATCGTTCCACTGGAGACTGTATTTAACAAGTAATATTTTAGTTATTAGAACTTTAGCGACGAAATTTGATTGTTTGTTTTATGACTAATAAATTTCAAGAAAATTTAAATAAACAAGCTCAAAGATTAAATGATGAAATATGAATGCTAAATCAATGGATTAAATTTCAAATGATAAAAGAATTTGTTGGGAATTCTGGTTCACCTACCCCGTATTAATTAATCAATTCGTTCGATTGTGTTCTACGCTTCCGACAGGATTTCCTATTCAATTGAACACACTTTCTCGAGCTATGCCAAACTAATTCACTCAATGAAGTAATTAAATGTCTTTAATTATTTATCAAGAATTAACCGCATTTCGATTGATGAAATCCCCTAGTTTTCGACCCTAAGGACTATGACTATCGGCACGTATCCAATTTCATATGTCTATGCAAATTGTAGATCCGCAGATTATACTACTCGATCCTATCACTAGTTATTCTCTCGCACTCACTCGTGATATAAAATTGTCGTAAAAGTTAGCTACGCTCAAACGACACAACAAAAATCGTAGTACAATCAAGAATAAAGCACAACTCAAAATATAAATTAATCAACTAAAAGTTTGGGGTAGGATCCCCTTTAATCCCAACAAATATGAAAGTTAGCTACTAGAATTCATGATGAAAATCAGCAAAACAATATTTAAATGACGGAAAATAAACTAGAAATACGAGACGTGACGAATTCTGCGAAGAACGATGCCCGGAAACAGTCGAATCTTCAATCCAAGTGCAAAAAGCTCTTCAAAAACTCCTTGGCTCTCCAAAATATGTCTGAATAATTCTCAAAAGTCGACCAATCGCCTTACCATATCAGCCACCCTCCCAAAATTAAGGTAAGAAATCGCGCACAATAATCTTCCAAAAATAGGCGGCGCTCGGGCGGTAGAAAAGTACCGCTCGAGCGCCACACTCTCTGTGAGTTGCTGAACTTGTGCGGCATTCGCGCTCGAGCGGTAGAAAAGTACCGCCCGAGCGCCACATGTTCTGTCTCGGCACTTCAACTTCTCGCGCCCGGGCGGTAGAAATGTACCGCTCGGGCGCCGCTTGTTCTGTCCAATATTCTTGAGCTTTCCACCTTTCGCTCTGATTTTCGTTCTCCGATCATTTTTCCTGCAGATCCATCACACACAAGTGAGACCTAATCAAAAGCAATTAATTACTATAAAATGAACAAAAAGTAAATGAAATGCATGCATGCGCAATGTAAACACAATTAAAACTAATGCAATAAACACGTAAAAACACCCCCTATCAACCCCCTCATACTAACCTTTTGCTTGCCCTCAAGCAAAACAGGTTAAAGCACGAGACTCTAAACAACCACAACAAAAGTAAAAGACTCAAACAAGAACTAACCAACACAATTAAATACCAATGGTGAAGTGACACGTTTATGTTCATGCCTTTGTTTACTTTCCCACTACCCATCATAATCAAGTCAAGTCGCAACGAATACTCATTCTCGTCCACACATAAATATCGACACTAATTTGAACGTGTGTGTGTGTCATGATGGGTCTAGTCATTCGTACGTCAACTAGATCAATCATCAAATCATGCGAGTCACTCAATCAACACTTCAATACAAGTCTCACTAGCATGCATCCCCGTGTCCATTTATCACTAGCCATAAATTGAACTTTATTCAACTTTTAAGATAAAGGTGTCGGAAAGCAGGAAAATAAGCTCAAATGGCTAAAAATTGGGAGTACACCGATCATTTTCATTGTGCAATCGTCAAGACTTATCGTCTGACTTTCCTCATCTCCTTACATCTCCAACTTTTAGCCTAGGAATAGAATTTCATTCCTTTTATTTCGGCTCCCCCTCACCTTACATCTCCTTCTTTATTCTTTTTTCCTTTTTTGTTTTGTTTTTTTTTTTGAATGCACAATTTTCACACATGTACTCCCTAGGCTAAGAATATAATATAACTTTGGATTACAGCCGGTTGGGAGTGTGATCTTTTAATGAGTGCATTGGAACGGAGATAAATGTAAAGTTCAAGGCAAATCAAATTTTCTCATTCAAGGTCCCACATAGCGACTTATTTTCACGGGTTTGCATGCTAAATCAACTCATAAATGGTGCCTTTCAAGTTAACCACATAAAACTTTCAAATTTCACCATTATTCCTACAAAATTCTAGCCCCCACACATATGTGCTCAACAAGTTCAAAATTTGTACCATAATTCATGCTTTAACAATCACGAGTATCATTCACGACGTGACCCAATCAATATTTTTGTAAACTATCAATTCACCATCATCATTGGCTCATAAACATGTCTTCTCACCATAAACGACTTTAAACAACATAAATGCAATGACTTAAAAACCAATTAACTAAACACGCAGAACAACCTAACAAAACAATCTACCCCCCCTCATACTAGAGTTGTGCAATGCCCTCATTGCACAAAACGAAACAAAAACTAAGAACAAAAAGAACCATGAAGGCAAATGCAAAAGAGAATATGCAAAATAAAAAGAAAGGGGAAACAGTAAACTCCCCTGATCAAGGCTCATCCTCGTCATGTTCCGGCGGTTGCACTCCGGCGGCACCCCGTGCTGGTTATAATCATACTGGAACTGGAATGGGGGAGGAGGTAGCGGAGACGACGGCACGGTCCTTGGTTCAGTGCCTCCTTGCACAAGTAGCGAGCGCATCATGGAGTCAATGTGCGATAGATGGTCGGTGACATATGAGTTGAATTGACCCTGATACGTTTGGAAGGCGAGATTCTCAGCCATCATATCGGTTTGAGTTCTCCGGCGGGGTGGTGGTGGACGGGGACGTGCAGCGGCGGTGCTAGAACCACCTACATCTTCCTCGGGAGAGGGGAAGTCGATTTGGCGCTTGGCATTCTTCCTTTTCCAGTCGTCGATACAGATCGGCTTCATGGGTTGAATCCATTCCTCGTCGTCCCGAAATAGAACTCCCGCACGGGCACACAACTCGGATATAATCGTCGGGAAGAACAGACCGACGTGACTGTTGCGAGCACACAACATGATTTGAGAGTTGATCAGTGTGCCCACATTCACGTCGTAGCCGTGAGTTAACGCAAAAAGGAGAACCGCTCGTTCCTTTTGGACCTCGCTCTTATGCGAGACCGGCATCATCCGTCGGGCCACAAATAAGTACCACATGGCAACGTCAGCGGTTAAGAATTTCTCGTCGAAGCAGCTCGACGGTCCGCCCAATGGTTTCCACATAGCACCCGCACCCGGATGGCATAGCGCTGTGATGATCAAGTCATAGTTCGGGTCAGCGGCTAAAGCCTCAAAATGAGAATTGTCGACCTCCGCCGTTTCCAAAAGTGCATTGATAGTTGCCGAGTCACACGGGACATGAACACCCCGAACAAACACCGTCCCATTTCTCCCCTCCATAGCATTTGCGTAAAATTCACGCACCACCGAAACTACCGCCGCCTTAGGATGATTGGAAAAAGTTTCCCATCCACGCCGTTCGAATTCTATCCGAGTTCCTACGTGCCTATCTTCAAGTTGTTTTCGGAATCCCCTCTCCACTATCGGATTTCTATTTATCTTAGCATGCTCATACCTAGCCCGAGCTTCCTCACTAACAAAGCGATGCCTATCAAAAGTCGAAGAAGCGGAAGTACCTCTTTGTTTCTTCTTTGGAGCCATAGGAGTGGATGAGAGAGATTGTGGGGGAATCGGAGAAGATGACGCTTGAATCCCGCAGGAGGCGCTTGCCCACGATGCTTGAATCTTGATAATTGGAGTGATTCCCTGCAAGAAGATGAGAGGAGAGTGTAGGGGGGTTAGGGTTTGAGAGAAAAATTTGGGAAATTTGGTGCAGAATGAGGGAGAGGGGAAGGGGATTCGCGTTTTAAAAAGGCATCGCGCTCGAGCGGTAGAAAGTTACCGCTCGAGCGCCGGGGCCTCGGGAAAAAATTTTAAAGGCAAATGTTCGCGCTCGGGCGGTAGAATATTACCGCCCGAGCGCCAAGCTCTCTGGAAATTGTGCCTCTGCTTCGCGCTCGAGCGGTAAAAATTTACCGCCCGGGCGCCGAGTTCTCGGGAAAAATTCACATTTCACTTTTTTTAAAAAAAAAAAAAAAGAAATTAACACAACTGGAAAATAAGCTGACACGAAAGATAAAGGAAAATTAAATTAAATGCAAGAGAAGGGAAAAGAAGTAAGTTCTCAATTTATCGTCGAGAGCTAGACTGTCGGTCTGTCTCAGTTCGGAGTGTCTTGGAACCGGGTGATTCCAAGTTGCGGCTCAACTGTGCCACCCATGTAGTGCTTCAGTCGCTGGGCATTGACCGTAAATGTCCCATCCTTCCCATCTTTCAATTCTACAGCTCCCGATGGATAAACTTTTGCGATCACGAATGGACCAGACCATCGTGACTTCAATTTTCCGGGAAACAGTCGCAACCAGGAGTTGTAGAGTAGGACACTTTCGCCTTCTTTGAATTCTCTCTCGATGATCCTCTTGTCATGAGCCTTCTTTGTTTTATCTTTGTATGACAATGCAAGATCATATGCCTGATTCCGGAACTCCTCCAATTGGTCCAATTGAAGCAAACGTTGTTCACCTGCATCAGTAAAATTAAAGTTCAGCGCTTTTGTTGCCCAATATGCCTGATGCTCCAACTCGACAGGTAAATGACATGCTTTACCAAATAACAACCTATACGGTGTAGTGCCTATAGGTGTTTTAAAAGCAGTCCTATATGCCCATAGAGCATCATCTAACCTCACCGACCAGTCTTTCCTACTGACGCCTACCACTTTCTCCAGAATTCTCTTTATCTCTCGGTTCGACACTTCCACTTGACCACTCGTCTGGGGGTGATAAGGGGTAGAGATCTTATGTGTGACACCATATTTGCTTAAAAGTTTTTCAAAGAGTTTGTTGCAAAAATGAGTGCCACCATCACTAATGATTGCTCGTGGTGTTCCAAAGCGGTTAAAAATGTTTTTCTACAAAAATTTTAGAACCACTTGAGCATCATTAGTTGCGTATGCTTCTGCCTCTACCCACTTAGACACATAATCCACCGCCACCAAAATGTATTTTTTCGTGAACGAACTAGGAAATAGTCCCATAAAGTCTATTCCCCACACATCAAAAACCTCACACTCAATGATATTATTTAACGGCATTTCGTGACGGTTAGAGATGTTACCTGACCGCTGGCATTTATCACAATGTAGCACATAAGAACGAGCATCTTTAAAGAGGGTTGGCCAATAAAAGCCACATTCGAGTACCTTAGATGCCGTCCTCGTTGGTCCAAAGTGACCACCTACCTCACGATCATGGCAATGGTTGAGAATCTTATAAAACTCTTCCTCCGCAACACACCGTCTTATCATGGAATCTGCACAAATCTTAAACAAGAACGGTTCCTCCCAAAAATAGTATTTCACGTCAGAAAAGAATTTCTTTCGTTGGTGAAAAGATAGGTTTGGTGGAGGTGTGCCTGTGACAAGATAGTTAGCGAAATTTGCATACCATGGACAATTTCTCACCTCAAATAGTTGCTCATCCGGGAACCAATCATTGATAGCATGCTCAACAGAATCATTATAAATACATTCTAATCTAGACAAATGATCTGCTACCACATTCTCAACACCCTTCTTGTCCTTGATCTCTAAATCAAACTCTTGCAACAATAATACCCACCGAAGTAAGCGTGGCTTTGCATCTTTTTTAGCAAGTAAATATTTGAGGGCCGAATGATCAGTGAAAACAATTATTTTGGACAAAATAAGGTATGAATGAAATTTGTCAAGTGCAAACACTACGGCTAGTAATTCCTTCTCAGTGGTTGCATAATTTAATTGAGCCTCATCTAAGGTCTTACTTGCATAGTAGATTGTATGAAATACCTTGTTTTGTCGCTGGCCAAGCACGGCCCCCACTGCAGTGTCGCTGGCGTCGCACATTATCTCGAAAGGTAGATCCCAATCCGGTGCCACCAAGACAGGAGCCGTCACCAAGCGCTCCTTCAGATTCTCATATGCCTGTAAACAGTCAGAAGTGAAATCAAACGGCACATCTTTCATAAGTAAAGAAGAGAGAGGTTTTGCAATTTTTGAAAAATCTTTTATGAAACGCCGATAAAAACCGGCGTGGCCTAGAAAACTTCTAACTCCCTTTATGGACGCCGGAGGTGGTAACTTCTTGATGACTTCCACTTTCGCCTTGTCCACCTCTATCCCGTGCTCCGAAATCTTGTGCCCTAGGACAATGCCCTCTTGTACCATGAAATGGCACTTTTCCCAATTGAGCACCAAGTTGGTTTCCTCGCATCTCATCAACACCACCTGCAAGTTCTGCAAACAGTCATCAAAAGACGGTCCGAAAATAGAGAAGTCATCCATAAATATTTCAAGAAAAGTTTCTATCATATCATGGAATATAGCGGTCATGCAACGTTGAAAGGTGGCGGGTGAATTACACAAACCAAAGGGCATTCTTCTAAAAGCAAAAGTGCCATAAGGACAAGTGAAAGTGGTTTTCTCTTGGTCCTCGGGCGCAATCATGATTTGGTTATACCCAGAATACCCATCTAGAAAACAATAAAACTCATGACCCGCTAACCTCTCAAGCATTTGATCAATAAAAGGGAGGGGAAAGTGGTCTTTTCGGGTGGCATCATTCAATTTCCTATAGTCAATGCATACACGCCATCCCGTGACAGTCCTGGTGGGTATTAGTTCATTCTTATCATTTGTAATCACAGTAATACCACCCTTCTTTGGCACACATTGAACAGGACTTACCCATGCACTATCAGATATAGGATAGATAATACCTGCATCGAGAAGCTTAATCGTCTCAGCTTTCACTACCTCTTGCATCTTAGGATTCAATCTTCGCTGAGGTTGCACAAGAGGTGAGTACTTGTCTTCCATCAATATCTTGTGCATGCAGACTGAGGGATTGATCCCTTTGATATCTGCCACCTTCCATGCAAATGCGCCCTTGTGCGCTTTTAGAACCTCCACTAGTTTGGCTTCCATCACATCTGTCAAAGCGGCAGAAATTGTGGGGACCCGGACGCTGATCTGTCTTATTAATCATCTTCGGGATTCAATTATCAATTAAGATAAAACAGGGTCTAAAATTTTTCTTTTTAAAATGTAACTGCGGAAGGTAATGGAATATAAACAATATACATCTCTGTATAAGAACTACAGTTCAGTAGAAAAGTACAATACTGTACAACCTAAGTCTAAAGTTCAATTACTAAATTCAAGTAATAAACTAAGTCTGCTACAAGTCCGGAATCACCACGCTAACTCGTCTTCTCTCATCGTCATCTCGACCCTGATCCAGCCCCATCTGTTGTCATGCACACATACAAAACAAGACAACAGCCGGATAACTCCGGTGAGAATAAATCCCAGTATAAAACATGGTAAGCATGTATATAAACAAACTAATTTATAAAACATGTTATCACGTATAAAAACAATCTATTTCATAATCTATGAAATTAATCAAATGTAGCATGCAACTCAAATCAGATAAACATGCATATAAACAATCTTAATCATAAAACATGCTAACCCAACTGAAAGCAGTAATGATGGGTCCCACGATCTAGGAGCCACATCCATATAAGCATGCAGTTCTAATCAAATCATGTCTAGACTTGACTCGATCTATAACTCTAGGGATCCCGGTGTGAATAAGACGTCACTATCTGTCACCTACCCTACCAATCGAGGTGCTGTACGTCTTATTCCTAGACTTCGGCCTGATCTGTATCTACATCTACAAAGGGGCGGTGATCTTCCCCTAAGCTGAGATATCGCCGAACATCTAGAAGTCTGCCTGATCTCCAGACTGTCCTATCTTAATGCATGAATACACAATCTGTAAACAAACATAATCATTCTAATGCAATGCCACAAGATCTGTAAACAAAGCATAGCAAGATTTGTATACAAGTTCTATAAACAATCATATCAAAACATAAATAATAGTCTAGTATGTGATTTGTTTGGGAAACTCAAATGAGATCTGATTTGAGTTATATCTTCCCAGATATCACATGAATTATACCTTTATCTTCCCCGTCTGAGGAAGACGAAATCTCGAAGTCCGGTCTGCTCATATCCGATCTGAAATGACAATAACAAATATACTGTATCAATGTATAATTCAATTCACAATCTGTATTCACAATCTGTTCTGATCACTACTCAACTCAGTACATAATCTGATCAATATCGGAACAAAATACCATCTGATTCATATCAACAACATCAGGGTATAATCTAAATCATATCTGAATCTGATCAATCTAATTCAACTGATGTTTCAATGGCATAATAACCCAGTCTTGTAATCCCATCAGTCTCAACATCACAAATATAATACCAGAACTCATAATCAATCTCAGTACAATTTATAATCTCAATATCTGTACACTCTGAATCAATAATAACACAATTCTGATATCAAATCTAAATCAAATCATTTCTGAAAATCATAAAAATTCCATAAACAGTCTGTTTCTAAATCTGACTTCAATTCTATAATATCTACGGTAGTATAAACACCATATCTGAATTCTATTCAATTCTGACAACATCATAAAATCAAATCTTGTCTCAACGTAATAAAACTTACGTCCTTGTGTAGCTCTTGACGAGAGGAGCACGGTACTATGTTCGGATTCAAATTCTGACAGACGGATCTTGCCAAATCGAAATTTTAAAGAAAATAAAAGCTTGAGGGATTTCTATGGAAGCTTTCGGTTTTTCCCTCATGCAAATTCTGAATTTTAAGTGAATGATGACACGTTAATGGGGTGACCAAGACAAGTGTCCCACTCAATTTTCCATATTTGCACTTTAGTCCCTCAACTTTTCACTAATTGCAAATTGGCCCCCGCTCAATCTTTTAAATTCAATTCAATCCTAAATAATTCCATTTCAATCCTAAATAATTGCAAACATCTTGGAATATAATTCAACACTCCAAAAGTGTCCAATTACATATTCTCGGATTAAAATAATATCATCTTTATTATCTCGGGCCTTACATTTCTCCCCCTCTTAGATCTGAGTTCGTCCTCGAACTCGCAAAACAATCACTTCATATATAACAGAAGAAATGTATAACAGAGTTTAAATCAAACTCTCATCTTAATGAATCCATTCTGAAATCTCTTTCTTGTATCAATTTCTGATTTCAAATCTGGAATAAGACTTCATAAAGTATACTATCATAATACTTCTTAAACTAACTCTGACAAAATCAATCTTGCCCTGTTGGTTATACAACATCCGTATAGACCCATCACAGTTCATAACAAAGAAATACCAGTAGTTGTTATCCCATTTGTTTATCCCAATCAAAGATAATTTCTATCTTCATTTTCCAATACCAATCGTCATCATCCGACGTTGGTTGTCTTAAATCTGTCCATTCTGAACTATCTGGATAACTATTGTCATACAGTAAATCATACAGTGACAATAAATCGTAATACTGAGTATTAACATCCAGTACTAAAGTTCTGCCAATATCTTCCAATATCTGGATAATATCCTCTGACTATCTGTCAATCTGTGAAAAATCTGCGAGAGAGAGCTCATGATATCTTCTATAATAAGTACAAACTCAATCATAATCACAATCTGATATAATCTACTTAAATGTTTTGTTCTATCTGAACATTTCTTTGACATCGATCTATGTCATTTAGTTCTGTTGGTACGTAATCTGGTACAAACTGATAGATATAGATTGAGTAATCTTTCAATCATAATCATATCATATCTCAATCTAAAGAAAATGACGGTAATTTCATTACGAAAGCCATAGAAATGTACTCCCATTTCTATTCAGAAATATACAAAATCTGTAATAATCTTCTGATTCCTATCTTTCTGTCCTCTTCTGTTAGCAATTCAGACATATCAGTACCATTTCTGCCAACATTTCGGTACCAATTCTGCCATAACTGATTTAATCTGTTTATATCACAGCTATCTGTTCGAATATCATACCTTATCAAACATCAGGATGAAAACTGAATCCACTACTGTGCATTTCTGACACTATCTGTGCTTTCAGATTCGAACTATTCTGTATAAACAATCAGTTAATAATATAAAGTAAAGAAGAAATACCTACCTGGTATTCGGCTCTGATTACAGATATCAAATTCTGTTATACAATTCTGAAACATTCTGATATCACATTTCTGAACTGTTGCAATTCTCAACTGTTTACAATATTCTGTATCAAATATACATGCAAACCATAGTAATATCAATCAGATTCGAGATAAAAACAACCTATACAGATCTAGTGAGTTTAAGAAAACTCATAAAGCATATATAACATAATAAGAGAATAAGAAAATCTGCAAAACTCAGTAATTCTGACTTTCTGATATTTCTGCTAATTCTGATATATCTGATACCTGTGTCGTTTACAGTCGCTGATTTCTGTCTCAACTGTGCAAATCAATCGTTATACAAACTGCAGATATCACATATGCTGAATACAATCTGTTTCAATTATGATTCATACCTGACCAATTTCTGTATACAATAATCGCGGTTATCTGAATATTCAATAAAATCTTCAAATATTCAATTCAACCAATTAGATACTGCTAACATATCAAATATCATAGATATAATAAGCATAAAATCATCAGAATATCCCTGAATCTAAGAGTTAGCAATTTGTACCCTTCTATTAATCTTCAATATCATTCTGTACTGAATTCTAGTATATAACCATTACCTGGTATCGATTCAATTCTGAAATCTACCTTTCTGATATCAAACATATCTGAAATCTTATCTAGGCAAATATCAATCAACCCTTACGTCACTATCAAATCTGTAGTTGCTAGACTCGATTTCAGTGGGTCTACTGAATACATAAGGATACTATCTGTTCCTTTCTGTATTCATCGAGTCATAAACAATGCATCTATTAAAGGAATTCTGAATCTAGAATCCTTATCGGAAAATCTCCGTTTATCAGTCAGATCTGGTCTGAATCTTACTATTTCTGGAACAATTTCTACTATATCTCTGTACTTGTTTATCATCTTAATATCAATTTGCAATCAAATCAGATCAACATACACAAGTACAGCCCAATCTAACTCCGTCTCATTCTTATCTTACTGTAGTATATATCTATCATAAAAATCTTAGATATCATCATTTTCCTCAACAATCAAGGAAAACAATACTACAGTACAACAAACCCAATAGGTATAGCATATCTCCATGCTAATCAATCATAGATACTCATAAAGAATGCATTAGTACATATCAATACATATGCAATATAATCATAAAGAAATAGTACCTATGATGTTCTGGGTCTGTTCTTCTGTCATTATTACCAATGACTCTGCTCCCTAAAATCTTCGAGAACCTCTTTGAGGACAAACTCTCGCAAAGTGTCCCGACTGTTTACAAACATTGCATCTACTAAGTACTCCTTGGCAGTGTTCTGTGGAATGTCTTCCTCTGCAAGTTCTGCAGTATACTCCAGTATAACTCGAACTGGAAATACGGGAGCTAGATGAACTACTTTGTCCACCTCCTAACTTCTTAAACTGTTTCTTTTCGATCTTCAATGGTTCTTTCTTTTTACTACTGATGCTGCCAATCTCAATTCTGGAAGGCGGTAGTTGTGGATTCGGTGCTGGAAGATCAAACGATGCTCCGTGTTGTCCTATCAGCACCGTTTATGCTCTTTTGGCTCTGTTCAATGTATCAGCAAAACTACTCGATTGCTTTACATTCACCAATGTACGTATCTCAGGATTCAATCCCTGAATGAACTGGCTAGACATCGCATCATCATTCTTAGCCACAAGAGGGGTAAAACGTAATAAGGTGAAGAACTGTGCCAAATACTCATCAATACTCATCTGATTCTGTCTCAGGTTTGTAAATTCTGCACTTCTATCCTGTCTGTATGATATAGGGAAAAATCTTTGATAAAATTCAAATCTAAAGATTTTCCACGATATTACTGAACGATTCTGTTCTAAAGCTCCTTTGGTCAGTAACCACCATCTTCTGGCAGTCTCTTGCAACTGGTTCTCAATCAGTTTAATTCTACACTCATCTGTGAAACAAAAGAAATCAAATAACATTTCTGTCTCCTCAAGCCAATTCTCACAATCTGCTGACGTCTCATTTCCTTTCAGAACCGGCGGTTGAAACGATTGGAATCTCTTCAACTGAGCTTCTATCTGAGTCTCTGACACATCGATCTTAGGTTCTGACCTACCTGTCTGATCATATGAAGTACTGCCCTTTTCTGGAATTCTTCTAGGAGGTATATCTGATTACCAAAAACATTAGCAACCCAGTACAACCAATATGTTCTCATCTTTCTCTGATCATCTTACTGCTGATCGGGAATCAGATCTGATTCATACTTAGTGATACATAATACCAATCTAAATCAAATAATCAGGTAAACATGTATCTCAAAGCAGTAACACATAGTTTCATGCTAGCATCACAATGTCAATCAGCATTATAATCAATCTCATGCTAGCACACACATGCAAGAAAAGAAAATTCATCTACCCCGTACATTCTCTTCTATTTCAATCTAATAGATCTATCGCTAAAGGAACTATCAGCTCTGATTATCTGCCTCTAAAGGATCTATCGCTCTGATACCACCTGTTGTGGGGACCCGGACGCTGATCTGTCTTATTAATCATCTTCGGGATTCAATTATCAATTAAGATAAAACAGGGTCTAAAAATTTTTCTTTTTAAAATGTAACTGCGGAAGGTAATGGAATATAAACAATATACATCTCTGTATAAGAACTACAGTTCAGTAGAAAAGTACAATACTGTACAACCTAAGTCTAAAGTTCAATTACTAAATTCAAGTAATAAACTAAGTCTGCTACAAGTCCGGAATCACCACGCTAACTCGTCTTCTCTCATCGTCATCTCGACCCTGATCCAGCCCCATCTGTTGTCATGCACACATACAAAACAAGACAACAGCCGGATAACTCCGGTGAGAATAAATCCCAGTATAAAACATGGTAAGCATGTATATAAACAAACTAATTTATAAAACATGTTATCACGTATAAAAACAATCTATTTCATAATCTATGAAATTAATCAAATGTAGCATGCAACTCAAATCAGATAAACATGCATATAAACAATCTTAATCATAAAACATGCTAACCCAACTGAAAGCAGTAATGATGGGTCCCACGATCTAGGAGCCACATCCATATAAGCATGCAGTTCTAATCAAATCATGTCTAGACTTGACTCGATCTATAACTCTAGGGATCCCGGTGTGAATAAGACGTCACTATCTGTCACCTACCCTACCAATCGAGGTGCTGTACGTCTTATTCCTAGACTTCGGCCTGATCTGTATCTACATCTACAAAGGGGCGGTGATCTTCCCCTAAGCTGAGATATCGCCGAACATCTAGAAGTCTGCCTGATCTCCAGACTGTCCTATCTTAATGCATGAATACACAATCTGTAAACAAACATAATCATTCTAATGCAATGCCACAAGATCTGTAAACAAAGCATAGCAAGATTTGTATACAAGTTCTATAAACAATCATATCAAAACATAAATAATAGTCTAGTATGTGATTTGTTTGGGAAACTCAAATGAGATCTGATTTGAGTTATATCTTCCCAGATATCACATGAATTATACCTTTATCTTCCCCGTCTGAGGAAGACGAAGTCTCGAAGTCCGGTCTGCTCATATCCGATCTGAAATGACAATAACAAATATACTGTATCAATGTATAATTCAATTCACAATCTGTATTCACAATCTGTTCTGATCACTACTCAACTCAGTACATAATCTGATCAATATCGGAACAAAATACCATCTGATTCATATCAACAACATCAGGGTATAATCTAAATCATATCTGAATTTGATCAATCTAATTCAACTGATGTTTCAATGGCATAATAACCCAGTCTTGTAATCCCATCAGTCTCAACATCACAAATATAATACCAGAACTCATAATCAATCTCAGTACAATTTATAATCTCAATATCTGTACACTCTGAATCAATAATAACACAATTCTGATATCAAATCTAAATCAAATCATTTCTGAAAATCATAAAAATTCCATAAACAGTCTGTTTCTAAATCTGACTTCAATTCTATAATATCTACGGTAGTATAAACACCATATCTGAATTCTATTCAATTCTGACAACATCATAAAATCAAATCTTGTCTCAACGTAATAAAACTTACGTCCTTGTGTAGCTCTTGACGAGAGGAGCACGGTACTATGTTCGGATTCAAATTCTGACAGACGGATCTTGCCAAATCGAAATTTTAAAGAAAATAAAAGCTTGAGGGATTTCTATGGAAGCTTTCGGTTTTTCCCTCATGCAAATTCTGAATTTTAAGTGAATGATGACACGTTAATGGGGTGACCAAGACAAGTGTCCCACTCAATTTTCCATATTTGCACTTTAGTCCCTCAACTTTTCACTAATTGCAAATTGGCCCCCGCTCAATCTTTTAAATTCAATTCAATCCTAAATAATTCCATTTCAATCCTAAATAATTGCAAACATCTTGGAATATAATTCAACACTCCAAAAGTTTCCAATTACATATTCTCGGATTAAAATAATATCATCTTTATTATCTCGGGCCTTACAGAAATAATGACAGGTAATGTGGTATTCTCACCTAAGTAAACGTACTTGAGGTGTGGAGGCAACGGCTTTAGCTCAAGTGTGGGTGGCTCCTCGATGCTTGACCTTTGAGGGGTCAAATCTCTTCGTTCTCCTAGATACTCCAGTCGCATCCTCATCGGCTTTCTCCATGGAAGGTTGGCATTCAAGTGTGCCACGATTTCAGCTTTCTCTTCATCCAATTCCTCTTCTCCCAATTTAGTGGTGATAGTGGCCTCCACCGGGTCCCTAAAAGTATCCTGCACATAATGAGACACAAGAGAGTCCAAAGCATCAATTCTAAAACAACTATCAGAATGCAGTGTGTGCTTAAGTGCATGAAAAACATCGAAAGTAATCTCATCCTCGCCCACTCTCAGTTTCAACTTCCCATCTTGCACATCAATCAGTGCCTTGCCAGTTGCAAGGAACGGTCTACCCAAAATCAGAGGCATCTCCGCATCCTCCTCCATATCAAGCACCACGAAGTCCGCAGGGAAAATAAATTTGTCCACTTTCACTAGCACATCCTCAATCACTCCGCGGGGGTACTTGACAGACCTGTCAGCCAGTTGTAAAGACATCCTCGTCGGCTTAGGCTCTCCTAATCCGAGTTTCTTGAAAACAGATAAGGGCATCAGATTAATACTTGCACCAAGATCACACAATGCTTTACGAAAAAAAACATCACCAATCATGCAAGGGATAGAAAAACTCCCTGGGTCTTTTAGTTTTGGTGGGATTTTGTTTTGTACCAAAGCAGAGCAACTCTCAGTCAATTCACTGTCAGGTGATCCTCCAATTTTCGCTTGTTAGCTAAGATGTCCTTCAAGAATTTGGCATAACTAGGCATTTGCATTAAAGCATCGGCAAAGGGAATATTGATATGCAGTTTTTTAAACACCTCAAGAAATTTACCGAATTGTGCATCTAGTTTTGCCATTTTCAATGCTGCAGGGAAAGGCGGGGGGATAACAATCTTAGGATGTGCCATGGGTGCTGGTGTAGAGTTAGATGACTTACCTTTCGACGCCTCAGCATGCTCATCCGATACTTGGCTTTTCTCTTTCTCTCTAGGCTCCAAAATCTTTCCACTCTTCAACTCAATGGCCTTCACTTGCTCTTTTGGATTAGTTTCGGTGTTGCTTGGCAAGGTGCCCGGCTCTCGATTTGCTATCATCTTGACCAATTGCCCAATCTGAGTTTCGAGCCCCTTAATCGACGCATCTTGATTTTGAAGTCTAGTTTCAGTGGATGAAATAAACTTAGACATCATTTGCTCCAAGTTGGACTTTTCTTCTCTAGGAGGATCGGATCTGTACATTGGTTGTTTGCCATATTGTTGTCGTCCTTGCGGTCTAGTTTGACTGTTTTGACCGCCCCATGAGAAGTTAGGATGTTGCCTCCACCCAGGATTGTATGTGTTTGAATAAGGGTCATGCCTTGGGCGGTTTTGGACTCCCACTTGATGCACAGGTGCTCCTTCGGGCACATAGAATGGATTGTCATCTTGACAGTCTTTCACATAGTGCTCACCCCCACATTTCTCACAGAATACCACTTGCAAACGCATAGTCGTGCCACCCATGTTCAAGCCATCCTGTTTCCTGTTTAAAACATCAAGTTGTGCAGTAATAGCAGATAAATCAGTTACCTGGTGAATCCCTGCACTTTTTCGCTGATTGTTCCTGTCAGATTGAGGGTGATAACTGCTAGCAACCATCTCCTCCAGTAGCTCATACCCTTCCTCAGCAGTTTTTCTCAATAGATTTCCACAAGCCGCAGCATCTATCATAGTACGATTAGGAGTAAGCAAGCCATAATAGAAGGTTTGAACGACTAACCCAAGTGGCAACTCGTGATGTGGGCATCTTCGTAATAGATCTTTGAAACGCTCCCATGCCTCATATAGTGACTCTTGATCGAACTGAGCAAATGTTGTGATGTCTGCCCGCAGCTTCATGGTCTTCGATGGAGGAAAGTATTTGATAAGAAACGCTTTCGCCATGTCCTCCCATGTAGTGATCGAACCTACAGGTAAAAAATTCAACCAAGCTTTAGCCTTATCACGCAACGAGAAAGGAAATAAACGCAGTCTAACAGCATCATCAGAAACTCCATTAAATTTAAAAGTATCACAAATCTCAAGAAAATCCGCGATGTGTGTGTTTGGATCGTCCACAGCAGTTCCTCCGAATTGGACTGTGTTCTGAATCATCTGGATTATAGCTGGCTTGATTTCAAAGTGATTTGCCCGCACAATAGGTCTCACAATGCTAGGGCGTGCACCATCCAAAGAAGGCTGGGCATACTCTAACATTGGTATGCGGCGTGGCATCTCAATATGTCTCTCTTCACGGCGCTCCTCCTCATGCTCATGCTCGTGTCTCTCCATCAGTTCCTTCAGTCTTTGCTGCTGTCTTCTCCTGCGAAAAGTTCTTTCAATTTCAGGGTCGAACTCAAGCTCCACGTCAAGTGACTTTGGCATGCACTAGACAAGATACCTGGAATAAAATATGGAGTGTTAGCTCAATAAAAATAAAATACACTAAAGAAAATAACTAAAAATATAATTGTAGATTAACAGTCCCCGGCAACGGCGCCAAAAACTTGATCGAGCAAAACTTGCACTATGAATTCCCCAAGAAAATATGATTTTGTATGCTCAAAATGTAATCGCAAGTGCACGATGTCAAGTAATAGTATAGTGTATATGAATACGAGTATCGTTCCACTGGAGACTGTATTTAACAAGTATTATTTTAGTTATTAAAACTTTAGCGACGAAATTTGATTGTTTGTTTTATGACTAATAAATTTCAAGAAAATTTAAATAAACAAGCTCAAAGATTAAATGATGAAATATGAATGCTAAATCAATGGATTAAATTTCAAATGATAAAAGAATTTGTTGGGAATTCTGGTTCACCTACCCCGTATTAATTAATCAATTCGTTCGATTGTGTTCTACGCTTCCGACAGGATTTCCTATTCAATTGAACACACTCTCTCGAGCTATGTCAAACTAATTCACTCAATTAAGTAATTAAATGTCTTTAATTATTTATCAAGAATGAACCACATTTCGATTGATGAAATCCCCTAGTTTTCAACCCTAAGGACTATGACTATCGGCACGTATCCAATTTCATATGTCTATGCAAATTGTAGATCCGCAGATTATACTACTCGATCCTATCACTAGTTATTCTCTCGCACTCACTCGTGATATAAAATTGTCGTAAAAGTTAGCTACGCTCAAACGACACAACAAAAATCGTAGTACAATCAAGAATAAAGCACAACTCAAAATATAAATTAATCAACTAAAAGTTTGGGGTAGGATCCCCTTTAATCCCAACAAATATGAAAGTTAGCTACTAGAATTCATGATGAAAATCAGCAAAACAATATTTAAATGACGGAAAATAAACTAGAAATACGAGACGTGACGAATTCTGCGAAGAACGATGCCCGGAAACAGTCGAATCTTCAATCCAAGTGCAAAAAGCTCTTCAAAAACTCCTTGGCTCTCCAAAATATGTCTGAATAATTCTCAAAAGTCGACCAATCGCCTTACCATATCAGCCACCCTCCCAAAATTAAGGTAAGAAATCGCGCACAATAATCTTCCAAAAATAGGCGGCGCTCGGGCGGTAGAAAAGTACCGCTCGAGCGCCACACTTTCTGTGAGTTGCTGGACTTGTGCAGCATTCGCGCTCGGGCGGTAGAAAAGTACCGCCCGAGCGCCACATGTTCTGTCTCGGCACTTCAACTTCTCGCGCCCGGGCGGTAGAAATGTACCGCTCGGGCGCCGCTTGTTCTGTCCAATATTCTTGAGCTTTCCACCTTTCACTCTGATTTTCGTTCTCCGATCATTTTTCCTGCAGATCCATCACACACAAGTGAGACCTAATCAAAAGCAATTAATTACTATAAAATGAACAAAAAGTAAATGAAATGCATGCATGCGCAATGTAAACACAATTAAAACTAATGCAATAAACACGTAAAAACACCCCCTATCAACAAGCTGGTCTTAAATGCAGAAGTTGCAGGAAGATTACAACAAGCCGATAAGAGAATTGTCTCCGATCTAATCACATGATGTTTACAGGCATATACTCAGTTATGGTCTGTAATACGAAGGCCTATCCTCCAAGGCTTTGAGAAGCCATTAGTTTCCCTAATGGAGAGTTTTCGAGTATAGGACTCTAACCTGGAGCAGGGGATTCAAATACCTATAGCACAAGTGTTAAGTCGGGATCATATCCAGATGAGTCGGCTGAAACAAAAATTGAGATTCTAGATCCTTATCTTGAGTCCTCAAGTCAACCCTTCACCTCGGGGATTGAAGAGAAAAAGATCAACCTTAGACCTAATACTCACAAGGGTAAATCTAAGGTTGATACTAATGATGCTACAATTTCTCCATTACAGGTGTACCAACGAAATCGAGAGAAATCGAAAACCAGAGTAGGAATTAACGCAGCTATTATCCGGGTTGATGTTGCAGGAAAATAAGCTAGGGTATGGATGAAACCAAATTCATATCCAAAAGAGGTCAAAGCTTAGTATGAATTTGGGCTCTTGCCTCAGTTTGTACCACATCACCAAGCTTCCCAGAAATTTCAGGTCTACCAAAATGGATACATGAAGCTGTTCATGAAACTTCGGCAAATAACGATTATTTGTCCAGAGGAGATATTCTGGATCTATACTTTTTCAGTACAGCTGATATGTGTGATTTTTACGTGTTTTATTGCATTAGTTTGTCTGTGTTTGCATTGTGCATGCGTACATTTCGTTTACATTTTGTTCATTTTAGAGTAAACATTTGCATGTGATCGTGTCTCACTTGGATGTGACGAAATTGCTGGAAAAATGACCGGAAAAACAAAAATCGGAGCCAAGTGCCAAGTCAAGAAAATAATGTGCAGAAGAGTTGGCGCTCGGGCGGTGAAATTGTACCGCCCGAGCGCGAGAGGTTAAATGCCAAGGAGAAATCCAGAGAGGTCGGCGCTCGAGCGGTTGTTTTCTAACGCTCGAGCGCGACCCGGGATCCAAGAAGAGAAAAGTTACAAAAGATTGGCGCTCGAGCGGTAATTCCCTACCGCCCGAGCGCGAGAAGCCGCATTCCCCAAGTGCTTTACAGAGAGTATGGCGCTCGAGCGGTAATATTCTACCGCCCGAGCGCCACCTATTTTTGGAAAAATATATTTGCCGATTCCTTACCTTAGTGGTAAAAGGGAGATGACATGGGGATGATTATTGCACGAAATAGAGGGGATTCAGACTTCATTGAAAGGCGGCTCGGAGCTTGGGAGAGACTTTTGCGCTTGGATTGAAGATTCGAGGATTTCCGGGCACCATTCTTCGCGTTTCTCGTCAATTCTAGTATTTCTAATTTAGTTTTCATCTTTAAACATTGTTTTGCTGATTTCACTAAGGAATTTTAGTAGCCAAACCCTTAATATTTGTTGGGATTTAAGGGGAGCCTACCCCAAACTTTGATTTGAATTAATTTATATTCGATTGTTGCGTTATTCTTGATTATACTATTGTTTTATTGTGTTGTTAGAGCGTAGCTAACTTTAAAAACGTCCTTATATTGCGAGTGAGTTCGAGAGAATAACTTGTGATAGGAACGTGATAGGATCGGTTGTCGTAACAAGAGTGTTTAGAAGGGGGGTTGAATAAACACTTACAATTAAAATTGTTCTTTAAAAATATTTGAGTTCAGTTTGGTGACAAACTGAATCTCGGAATCTTGTTTGTCAATAACAATCAGTTAAACTAGAGTAGTTGCGGAAAGTAACTGACTGAAAGATAGAATACGAAACTGAAAGAAATATGCAAGAGTTGTTTCTGGATGTTCGGAGAATTCAATTACTCCTACGTCACCCCTTCTATCACAAGGATATGATATTTACTAAAAGGCTTTGATCGAGTACAACACTTGTACAGACCCACTTCAGTTTGGACTAACTACTGCCAAAACTGAAACTCTTAGTTCTACACAATATTCTCAGTGCGTAACAGATCTTAGCACTATTGAATCTAACAACTTTTAGAGAGTGCTAGTAAGCTCAAATTGTAGCCTTGATTGCTACGAATAATTCAAATAAGAATGAGCTAAGATTTTGACAGAGTAACAGCAAGTTTAATATTGAGTGATCGTCTCTACTTTCTTCTGCTGTTCTTCAGTCATATTTATAAACTTCTCTTTCAACGGTAACTTTGATATGCATTTGAATTCTAGTATCCGTTGATTGCCACTTCATCATTCCTTGAGCAATGTTCTCTTCATTGATTGTAATACGGCGTCTTAATTGCAATAGCCGAAATACGTTGTTCTATGCTGTAATGATTGAGATGAGACTTTCCATATTCAGCTGTTGTCTACTATGTCTTTTTGTCGGTTGTTCTTTGCCGAGAAACATTCAGTTGAGATATGTTTGAACTGAAACTTATGCGGCTGAGTATATTAACTGATCGGTTTCCAACTGATCAGTTTTCTTGATTAGTTCAGCTGGTTTCAGTTGTTAAGTAATCAGTCGCGTCTTTCGCATATTCAGTTGTCTCATAATTCAGTTAGTTTCTTTAGTTTGTCAAACTCCGAAATTTGGTTTCCAACAATTTCCCCCTTTTTGGTGTTTGACAAAACTAAGCATTTAGTAACTGAAGGATTGAACTCTTATAGACTGCTTCTTAACAAAAACTGTCTCAAAACAAACTACTAAACTGCTAACTGCTCTTCAATGTTTATTCTGACTATCTTCTCCCTTTTTGTCAAACTGAGCCATGTGAATAGATAATTGTCGAACTTCAGTAGATAAGATGCCGACATCAGCTGAGATACTGGAAATGGCAGTAAGAATTGAGGTTTGCAGTGAGTCTATTTTGTTTGCAACAGATGTTTCTAGTCTTTCAACTCGTTGGTTGATCACATCTTGAGTAACGAAAAGAGCAGCAGTTGTAGCTTTGTTCTGCTTGTGTTCTATGGCAACTGAGAGTTCAGTTACAACTTCTTGAATATTCTTCAGCTTTGCAACAACAAAATCTTCGGATCCATTCAGCTTTACAGAATGATAGAATTGGGTTGACTGAATGGATTTGAAGGCATCCATTATTTGATTCATATTTGTCTTAATGGTGTTGATTTCGTCAAACAATGCTTCTGAATTTGAGATTTCAGGAGACATGACTCCTATATCTTCCTGATGTGGCACTTGTTCTGGTGGAGTGAAAATTATCATAGTGCGATCAACTATCTCTTCTTTACCTTGAGAGGAAGAAGGTTGATTCTGAGCATCAGAAACACTTTGTTCTAGAATAACAGGGTTATCTGTGGTAACTGCTATTGGAGAATCATGGCTTGTTCTTCTGTTTGATCAACGGCTGAAACTTGGGGTGGTTCTTCAGTTTGAAGGTTTTCAACATTAGGCAACTACTCTTCCACGGATTCAGTAAGTGTTTCCTCTTGGTTCTGAGTGAGCACTTCAGTTTGCTCTTCAGTTTCAGATGTTACTCGCTGAACTGTTTCTGGAGTAACAAAAAATTGAGCTTGTTCTGCATTATCAGAGAATTGAACATGTTCTTCATCAACAAAAGTTTGAACATGTTCTTCGGCGATAAAAGTTTGACCTGGGTCGTCAGATGTAATCAGAACTTCTTGTTCTGTTTGTTCAGTCAGAGGATCAACTGATTCAAAATTTTGTGCTTCAGTTTGAGCTTCCTGAGCAACTGACTGAATGATTTCATCGATATTGTCGAAAGTCAGTTAGGCCTTAGAATACAGATGTTGATCCTCGGCTGTTGTTTGTGGAATCTCCTTGACTGATTTGTCAGCAATGAGTTCTTCAGAATATTCATTCTGCTGAGACGATGAAGGTTTGTATTCCTCTGTTCCTGAAGATTTTTCTGGAAGAACAAGTTCTTGATCTTCTTCCCAAAACCTTATTTCCCTCTGTAGGCCACTAAGATCTGCATCCAGTTGAGTGAACACAGCTCTATCTTGATATGCAGTTGGCCCTGTGGGGTTGTAGTTTTCTTTCAACTTTTAACCATCTTAGTCAGTTGAATAGCCCGTATTTGATCAAATAAATATTGTCTCCTTTCCAGTGCTTGAATAATGGTAGAAGCTTTAACTACTCTCAAAACTATCTTTTCCAGTTTAATAAACGTCTTCAGTTGGGATTTGTGCTTCAGTTTCTTGGCAAAAACTTCGGTCCTGAAGCTTTTCCAACGATAAAAAAATGTGAGTTTTGATGTGGCAAATGTATTTACCTCTTCCCAAATTAGATCGATATGAGTTTGAATGGCGTGAGATGGCCTTGGCTCCTCCTCAAGCTTGCCTTTTCCCTTCTCCGTGGTTAGAATATGAGGAATTTGTAAGCCAGATTTTGTAGACTCCACTGGTTCCTTCAATGTGACGCCTTGCTGTCTAGCCTGAGGTAAAATAGTGGGTTGATTTACACGAGTGAAGTGATCTTTTACTCTAGTGGGTATCTTTTCAGTTGGAACTGAATCATCAGGAGGGATGACTTGCAATGGGATAGCCTGAATCGGCTTTTCAGCAGCTGACTGAGACAGTTTCTCAGTAATGGTTGGTTCCACTGCTGGTATTGGTTTGGTTCTTTGTGTCCTTGGTTTCTTGATAAGTTAGGGAGAGGGAGTTTTCTCAGAATCTGATTCACTGAGAATCAGTTTTCGCTTTGTAGCCTTCAGTTGGGCCAGCGTCTTGGCTTTCTTGACTGATTTAGGAGCAGCTTGCTGCATCCCAATCTCCTTCTTGACTTTTACGAATTGTTAGGCGAGGGATCCAACTTGGTCTTTGGTGGAAAGATATTCTTGGCAGTGAATATCTTAAATTTTGAAGATTTTTCGGCATTGTTAGCTACCAGTCCTTTGAGTTTCAGAATATAACTGATTGGAATAGCAAACCCCATGGACTGTTTTGTTGATTTAAGCATATTCTTTAGAATGCTGAAAATAATGTACCTCCAGTTGACTTTCTTCTCACCCATGATGATTGTCATCACCTGGAATTTTTCAAGAGTGAGAGCTGCATATGAGCCAGCTTTAGCTAAAATTCCCTTTGCTACAATATCAGCCAATAACTGAATTTCTGGTTTCAGTTCTTTCTTTGGGTCGGAGAGTTTGATTTTCCGCCCATCAGCAGATAATGAGGATTGCATTTCCTCAATATCTGATGTTTTAACTTCAGAGAAATTGACATATCCATCAGTTGGCAAGGAAAACATTTCTCCAAAGTTTTCTTCAGATAAGATCAGCAACTGATCATTGATAGTGACAGAGATATTTCCTTCACCAGTAACATACCCTTTCAGATAGAATTCATTCACTTCCTTCGAGTATATTTCTTGTGAAGATTGTCCCAAAAACATTCTAAGCCCAGCAGATTCAATCTTCAGAAAGACATTTTTGATATCAGCTTCTTGAATTGATAAAACTGAGTCAAAATCGATTTCCATGGCATTCATCATGTGAGCAGGGATCTGATTAGCCATTTCGGAAGGTAAGATGATCTGAAATTCGTAGAAAATAAGCTTCGGAAATTGGTATGCTCTTAGAACTGATTGTATGCGTGAAGGAGAAGAACTGAATTGAAGCGGGTTTAGTACATTTGTACGTGACTGTTCAAATTCTGGACACGTGTCAGTCCATGAAAATTTTGAATAAAAATAAGTGTACGTGTGCTGTAATCGTGTGTATAAAGGTTAGCGGTTTTAAAATAAGCCACGTCGTCAATCTGCAGTCACGTCAATTGATTTAGAATATAATAAATTTTAATTAGTTAACGTACGTGAGAAGATTTGTAAACAATCCAACTAAACGATTAGTTGGGAAACTGATTCATTTCAGTTGAGAAATTACAAACAATTGTCTTCTCAGTTAACCTTTTAAAATTAATATTCCCCCTAAATTGGTGCATAAAACATTTAAAATGACGATGTAAAAATAAATTTAAAGCTTTTTTTAAAAAAATTTATTATATGATAAATGATCGCGGCCCTTCAGCTTCCATAACTTCTTGGCTATAAATAGAAGTGGCTCAGTCAGTTTCAGACATATCATCCAAAATATTCAAGATAAGAAACATGTCTGATACGAGTGGCTCAAGTCTTTCTCCTTTCTCTCTGGAGGCCAGGAAGGCCGAGATAGAAGATGAAGTCTTCTATGAAAGTCTGCATTACTGGGAGCGATTGCAGGAGCTTGAGCTGTTGTACAATTCTGGGGAGGCCACTACTCCTGAGTTGGTGGCAGAACTGAAGCAAATGCGAAAGAACTTGAATATTGCTGTGTGGGTGGACGTCTTCAAGGAAGGTCACATGTATCAGCTGATGCTCCGCAAGGAATTGAAGATCCTGAGGCGCATAGCTCATTCTCACAGCTTTCTCATGACTGCTCCTTCTTCTCTATCTGTTTGGTTGAAATTTTGGATAATTGTTGTGGAGGAGAAGTATGATGATGTAATCCTGACCAACATTTATAAGTAATGAAATATTTTTCTTGTTTGAACTCTGTTTTTCTTTTTCCTGCAAATAATGAGTTGATTACTAACTGATCAGATAAACTGATATTAATTGACTTCTGACTGAAATCAGTTAAAAATTAATAATTATGAAACGATACTCTAATATTTGTTGAAGGTAAAAATATAATAATTGTTAAACTAGTATCAACTGATAATAAATAACGGGTGAAGAAAAAGCCTGGGTAATTGCGATGACGTTTCGGTTGGCTTTAGTCTTTTCAACTTCTTCGCCATTTAATGTCACATGTCTATAAGTAAGACGATAGAAATGAATTGTGAGATAATATCAATAAAATTATGGCAGATTCAGATATATCCGATGCTTGTAGTGGTACTCAAAATCGCGTAACTGAAGAGATGCGTCCGCATTTAGAGGAGTTAAAGAGAAGCATTGAGGAGAAAGTTTTGATGAAGGTCATGTCTGTATGGTACAAGATACATGATCTTCATTTTGTATACCATAATCGTTTACCTACTACTCGTGCACAAAGAGCAAGAGCTAGAAAGTATCGAGACGTGTTTAATGTTTATCAAGTTACAGAACTGATCGAAGATCAAGCTCTGCTTCATACAATGCTCTGGACAGAGTGGCATCGACTGGATAAGCTTGCAAATTCTGAATCTTTCATAAAATTACGGATCCATGAACTTACCCATTGGTTGAATGACTGGAAGAATTTTGTTGGATCTGAACTGAGTAGTGTAACTTGGCATCGTTTTTATTCAAATGTAAAATTTGATTGACTCAGTGCTATCTTACTTTATTTTTCTGCAATCAAATTAATGTTAACAGAAGGTTTATAACAAACTGACATATGATAACTGACATTAGTTGACGGAAAGTAGTCAGTTGTGAGAAATGATTTTATAAGAAAGACAGTATTAATAATAAGTTTATGATAGATCAATTAACCCAAGAATATTTCGGAAGTAAGAAAACTTAGCCTCGGGTAATGGTTTTGTGAAGATATCAGCTGCTTGTTGTTCAGTTGAAATGTATTCCAGTCGAATATCCTTCATTAAAGCATGATCCCTAATGAAGCGATGCCTGACATCAATATGCTTGGTCCTTGAGTGAAGAACTGGATTGTAAGTGATAGCAATTGTGCTGGTATTATCACAAAATATGGGCGATTCAGTTGACGTTACTCCATAATCATTCAGTTGTTGCTGAATCCAGATCAGTTGTGCACAACAGCTACCAGCAGCAAGATATTCTGCTTCTGTTGTTGAGGTAGCTATGGATGTTTCCTTCTTGCTGAACCAAGAGATCAGTCTGTCTCCTAAGAACTGACAAGATCCACTTGTACTTTTGCGATCAAGCTTACATCCTGCATAATCTGCATCTGAATATCCAACTAAATTGAAGGTGGAGTCTTTGGAATACCATAGCACAACATTTTACGTGTCCTTAAGATATCTCATAATTCTTTTAGCAGCTGAGAAATGTGATTGCTTAGGATTTGCTTGAAATCTGGCACACATACAGACAGCAAAAACAATATCAGGATGACTGGCTGTTAGGTACAACAATGAACCTATTAACCCTCTATATAATGTCGCCTCCACTGATAGTCCCCCTTCGTCAGTGTCTAGTTTAACTGATGAGCTCATGGGAGTAGTTGCAGCTGAACATGATTCCATACCAAATTTCTTTAGCAACTCCTTTGTATATTTTGTTTGACTAATGAATACACCAGTTTCCAGTTGCTTCACTTGCAGTCCAAGAAAGAATGTCATTTCACCCATCATGCTCATTTCAAACTTGTCCTGCATTAACTTAGCAAACTTTTCGCACAATTTGGGGTTAGTTGACCCAAATATTATATCATCAACATAAATTTGAACTAATAGAATGTGATTATTTTTAGTAAATTTGAACAAGGTCTTATCAACTGATCCGACTGAAAAGTCATGATCAGTTAGGAATTTTGAAAGAGTTTCGTACCAAGCCCTTGGAGATTGTTTAAGACCATATAATGCTTTGTTCAAATAGTATACATGATCAGGAAGTTTGTGGTTTACAAAACCTGGAGGTTGTTCAACATATACTTCTTCTTGTAACTGACCGTTTAGGAATGCACTCTCCACATCCATCTGGTAAACTTTGAAGTTTTTGTGATATGCATAAGCAAGAAATATTCTGATTGCTTCCAATCTTGCAACTGGAGCATACGTCTCATCATAGTCAATTCCTTCTTCTTGCCTATATCCTTGTGCTACTAGTCTTGCTTTGTTGCGTATAACTGAACCGTCCTCGTTCAGTTTATTCATGTACACCCATTTTGTACCTATAATGGTTTTTGAAGTTGGTCTTGGAACTAAGTTCCAGACGTTACTGTGAGTGAACTGATTCAGCTCTTCTTGCATAGCATTTACCCAGTTAAGATCAGCAAGAGCTTCATCAATTTTCTTTGGTTCCAGTTGTGAGACAAAGGCTGAATGAATAAATAAATTTAACATTTGATTGCGAGTTTTTACTGGATCATATGGATTTCCTATTACCAATTCTGGTGGATGTGATTTTCTCCATCTGTACTCGGCATTTGTTGCATAAGCAACTTCTTCAGTTGGTAACTGAATGCAGTTTTCAGCTTCAGTTGGTGCCTCGTTAGCTCGTATTTGAATGTTGTCATTTTGCTTTAATAACTGATTGTCAGCATTGACTTTCTGCTCATTTAATTGGTCCGATATCTCTGGTTCGAGTGTTTGAAAGATGTTTTGATTATTATGACTTTCATCTTTGTCATCATCTTCCAAACTGATATCTGTAAATCAGTCAGCTAGCTCAACTTGATCAGTTTGCTTATCATTTAGTGTAGTTTCATCAAAGTCAACATGCGCAGATTCTTCAACATTTAAAGTTTTCTTATTAAAGACTCTATAAGCTATACTAACTGATGAATATCCAAGGAATATTCCTTCGGCAGATTTGGCATCAAATGCTTTTAAATAATTTTTACCATTATCATGAATAAAACATCTGCAGCCGAATATTTTGAAATAAGTGATTATACTTTTTCTTCCATGCCAAATCTCATATGGTGTTTTCATATGATTCTTATTAATCATTGATCTGTTCTGAGTATAACACGCAGTGTTTACTGCCTCTGCCCAAAATCTTTGAGAAATACCAGAATCAGCAAGCATTGTTCTAGCAGCTTATTTAAGGGTCCGATTTCTTCTCTCAGCTACACCGTTTGCTGAGGAGTTCTTGCTGCTGAGAGCTCATGCTTGATTCCAGCATTTTCTAGAAAGCTTGAAAGTGTTTTATTGATGAATTCAGTTCCTCGATCAGATCTGATTCGATCAATCCCAACTGATTTTTCATTTAAAAGTCTTTTGAAGAGTTTAATCAGTTGTGCAACCATATGGTCTTTGGATTTGAGAAAGATAACCCAAGTAAATCTTGAAAAATCATCTACGACCACCAAGGTGTATTTCTTTCCCCTTAAGCTCATGACTGGTATTGGACCGAAGAGATCCATGTGCAATAGTTCTAAGCATCGGGATGAAGATTTACAGCCCTTGTTTTTGAAAGAAGATCGTACTTGTTTTCCATGCTGACATGCTGAGCAAAGTTTTTCTTTTGAAAAATTTATTTTGGGCAAACCAGTTACAAGTTCATGTTTACTCAGATAGGCAATGGATTTAAAGTTTAAATGATATAACCTTTTATGCCACAACAAGTTTTGAGATGATTTTGAAGCAATAAAGCAAACTGGTGCATAAGGCTGATCATTTCAACTAACTTTATATGTGTTTCCACATCGTTTGCCAGTTAGTATGATTTCATCAGTTGATGTTTTAACTGAGCATGAATTTTTATCAAATTGTACCGAGAATCCATTTTCACATAACTGATTGATGCTAATCAAATTATACTTCAGATTCTCTACTAATAAAACATCTTTACTAGTAAAGTTACCATGGATAAGCTTACCCTTACCTACGGTTTTACCTTTGGAATTATCTCTGAAACTGATGTTTGGACCACTATATTTGGTCAGTTGAGATAGCATACTTTCATCTCCTGTCATATGTCATGAGCAACCGCTGTCCAAATACCATATTGAATTTTTATCTGTACCTGTTACCTGCAAGCACACACATAATATGATTTGGTACCCATATCTATTTGGGTCCAAAACTTATTAGTCCCTTTGGAACTCATACTTGGATTAGTCTAACTGACTTTCCAATAGCCGTGTTCCAAATTATTTTTCTCGGCTTCTGTGTGTTAGGTGTGCGGTATACAGATGACACAGTATGCATTTTAGCTTGGTTCAACTGATTGTTTAGTCTGTATCTTTTCTGGACTGGTTTGCGGTTATAATAATTTGAATAGTTATTTGAATAGTTCTTGCTAAATCTTTTTGATGTATGACTTTCTGAGTCAGTAGAAATTTTTGAACTGTAACCAACTCCATGTCTTCTGGCCTTATACCTATTCTCAATAGGTTGTTCATTCAGTTTGCTAGGCTTAAATTTTTCTTGTTCTACTGTTGATTTGACAAATTTAATGTATTTCCCTTTGTCCATGTTCTGTTCGGGTTGAGTATCTCTTGGAAATGTTTCACCTTGAGTATTGAGTCCTAATCCAGATTTATCAAAAACTGATTTTTGTGAATTTTGCATTTCATTCAATGCAGCTGATGACTTATTCCAAGATTAAATGAGCTTAGATTGTTCTGAGTTTTCAAGCATTAACTTTTGCATTAATGACTTATCTTTGTTTCTTTCTTCTCTTAGCTCAGCGATCTCCTTTTTTAGACTCAACTCATAAACTGATTCAACAGTTTTGATTTTATTGTCCATGGGATCATTTTGCTTTGACTTTATTTCCTCAAATGATGATGCAAGTTTCTGGTACTCATTTACCATTTCATGCAATGTTAAAATGAGTTCTTCTCGTGTAAAGTCAGTTGAACTAAAATCAAATACCTGTTGACTTGTAGATTCTGCTTCAGTATCATTGGCCATTAGACATTTGACTTCCTCTTCATCACTTGAGCTATATGAGCTTTCTGATTCTGCTTCGTCACTATCAGTTTCTGCCCATTTGGATTTGTTCTCTTCAGCTAATAGAACCTCATATTTCTTTCTGTAGGTTTTCTTATCATCTCTGGGTCTTCTCTTATGCTCATGTGATTTCTTTCTTCTGTCAGTTGATCCTTAACTGTCCTTTTTAGGTTTAGGACAGTCAGCAATGTAATGACCTGTTTTGCCACAATTGTAGCAAGCATTTGTTTCTTCTTTGGAATTATTTCTCTGGTATTGCTTCTGAAAGTTTCCTTGGTTCTTTCTCATGGCCCTCCCAAACCTTTTGATGAATAATCACATAGCATCATTGCTTAAATGATCAGCAGATTTCTCGGCTGAACCAGTTGGTTCAGTTCTGACAGCTGCTAGAGCAGTTGTAGCTGTAGGAGTAGATTGTTCTCCTTCTCTGTTCTGCAATTCAAATTCATAAGCCTTTAAATCAGCAAATAGATCATGAAGTTTGATCTGGTTCAAGTCTTTAGACTCTCTCATAGCCATAGTTTTGACATCCCATTCCTTTGGAAGGCCTCTCATCACTTTTACTGCAACCTCTTTGTTAGTATACACTTTTCCAAGTGCATTTAGTTCATTGACAATACTGCTCACCCTTTCATCATACTCATTCATTGATTCTCCAACCTTCATTCTGATATTGTCAAATTTCTGAATAGCAACAGAGAGTTTATTTTTTTTTTTGTTTGGTCATTTCCTTCATATAACTGAATCAACTTTTCCCAAATTTCTTTTGTTGTTTTACACATCTTTATTTTGTTGAAGGTTGCTTTGTCCAATGTATTGTATAGAGTGTCTTTGGCCACATTGTCAAGATTGGCTTTTATTTTGTCCTCAGTTGTCCACTCTTCTCTGGGCTTTTGAATTCTCTGTGGTGCCCCTTCAGTTATGGCAATTGCTGTATTTGCTTTTAGAATCTTCATGGGTCCGTCTGTTATGACATACCACATGTCATCATCTTGTACAGCTAAGTGAGCCTGCATTTTGATTTTCCAGTCATCGAAATCTTCTCTTGAGAACATAGGGATTTTATTGAATGAAGTCATGCTAGCAGATTTATAGATCAGAAGTATTCAAGAACAAGATTCAACTGCTCTGATACCACTTGATAGGATCAGTTGTCGTAACAAGAGTGTTTAGAAGGGGGGGTTGAATAAACACTTACAATTAAATTGTTCTTTAATAATATTTGAGTTCAGTTTGGTGACAAACTGAATCTCGGAATCTTGTTGGTCAATAACAATCAGTTAAACTAGAGTAGTTGCGGAAAGTAACTGACTGAAAGATAGAATACGAAACTGAAAGAAATATGCAAGAGTTGTTTCTGGATGTTCGGAGAATTCAATTACTCCTACGTCACCCCTTCTATCACAAGGATAGGATATTTACTAAAAGGCTTTGATCGAGTACAACACTTGTACAGACCCACTTCAGTTTGGACTTACTACTGCCAAAACGAAACTCTTAGTTCTACACAATATTCTCAGTGCGTAACTGATCTTAGCACTATTGAATCTAACAACTTTTAGAGAGTGCTAGTAAGCTCAAATTGTAGCCTTGATTGCTACGAATAATTCAAATAAGAATGAGCTAAGATTTTGACAGAGTAACAGCAAGTTTAAGATTGAGTGATCGTCTCTACTTTCTTCTGCTGTTCTTCAGTCATATTTATAAACTTCTCTTTCAACGGTAACTTTGATATGCATTTGAATTCTAGTATCCGTTGATTGCCACTTCATCATTCCTTGGGCAATGTTCTCTTCATTGATTGTAATACGGCGTCTTAATTGCAATAGCCGAAATACGTTGTTCTATGCTGTAATGATTGAGGTGAGACTTTCCATATTCAGCTGCTGTCTACTATGTCTTTTTTTCGGTTGTTCTTTGCCGAGAAACATTCAGTTGAGATATGTTTTAATTGAAACTTATGCGGCTGAGTATATTAACTGATCGGTTTCCAACTGATCAGTTTTCTTCATTAGTTCAGCTGGTTTCAGTTGTTAAGTAATTAGTCGCGTCTTTCGCATATTCAGTTGTCTCATAATTCAGTTAGTTTCTTTAGTTTGTCAAACTCCGAAATTTGGTTTCCAACAGAACGAGTAGTATAATCCGTGGATCTACAATTTACATAGACATATGAAATTGGATACGACTGAATATTGTATAGAGTGTCTTTGGCCACATTGTCAAGATTGGCTTTTATTTTGTCCTCAGTTGTCCACTCTTCTCTGGGCTTTTGAATTCTCTGTGGTGCCCCTTCAGTTATGGCAATTGCTGTATTTGCTTTTAGAATCTTCATGGGTCCGTCTGTTATGACATACCACATGTCATCATCTTGTACAGCTAAGTGAGCCTGCATTTTGATTTTCCAGTCATCGAAATCTTCTCTTGAGAACATAGGGATTTTATTGAATGAAGTCATGCTAGCAGATTTATAGATCAGAAGTATTCAAGAACAAGATTCAACTGCTCTGATACCACTTGATAGGATCGGTTGTCGTAACAAGAGTGTTTAGAAGGGGGGTTGAATAAACACTTACAATTAAAATTGTTCTTTAATAATATTTGAGTTCAGTTTGGTGACAAACTGAATCTCGGAATCTTGTTGGTCAATAACAATCAGTTAAACTAGAGTAGTTGCGGAAAGTAACTGACTGAAAGATAGAATACGAAACTGAAAGAAATATGCAAGAGTTGTTTCTGGATGTTCGGAGAATTCAATTACTCCTACGTCACCCCTTCTATCACAAGGATAGGATATTTACTAAAAGGCTTTGATCGAGTACAACACTTGTACAGACCCACTTCAGTTTGGACTTACTACTGCCAAAACGAAACTCTTAGTTCTACACAATATTCTCAGTGCGTAACTGATCTTAGCACTATTGAATCTAACAACTTTTAGAGAGTGCTAGTAAGCTCAAATTGTAGCCTTGATTGCTACGAATAATTCAAATAAGAATGAGCTAAGATTTTGACAGAGTAACAGCAAGTTTAAGATTGAGTGATCGTCTCTACTTTCTTCTGCTGTTCTTCAGTCATATTTATAAACTTCTCTTTCAACGATAACTTTGATATGCATTTGAATTCTAGTATCCGTTGATTGCCACTTCATCATTCCTTGGGCAATGTTCTCTTCATTGATTGTAATACGGCGTCTTAATTGCAATAGCCAAATACGTTGTTCTATGCTGTAATGATTGAGGTGAGACTTTCCATATTCAGCTGCTGTCTACTATGTCTTTTTTTCGGTTGTTCTTTGCCGAGAAACATTCAGTTGAGATATGTTTTAATTGAAACTTATGCGGCTGAGTATATTAACTGATCGATTTCCAACTGATTAGTTTTCTTCATTAGTTCAGCTGGTTTCAGTTGTTAAGTAATAAGTCGCGTCTTTCGCATATTCAGTGGTCTCATAATTCAGTTAGTTTCTTTAGTTTGTCAAACTCCGAAATTTGGTTTCCAACAGAACGAGTAGTATAATCCGTGGATCAACAATTTACATAGATATATGAAATTGGATACGCGCCGATAGTCATAGTCCTTAGGGTCGAAAACTAGGGGATTTCATAAATCGAAATGCGATTCACTCTTAATAAATAATTAAAGACATTTAATTACTTCATTGAGTCGAATTAGTTTGGCATAGCTCGAGAGAGTGTGTTCAATTGAATAGGAAATCCTGTCGGAAGCATATAATCACTAGAACGAATTAATTAATTAACGAGGGGTAGGTGAACCGAAATTCCCAACAAATTCATTTCTCATTAAATTTTACTCAACACTTAGATATTAATTCTCATTCATTACTTATTAAATCATTTTTATTTGTATCTTTCTTTGAGCATAGTAGTATTAATCACTCAATCAAATTTTCGTTGCTCAAGATCTCATAACTGAAAAGAATAATAGTTAAATACAATCCTCAGTGGAACGATACTCATACTCACATACATTATACTATTACTTGACATCGTGCACTTGCGATTAATTTTGAGCATACAAAATCATATTTTTATTGAGGATTCCATAGTGCAAGTTTTGCTCGATCAAGTTTTTGGCGCCGTTTCCGGGGACTGTTAATCTACAATTTTATTTTTAGTTATTTTCTTTAGCATTACTTTATTTCCCTTGAGCTAACACCCCATATTTTATTCCAGATATCTTGTCTAGTGCATGCCAAAGTCACTTGACGTGGAGCTTGAGTTTGATCCTGAAATTGAAAGAACTTTCCGCAGGCGAAGACAAGAACAGAGACTTAAAGAACTGATGGAGAGACACGAGCAAGAACGTGAGGAGGAATAGCGTGAAAATAGACAAGTTGAGATACCACGCCGCATACCGATGCTGGAGTATGCCCAACCTTCTTTGGATGGAGCACGCCCCAGCATTGTGAGGCCTATGGTGCGAGCAAACCAGTTCGAAATCAAAGCAGCTATAATTCAGATGATTCAGAACACAGTCCAGTTTGGAGAATTGATCGAGCAAAACTTGCACAGTAAAATCTCCAATAAAAATAAATAAAAATTCAGGCTCGAAATAATCGCAAGTGCACGTTGTCAAGTTATAGTAAAACGTATAAGAGTACGAGTATCGATCCCACAGAGATTGATTAGACAAATTTACTTTAAATTAAATTCTTTAATTAATTAAAACGACAATTGAATTACTTATTAACTAAATTAATACTAAAACACTAAATTGAAACAAACACATTAAAAATAATATAAACTAAAATAATAAATAAGCGAGTGTTAGGATCTCGGTTCACCTACCCGTCGTTAATTTAATTAATTAATATCGACACTGATTTACGCTTTGACAGGATTTCCTAAGCAATTAACATACTCTCTCGAGCTATGCTAAACTAATTCTACACGAAAGAATAATAAAATCTCTTTTATTATTTACTAACGGTGAATTGCATGTCGATCTATGAAATCCCTTAGTTTTCGCTCTACTGGACTATGACTACCAACGTGTATCCAACTTCATATCTCTATGTAAATTGTAGATCCACGGATTATGCTACTTGTTCCTATCGCAAGTTATTCTCTCGAACTCACCCACAATATTAGATATTATTAAAGTTAGCTAGGCTTTAACAATTCAATGTAAAATAATAGCACAATCAAGAATGAATCAAAAGTCGAGAATTAAATAATCAAACAACGGTTCGGGGTCGGATCCCCTAAATCCTAACTACAATAAAAGAGTAAAGAGAAAACGCTGTTGAGTTCTTGTTCCGGTTCCGTTGAGCTATCGCCTGCTACAGTGCTCTCCCTTCCAAATCGCGGTGCCTCCTCTCGTGTATTAGGTTAGGTGGTTTTATAGAGTCCATAAAATTTGGAAACAAATCTTCTCGGATTTCGTCGCTCGCTAGGGCGGCCACTTTTGACCGCTGGGGCGAGTGGTTCTCGAATAAAAATCCATGGCCGCGTCTTTGGTCTCACTGGGGCGGTCACTTTTGACCGCCCTAGCGAGAGGTTCGCGCAAATACTCCTCGGCTGGATTAAAATGCTCGCTGGGGCGGTCACTTTCGACCGCCCTAGCGAGGCATTCTCGCTGCTCTGCATATAAAATCCCCCTTTTTGGTCCAATTCCTACAAAACAACCACAAAATACACGAGATCAGCCAAATGCTAAATAATGCTAAATGAATGCTAAATTAAACTAAAACAAACTAATATGATGCATGAATGCGACTCAAAACTAACACTAAAAACACGTAAAAACGAGTCCTATCAACCCCCTCATACTAACCTTTTGCTCGCCCTCGAGCAAAATAGGTGACAAGACACAACAAAAACTAAAAACAAAAACAAAAATCAAATAAATAAAAAAAAATGAAAACTAATTCAATGATATGTAATGGCTCAACTCATGCATCAACAAATCTTAAGTATATTTTCCATTGATCAATGTACAACACAAGTCATCGCACACCCCTTGAAATTTCCACACTAATTTTTATGCGTTGAACGTGAACGTGTGTGAGTGCAATGTTGTTTCCAGTATCGTGTCTTTCAAGTAGATTCATTCCTGAAATTTGCAAGATAACTCGATTTACATGTTAAATGCAAGTTCGCTTTCATGCTCCAGTCTCCACTCATTGCTAACCAGTAAGTACAACTAATTAGGACTTCATATTTGCACATTAGGATTCACTTATTATCAGAGTATAGTCAATTGATTAAAAGACGGGAATACACAGCTCATTTTCATTATGCACTTGTCAGATTTTTTTTTATCCGACATTCCTCGTCTCCTTACATCTCCAACTTTTTAGCCTAGGAATAGGATTTCATTCTTTTATTTGGCTCCCCCTCACCTTACATCTCCCTTTTTTTTTTTTTTTTTTAAGTGCACAATTTTCACCATGTACTCCATATTCAAATCCATAAAAAAAATTGTCTAATTCATTATTGTGCCACTGGTTAGTAACTCATTTCATAGACATGCACTCAAGTTCAACTCACACCTCATGCTTCTCAAATTCCCCACAAAAATTCAAAATTGCACTACTATTCACAAAATTCACTAGTTACAACATGTGTTTAAAAATGTTCAACATTCAAGCAAAAATTTCATGCTTCAACAACAGGGGTGTCTAAAACTTAATGAAGAAACAAGATCAATGAGCATGTTTATCATCAATTCGCATTCATCATTGGCCAAATTTCATCATCCAATTTTTTTTTTTTTATTATTATTTATTTTTTTTTAAATGATACCAAATAACTAAAAGAAAATACCTACCCCACCCCCTCATACTAAAGTCGTGCAATGTCCCCATTGCACTAGACGACATAGAAAAATTAAATAGATAGATACAACCAAACAACTAAATGCATGCATAAAAAAGAAATTATTAATAATTAATAATTTAATAAAAATAAAATAAAACTCCCCTGGTTGATTATATTGTAGTAGTTGTAGACATCAATCATCTCCTATTGTACGAGCTCCTAAGGCCATCAATCTCCCACGTCCTCCAGTATGCTCACCTGGCACAAAAGAAATTGAGAAAAATCAAATAACCACGAAACCGGGACTCAATGCAACAACTAAAATGAAAATAAATAACTAAAATATAAAACGCTTGGGTTGCCTCCCAAGTAGCGCCTGATTTCTAGTCGTCAGCTTGACCCTCCGAAGTCCTTATCAAAGAGCGGCTGATGCCCAAAGTAAGTGCCATATGACACCACATCTGGGTCTGGATTCCAAATGCCCTCAAGTCTGGCTAGATATAGGCACATTAAGCTCGTCACCTCAACAACACACAACTCTGAATAATCGGCATGAGATGAGAAAAATAGTGTCGGCACTCCTTTATCAGAAAATTCTTCAAAAATCTCTTCCGACTGAGGCTCATTTACCAGCGAAGGATCAAACAACTCTAGATTTTCAGTCTTATCCAACTCATTCTCACTATCTTGGTTGTTTGAGTCATCATCATCAAACCAAACCGGATCGATCACCGGTTGAGTATCTCGCTTCACTTCATGTTCTCGGCGACTCTGAAAGATGGATTTCTTGATATTCTCTATTTGCTCCTCAAGGTTGCGCAGAGAATTAATTTAATTTTCTATAGCTGCCTCAGTCAGTGCCACATACCTATCCACGGTATCTTCTAGTTGAGTCGTGATCAGTTCATGGCTATCTCTCTCATCATTTTGAAACTCAAATGGTTGGTCTATAAACTCTGGGTAATGATCTTGTGTGTATTGATGTCTCCAACACTGTGGTGAAAGATCCCAATATCTATGGTAGTCAAAGTCCGCCATATCACCCAACAAAAGTATCATTTTCTCATCATCTCGGCAAAATAGTGGACTGCCTGTTGTTAGTGCTCCGTCGATCACCCATCTTCGTGTTAGTGCATCCAAACCATTAAGGAAAAATTTAAGAAGAGAATAGTTAGAAAAATCATGATACAGGAAATTGTTTGCTAAATAATCGAATCTCTCCCATGCTGCGTAAAAAGGCTCTCCGCGTTGTTGGGCAAATCTTGTGAATACTTTTCGATGAAACATCTCAAAGTATTGCACAAGAAAATTTCCTGCAAAAAGAAAATAGAAAACGGTAGATCACGCAGGAATAAAATAAAATAAATAACTAAAAAAAATTAAATTAACTAAGAAAATAACAAAAAGAAAAATTTGTCAATTTCAATCCCCGGCAACGGCGCCAAAAACTTGATCGAGCAAAACTTGCACAGTAAAATCTCCAATAAAAATAAATAAAAATTCAGGCTCGAAATAATCGCAAGTGCACGATGTCAATGTTAGAGTAGGTGCACGTCGAGCCAAGTGTTGGCCGACTGTTCACGATGAAACTCTTTGTATAAACGATCTTTATTTTAATAATATTTGAATTTATTAATTTGGCGCATCTTTATCTTTATACCCATGCTAGCTGCATAGATAAAGCCCTTGAATATACAAATAGTAGAAAGAATATGAGATGCTCATATGATGAGTATCATGAAACTCATATTTGTAATACTGTATATTCTAAACCGTTCCTAGTCGATTCAGCCGCCACTAAGAAGGATAAAGGCCGCTCGAGTTAGAGACTAGTATCTGCGATGTGAGTACCATGTTTCATTGGTAGGGGACATTGTGATGTCCGAGCATGCAGATAGGTGCTCCTGGTAGAGTGCACTGAACAACCCTCCATAAAAGGACTTTCCAAGTGGTTCTCACTTATCGAGTGGAAAAGTCCTGGTTTATGGTTGTACACCATTAGTCCTTATGACCCGAGACAACATTGAGACTCTATGTGCTAGCGTTTCACTTTGACTTGTTTACCGACTCTTATGGGGTCATTAGGTGGCAAGATTGGGTGTTACGGCGAAACATATAGGAGTCGATGCATTGTAGTCGGGGATTCACCGCTTAACTACGGGTATGGATATCCTATGTGTTTTTTCATGTATGTGTGGGTTGAAATCTCTGATCAGAGTATGGTGGTAATTATGAAAGGGGTTTCATAGATTACACCATCGATGCAACCACGACATGACACATAGTATCGATTCATTGACAACTCTCGATAAACCAATAGTTGTCGAATCGGTCGGGATATATGAGTTGAAGGGACCGTACTGTACGCTAACCATAATTGAATGGTTCTTGCAGGCACTATCATGTGATACCTAGGGAATCACGTAAGCGATGCTGCTAGGCGTTTAACGTGATTGGTTGGGTACTATCAGACTTGAGTTCTGACGTTCTTACTATCAAGGAGTTGATAAGTAAGAATGGAGCAATTGGGGTATGCTCGAATAAGGACATGTTTAGTCCGAATCACATAGAGATGTGAACCAACGGCTAGTTGTATCAATGAACCATTGAGGGCCACACAAGTACTTGCTTGGTAAATCCCGATGAGAAGTAAAATAGTTCAATGTGTTGAACGGCTTATAAATGTGTTTATAAGCGTTAAGAAAAATAGAAGTATGACTTCTAAGAGAGAAATATAAATTTTAATTTATGGAAGTGTTCCTAAGATTAAAATTTGGCCAAGTGAATAATGTAGTTGAAAATTGTGATTTTCATAAACATTATTGGAGACTAAATTAAATTAATTCAAGTGTTGAATTAATTAAACACTAGTGGACCTAGTAGAGTCCAAATAATTAAAAATAATTCAAGTGTTGAATTAATAATATTGAGTCTTGTAGAGCTCAATTAAAATAATTATTTAACTAGTGGGACTTGAATAAATTCAAGTAGTATTTAATTAATCTCAAAAATGTTTGAGATAATTAAAATTTAGTCTATGGTTTTTAATGTGTTAAAAACCATATAATATATGTGAGACATGCTAGGGTTTGCATGCTTGGGAGGTGAAGAGGTGTGGAATATTTTTGATTAAAAAATTGCAAAGGCATGCAACTTTTCTCCCAACTTTTCCCACACCCAAGACTAGACTTCACTCCTCACTCTTCCCTCCTCACTTGGCCGAAACTTCAAGGCTTTTCTCTCCATATTTTTCTTCTCTTTTGTTATTCATTTTTGGAGAATAAAATCTTCTCCTTGAAAAATCCTTTTGATTTTCTAGTGCAAATCAAGAGGGGATTTACATAGCTAAGTGGTGGGCCTAATTCTTGAAGAGGAAAAGGTGAGCTTGTAGACTTGTCTTCCATTTGAAGAGCTTTGTTGTTCACAACAAAGTTGGTGCCATCATCAACTTCTTGAAGTTGATAGGTAATGAAATTTCTAACACCCTATGTATGTTTTGGTGTTGTTTGTAAATATTACACAATTATATATGGTGGCCGAAAATATGCTTTAAAAATTAAGAATTTTTGACTTCCGTTGCGCTTCCGGCCACCGTAACCGGTCCGCTTTCAAGTGGTATCCGAGCTAAGGTTACGGATTTTGTGTAATATTTACGTAATATTATGTTGAGATCGATTTCTAACCGCTTGAGAAATTTTTTGGTGCAAGATTTGATAGGGCCGAAATTTTTGAAGCAAAAACAAAAAAAAAAAATAGTTTTTTCGGGCAGCCGAGGGGCTGCCCGAAGGGGCTGCCCGAAAATTTCGGGCAGCCGAGGGGCAGCCCCCGAAATGTACAGTTTTTAAATAAAAAAAAATAAATTTTTTTGTGGCCGGAATCCGGCGACGGAGCTCCGGCGACGGAGCTCCGGCGACGGCGATGACGACTAGGGTTTCCAAAAGTGTTTTGGTGAATCTTAGTGTCATGGGCCTTGAGATGTTGGGCCATTGGATGACCAACATAATTTGTGAAATTTAAATGGGCCAAAATATTTTTGGTGAAAAATGAATTTTGGGCCCTTAAGTTTAAATTTACAATTGTTGCACATATTTTCTCATAAAATAAATAATTGAAGTAGGACTTTAATTATTTATAGTAAATTGTGATTTACAAGAAATTCGATTATAAATAAATTAATTTGAAAGTAGACAAAGGAGTTTGTATACTTTGTTAATTTAATTTATAATTGTGGCGGTTAGTGATTGGATCAAGATATATAATATTGGATCAATTAATTATAGTGATAATTAATTGATGGTGTATGATATGTGATATTATGCATGAAGGATGATCAAAAGCCCAAGCCCAATTTGCTAGGTGTATGCTAGGATATTTGTGTTGTATGATTGTAATAATTATCAATTTATAAAGTGGGCTTGGTTTATGGCCCGTTCCCACCCCCCATGAGATGTATCCCTATGTGCCATGGATATTTAATTGTAAATATTAGAATAGGGGAAGATCAAGATTGGAAGATGGTGGCCTTGGTGATTATGAAGATCGAAGACATGTAATATTGGATGCTAATGTAATAGTATAGTTGCATTGCATCCCGTGCATTTACCCTAGGATTGGACCTAGGCCCGTGTTTGGCTCACACGGGCCATTAGTACTTGGGGCGATTGATCATCCTTGTATTGTTTTCTATTTATAATATATGCATGATATGTTATAAATAATGAGTATGTGCGTTATTATTATTATAATAACAAAGTTGCATGAATCCGGCAAACATACGATCAAACATGGCGAGCTTTTAAAATAAAATTAATGATGAGACCTTTCAAAATTAAAACCCCTCATTTTGAATAAGATTCAAAATTAATATCAAGTCCGAAAAGGGGAATTATAAATTTGTTTATAATTTCCTTGTCTTCCATCGACAATGGGTGCATGATGAACGCTACCCGTACTCGGGGCTCGGCTCAGATAATTGAGGGGGCCCTGGGTGCCGGAAAGCTGTGACATCCATTGACATAGTGATGTGAACTACGTGGAACTCCCATGACTTCGGCTCAGATAATTGAGGGAACTCATGGCGACCGTCCATTAAGGTTCAACATCGATGGGTAAGGCTTGACACGTAAAGATGAACGACGTCTATAATGGGTCCTAATCAAACGTGAGACAAAAGTTTACGTTAAGGGTTGCATTGTGATGCAATTGGGAAACTACCTTTTAGGAATTGTGATTGGCTGTATAAACGGGATCATAATTCGCTAATTGGACCTTACGTACCTACTGAGGAAAGGAGTTTCCCGTTTACACTAGAGGGTAGTGAAAGATGTCAAAACAGTGGGAGTAATTATTTATAAAGTAAAAGTCCAAACTTTATATCTTATTAAATATTTTGAAATAGTCATTAACATTTATCTGTTTTACTTTTCAGTACAAATCTGTGACAATGTCATCAATTCGCAACCCGTTTTCCGTCATTCTCGAAAAACACATTCTAACCGGACCAAACTATATCACTTGGCTAAGAAATTTAAAGATTGTCCTAAACTCGGAGAAAATCGCGTATACACTGACTGAGGCGCCCCCTGCTGAGGCTCCTATAGGCTGCACTCCTGAGGAATTGCAGACCTACAAGGAATGGTGTGACCATGACTTGAAGGCGAAGTGTTATATGCAGGCTTCGATGAACGATGAGCTGCAAAGGCGATTCGAGGATGCTAAGAATGCTGCTGACATTCATATGCACCTCAAGGAGCTCTTCGGTGAGCAGACTCGGCCTTTGAGGCATGCCACAGTAAAGGAGCTCATCACTTTACGCATGCGAGATGGGACTTCGGTCCATGAGCATGGCCTAAAGTTGATTGGGCTCGTGGACAAGCTCGTAGGCATGGATTTGGTGTTGCCTTCGGAGTTGACCACTGATGTGCTACTGCTGTCGCTGCCTAGCTCTTTCGATCCTTTCGTTGTGAACTTCAATATGAACAAGCTCGAGCCCAGCCTTGAAGAGTTGGTGAACATGCTTGTGACCTTTGAGTCCACAATCAAAAAGGAGAAGCAGGTTCTTTATGTGGGCTCTTCATCTGGCACGAAGACCGGTCCACCTGGGAAGGGAAAGAAGCGTTCTTTCCAGCGTACCAAGAAGAGCGAGCCCTTGAAGAGGCAGACTTCGAGTCCCGTTGTGGCAGCCGCGCCAGTGAAGGCTGAAAAGACTGTTGACATCTGTCACCACTGCAAGAAGCCTGGACATTGGAGGCGTAACTGCAGGGAATATCTTGCGCAGAAGGGTTCTGGCAAAGGTATGTTCTTTATTGAAGTAAATATCTCGATTAACTCTACTTCTTGGGTATTGGATACCGGCTGTGGCTCACATCTCTGTAATGATTTGCAGGCGATGGGAAGAAGTAGGAGGCTCCGAGAGGGTGAGACCTTCTTGAAGATGGGCAATGGAGGAAGAGTTGCTGCCAAAGCCGTAGGAGATGTTTGTTTAATTTTGAACAATGATTTTAAGCTTCTTTTGAGAGATGTTTTATTTGTACCAGACTTGATTAAAAACATTATTTCCATTCCTATGCTTTATATCGATGGATTTTCTTGTTTATTTGGCAAAGGTGTTTGCAATATTTACAAGAATGAATGTTTAGTTGGTACCGGTGAACTTGAAAACAATCTCTACACCTTAAAATTAAAAGATATTCCACTTAACAATGTCCAAACGATAACAACAACAAATAAGCGCAAACAAGATACTCTTAATGCGGCACAATTATGGCATGCTCGATTAGGTCATATTTCCTCAAGAAGGATGAACAAGCTAGTGGGAGTTGGCATGTTTGATATGTCTGATATTAATGCTCTCAGGACTTGTGAATCCTGTCTGAAAGGAAAGATGACCAAAATTCCCTTTAAGGGCCATGCGGAGCGAGCCAAAGGGTTATTGGATTTGATCCATACCGATGTGTGCGGTCCGCTTAGCATCACCACTAAGCATGGACATGCCTACTTCATCACCTTTACCGATGACCATTCGAGGTATGGGTATGTGTATTTGATGAAATACAAGTCTGAAGCCTTTGAACGGTTCAAAGAATTCAGAAGTGAAGTAGAGAAACAATTGGGACGAAGCATCAAGACAGTTCGATCGGATCGAGGTGGCGAGTACTTGAGTGGCGAGTTCCAAGAGTATCTTAGAGAGAATGGGATTCTCTCGCAGTGGACTCCGCCCGCTACACCACAGTTGAATGGTGTTTCTGAGCGTCGTAACCGAACTTTGATGGACATGGTTCGGTCTATGATGGGGTTCACGGAGTTGCCGCCATCCTTTTGGGGATATGCGCTTGAGACAGCGGCACTGTTGTTGAACCATGTCCATACAAAAGCAGTTGATAAGACACCATATGAGATATGGATGGGTAAGCCACCCAAATATTCTTATTTTAGAATATGGGGGTGCCCTGCTTATGTGAAGCAGGTATTGGGAGATAAATTGGATAGTCGATCCATTTTATGCTACTTTGTGGGATATCCAAGAAATTCAGCTGGATATTATTTCTATCATCCTCAAGAAACAAAGATGTTTGTTTCTAGGAACGCAACCTTTTTGGAAAGGGAATTTCTATTGGATAGAAAAGGCGAGATGATAGAACTCGAAGAGGTTCGAGAGACACCCACAGTTGTAGAACCCACACCCGAGAAGCCAAGTGAGGAGATACAAGCTCCTAGAAGATCCGAGAGAGTCTCGAGACCACCTGTGAGGTATGGTCTGCTTCTTGAAGAGGGCCATGATGAGCCTAATCTTGGATGTGATCCAAGGACCTTCAAGGAAGCGTTATCTGATGCCGATTCATCCAAATGGCTTGAAGCAATGGAATCTGAGATGAATTCCATGCATTCGAACCAAGTGTGGAATCTCGTGGATCCACCTGAGGGAATTGTTCCCATAGGGTGTAAATGGATTTACAAGAGGAAACTTGGGGCGGATGGGAAGGTATTGACCTTCAAGGCGCGACTGGTTGCAAAAGGATATACTCAAAGGCAAGGTGTTGACTATGAGGAAACCTTTTCTCCAGTTGTGATGTTCAAGTCCATTAGGATTTTGCTAGCCATAGCTGCATGATATGACTATGAGATATGGCAGATGGATGTCAAGACTGCCTTCCTTAATGGGGATATTAAGGAAGAGATTTACATGTCTCAACCTGAAGGTTTTACATCTATCTGAAGTGAGCATATGGTATGCAAACTTCAAAGATCTATTTATGGTCTTAAGCAGGCATCTAGGAGCTGGAACCTCAGATTCGATAGTACAATCAAAGAGTTTGGTTTTACTAAGAATCCTGAGGAACCCTGTGTGTATAAGAAGGTCAGTGGGAGTGCTGTGACATTCCTTGTTCTTTATGTTGATGACATTCTACTCATTGGGAATGATGTAGGAATGTTGCAATCAACAAAGATATGGTTAGCAAGTAAGTTCTCAATGCAGGACTTGGGTGAAGCATCTTTTGTATTGGGAATACAGATCTATAGAGATAGATCGAAAAGATTGCTTGGTCTCACCCAGTCCACATACATTGATACCATCGTGAAGCGGTTCTCGATGGACGAGTCCAAGAAAAGACATCTACCAATGTGTCATGGCGTGTCCCTATCCAAGTCTATGTCTCCCAAGACTGATGCAGAGATAGCGGCGATGACACGAATTCCGTATGCTTCGGCTATTGGTAGCATCATGTATGGGATGATATCTACACGTCCTGACGTGGCTTTTGCACTAAGTGTAGTGAGTAGATATCAATCCAACCCTGGTCTTCCACACTGGAAAGCTGTGAAAGACATCCTCAAGTATTTGAGAAGGACCAATAAGTTGTTCTTGGTCTATGGGGGTGGAGAACTAAAATTGGAAGGCTATACCGACTCTAGCTTCCAAAGCGATGTTGATGACTCGAAGTCAACCTCCGGATTCATATTCATGCTCAATGGTGGGGCTGTCTCTTGGAAGAGTTCCAAGCAAGACAGTACTGCGGATTCCACCACTGAGGCAGAATACATTGCTGCATCGGCTGCAGCAAAGGAGGCCGTTTGGATTAGGAATTTAGTCCAAGAGTTGGGCGTCATTCCAAATGGAGTTGCTCCTATCCCGGTGATGTGTGACAACACGGGAGCCATAGCTCAGGCGAAGGAGCCAAGGTCTCATCAGAAGTCCAAACACGTACTGAGAAAGTACCACATCCTCAGAGAGATTGTGGAAAGAGAAGATGTCACGATTGACAAAGTCGGCTCCGCGGATAATGTTGCTGATCCACTAACTAAGCCTTTACCAGGACCATCATTCGAGAAGCATCGCGAATCAATGGGTCTAAAGAATATAGGTAGTTGGCTCTAGTGCAAGTGAGAGATTGTTAGAGTAGGTGCACGTCGAGCCAAGTGTTGGCCGACTGTTCACGATGAAACTCTTTGTATAAACGATCTTTATTTTAATAATATTTGAATTTATTAATTTGGCGCATCTTTATCTTTATACCCATGCTAGCTGCATAGATAAAGCCCTTGAATATACAAATAGTAGAAAGAATATGAGATGCTCATATGATGAGTATCATGAA